>NC_086380.1:52365476-52739643 GCF_036588685.1 Mytilus trossulus
GGACAACGCCCGTTGGAGCTTTTTGGAGAATAACCATATTCTTGTGTTGCCTTGGCCAGCAATGTCTCCAGATTTATCACCAATTGAACATCTTTGGGACGACCTTGGACGACGTATCAGAAATAGTCAAAATCCACCGGAAACGCTAGCCCAGCTCCGAACAGCACTTTTCAGGGAATAGAACAACATCCCATAAGATTTTATTCGACGTCTTATTGATTCCCTGCGACGGAGGTGTCAGGCGGTCATAAATGCAAGAGGTGGTTATACAAGGTATTGACATGTTAACCCGAATTCTGTACTCGTCCTGTTAAAATTGTCCGAAAATGTGCAATATTGTTTTCAATAAAGAAAACTTGTTATTGTTCTCTTCAAAATCATGTTAGCTAACTATTCCGTTAATTTTTGTTATCAATTTTTTGTAATAAAAAATTTAAATGATCTTATAAGCATGTAACGTTTCTTTTTTTGCCTAGTATATAAAAAATAAAAAATGCGAGTTTAAATTGCTGCGCATATAACCCTGTCTTATTTTTCGCAGTAATTACTGAAAACACATCTGAATTCTGAATTTACAATATTTCATTCAATATATGCCGATATTTCCTTTTTTTACATATTCTAACATCGGACTTGGACAATTTTCAGACTGTTCAAAAACAGGATCCTCTGGCCTTTGTTAGTCTTGTATAATTTTTTTTAAATGTTGGTTCATTTATCTGTTTCTGAGTTTAGTGTAACGTCAATTTTCGATGAACTAGTATACATTAATGTTAAGGACCAGCTGAAGCTAACCACCGGATGGGGGATTTTATATCTATGACATGTTCACCGTAAGCCGATACCGAAACCGAAACCGAACCCGAAACGATACCGAAACCAAAAATAGTGATGAATGGTAAATGTTTATAATGTTAATTAGTTCAACTTTATTACTCCATTATATTGTTTTAAATTTGACAGAGTGGTTCATAGATTCACATGAATCTATCTAAAAAGTTAAATCAAACCATTATTTAAATACCCCAATGCAAGTAATATACAATTTGAGATGTTGATACAATTTATTTATGATGTACACTAAGCAGATTTCGTCGTAGGGAAATAACTGCACATAGTTCTAAAACAGGTGCAATGAAGTTCCGACTATGTCTATACAGAGAACCTATTATTTAATAAAAATATTCGTCTTATGGAATGTTCTACACAAACTTTTCGACACGAATCTTTTCATCGACAAATTTGTGTTTATCTTCTTCCAATTCTTGGCCAATCACCCATCATAGATTCCCATTTTTCAGGTGACGGATATCCTATTAATGATCAGCAAGCTTGATGAAGAATTGGCTAAAATATCACGGATAGCTTCATGAAATTTTGAAGTTTTGCTAACACCAAGAACAAATAATAAACAATACGTTGAAAAATATAAAAGGCTACTGTAAATAGTATGTCCGCCAAAAATGTGTTAAAGTCAGTTTTTATTTTCTTGATTACAACTTAAACTATGTAATAATTTGCTTAAAAGTTGAGGAAGAATATTGAAGAACCTAGCACATCAAGAGGGGCAATCCAATGTGTTCAGGAAAAAGAAATGAAAAGGAAATTGAGATAAAAACATTAAAATGTAGAACAAACTACTAAACAAATTTTGCCAAAAGTACACGAGCTTTTTGAATCCCCTTCTTCTGATACAGATTAACAGTAGTCACACTATTATAATAAAATAAAAATGTTTGCCTTTATATGCATTTGTTTTGGTTCTTTTGTAAATTAAAGGTTCCCTATATATATTGTCGGAACGATATTGCACATATTGCCGAACTATGAACAATTCTTTACCTGGGACGAAATTTGATTCATGATTAATGTACATCATCAATAATAAGTCTTACTTGTAGATTACTTACTTTAGTGTATTCAATACTCGTTGAATACAACTATGCCTTTTTGATAGATTCATGTAAATTGTGGAATTGAATTATTACTCCATCTAGTGTTTTAAATTTCAAACAATAAAAATGGTTGAGTTAATTAAACATTATTAACATTTAAAATTTACCTTACTACTATTTTGGTTTCGGTTTCGGTATCGGTTTCGGTTTCGGTATCGCCTTATGGTGAACATGTCTAATAAGACCCATTGGTATGTACTAATATTTGTGAAGCTGATGCTTTGGTCAATTATTTGGATGTTTATGTTAAGAATTTCCCCTTAATGTTGTTTGATTCTGTGAACAAGAAAAGATTGGAAAACGTTTAGTAGTAAGCACTGACATGAAATGTATTTTGGTGCATTAATCTCAACCTTTTTCAACATACATCAACATGAATATTTTTTTTAAGCATTGCATATATGAAGAAGGTGCAGATTCGTTTTCAAACAATTATTCTGAATCAACTGCTGAATCTACTATGACATTTAACAATATAGAAACTGTTCATACGCATTGGCTTCATATTGCATGTTCAAATTTTGAACTTTAAAATGATAGAATAAAAGCAACAGTTATATGAATAAAAGAATATGTGTATATTACAGAGGCACTTGCGTAACAACACTCACCTACCCAATAAACAAAGTTAACACTATGGATGTAGAGTTGGATTAATGTTACAATTGAAGTTTTTGTCTTTGTTGAAGTGTAAACTATCAAATGTCGTTATCATAGTGCGGTTCTGTATTCTTACCTTGTATCTCATTATTGTACTAATGATATCTTATCGGTGGTATAAAGTCTGGTTGATGGGATATCCGAATGTCGACAGAAAAAATCAAAAAAATCCAGGAAATGAGATTGGTGCTTGAATTAAAAATAAAAAAAACCTCGAAAAGTATTGTTTCAACTTGTTTCTTATAGGGTACCTTCATCAGTAATTGTATTAAATGTATGTCTTTAAATGAAAAAAAATCCTTTAAATATATTGTAAAATTTTCTACATAACTTAAGGTAGATCACAAGTATATATTTTTTGAGACAGAATTTTTTCATAATTTGACAAAATGAAGATTTTACTATGCTCTTTTCAAAAATTTAATAAAAAGTATGGGTCACCGTGCTATTTTTCAAGCTATGAGTCGTTGATAATTGCCAAAATTTGGTTAGTTTGTTCATGAAAAAACACATTAGTGTGCATAAAAAAATTTCTATGAGATAGAATTTTGATATAAATTGTGAGAAGAAAGGTTTCATAATATGTTTTAAGAAAATAAAAAGGAAACATGGTGTCACCGAACTTGTTTTCTTGCTAGCAGTAAAAATAAAAAAAATCCCTATTAGACCAGTATACATTTTGTACTTAAAGAGTTATCTCCCCTTAAATGGCTCATTTGAAAAAAATGATTTTAAAACCAAAATAAATTCTATTTGTTAAAATACTTTGTATAATACGATTAATCAACAAGTCTTCTTTAAATAGAAAAAAACAGTCTAACTATTGAATTGCAAATCTGTCTCTAAATTTGCAGATTTAGGCAAATAACCAGACCGATTTTGTACTGTGATTGTACAATCCAAGATGGCGGTATACCATGAATCTACCTTAAGTCTGGCCCTAAATGTAAATGCTTGAAAACAAATTATTTCAATTCTTTTGTGAAAATAACATCTGTTATTCTGATGAAAAACCATATGACTTAGGTATTTTATTATTCTTAATTTGACAATTTAAACAATATTACTACCTCTCCTAAATTCAACTGCTTAGCCAACGGTATCTTAAAATATAAATCTTTCTTAAGCAAACTTTTACATCTAGAACTACTTTTTGATATATTCCTATATTTCAAATATCAAAATAGTAGGCAATACATTTCTCATCTTTCTTTTTGAAATATAAACATGGTATGCTTAATAATTATGATTAACACAACTGCCTTTTTTGCCTATTATAACTGAATGGTTTCTTTTTGAGACTTTTAATCAGTAAAACTTTATAATTAAGCAGATCAGTATCCACAATAATATCCATATTTACACATTCTACAGAGTTATTCTAATCAATAAGTATCTATTTTGAATTAAGAAAATCTAACTCAAATTTTGATTTTAATCGTTATTAAACCTTGCACTTGTGAAACACAACCGTATTCCGCTTAAGCTTTCTTTAAGAATTGTAAACCTTCATTCAAATGTGAAATTGTATCTTCAGCAAAACTTATATGATATCAGTGTAACATTTATATTTGTACTATTCTTATTGCATAACAAATAGAATGGAAATTGGGAATCTGCCATCTTTTGATTATCAGGAAACTTAATTTATCGCATTTTCATGTTTTTATAATTTTCTGTTCTTGGTTTTGAATTTAATACACTGCCTGAATTGTTTATGACAATATTTTGCACATCTGCAGTCATTTATGTTCCAATAGGAAATGGCTGCATAAACGAGTGTTCATTTCACTCTACATTTGTATACGTTTTAGGACATACGATTGAAATAAATAAAAAAAATGACCGGGAATGGATGGATGATATTCTGATGTTTATGAAAATATAAAAGATATGATTTGATTGCCAATGAGACACTTTTTTCACAATATATCAAATTGACGTAGATGTTAGCATGTAGTGTCTTCCTACAATATCCTGTTGACAACTTTCATTGCGTTTTATCTTATTACACTATCAGTATACTTTAAACTATCATCTGACAGCAAACCATTTAAGGTTAAAGTGAATATACCAATATATGTGTATAGGGTGGAAAGACGTTCAGTTAAACAAATGGTTTTTAATTCTTATATCTTTATCCGTCTAAGTTTTTCTTGCGCAGTATTGTTGTATCAAAAGGTATCAACATAGAAAACAAAAGACTAAGCAACACGAGCCACACTAAAAACTAGGGGTGATCTCATGTGCTCCGGAAGGTTAAGTAGATCCTGCCCGACATGTGGCACTCATCGTGTTGCTCATGTTATTATAAACCCGGAAAATATTCTAATTCGGTAGGTCACATACGTCAGAACACTTTCACTTTGTAAGACTTATCTCCACGTACTCTAAATTTGACTAAATTGTAAGTTTCGACATATCGTTAGCTATACGACTGTAAAGGTACGTTGACTTGTAATCGGAGTTGGTCCCCCTCTTTTTTAGCTGTATGTTGTTATAACACATTTATCATATACAATAAAAACTGTTTTGATTTGAGGTCATTGCTTTATGAACTTGAGATCAAGGTCAAACATAAATTCTAGATTCTCGATTTTAATCTTTGCTCTAACTTATTATTGGTACATGATAAAGTCATAGTGTATTTTAAATTGGTTAGCAGACTTTGTCTTTAAAAGGGACCAATTGGAAGTAACCTTTTCTAACCTGGAAGTAACCTTTTCTAATCTGGAAGTAACCTTTTCTAACCTGGAAGTAACCTTTTCTAACCTGGAAGTAACCTTTTTCAATCCGGAAGTTGTACCAAATTATAATCCTCTGGCCATTGTTAGTTTTGTATGTTTTTTTGGTAAATGCTGGTTCATTTATCTGTTTCGAAATGTATTTTGGCGTCAATTTTCGCTGAACTATTACACATTAGTGATACGAACTAGCTTAAGCTTGCCACCGGGTGAGGGATTTTTTCGTTGTGTTTGATACCCATTGGTATCTTGGTCAGATTTCTGTCCTTTGCTGAACTTTTCCAGTAAATTACCGGGATTTTTACAGATCGGATATAAATGGATGATATTCTTTTTTTTTATGAAAATAACAAGATATGATTTGATTATTAATGAAACATTTTTCACAAGATACCAAAATGACGAAGATGTTAGCAAGTTGTGTATATATATACTGTCGACAACTTTCATTACGTCTTATATTATTTCTATTATCTTATTGAGACAACACTCTTGATGTCTGCCCGTAATAGGAGCATAAGACATCGTACAATTATATTGTTAACTTGTTTATGAACATTTCACAAGTTATGTTCTTATTATAGTTGTTATCTAGTCGTTTGATGTGTTTGAGCAAATGATTTTTACCGTTTGATTAAGGACTTTCTGCTTCGAATTTTCCTCGGATTTCAGTATTTTTGAGACTTTACTTTTTACGGTTTAAGAGAAATGTGATACTGTTGGCGAATGCTATTTTTTGTTCCCAAATCATTTCCAATAACTGTTATTATACCAACTTTCATTCTATTCAAACCAATATGACTTTACATTTTTCACGTACCTTATAAAAAAGAAATATCGTTTTCACACAAATTTTGATTAAATGTATGTTTTGATATACAAGGCTTCTATTTTAAACCTGCCGTTTACTACAGCTGTTTTGTAACAGATATTTTGTGAAGTCTGCTTAACGGTTAATTTCAAATGTTGTGAACAAAAGTTCATGTTTAGTCTCTATCACAGTTTTATTTGGTTCAGGCAAGCTAATGACGAAATGATTTCGGACAGGTATGATCAATGTTTAAATATGTCTTCTTTAAGTCTTTAATCCTTTTACTGAATATTTTGTTTACCATATCTAAATGAGATTGTAAGCTGTTTTCACTTCATGATTTGATTCAGATCAACCTACAGAATAATATAAAATTGGTACATAGTTATAGTAGCCCACAAAACATATGTATTTCAAATCAGACAATATTAACAAGTTTTTAAAAATTCAGTGCTTGAATTAACATCAAGGCCTAATTTGGTTGCATACAATTCTATTCCGTAAAAGCTTAAATGTATATTTGATTCATTATCAAACTATCTCTGGGACATCGCTCATTTGTATACGTCTGTAAAATGAACATATCAAACCGTATATTTCAGTTCGGTTACATTCCCTTATATTGTGCTGTTATGAATGGACATATCGACATAATTCGTTTGTTATTAGGACGAACAGATATAGATCCAAACAAAGTGAATCAGGTAACGACAATTATTTGTAGCAGGAATCTCTACGTTTTTTTTCATCGGATTAGACAACAATCACATTCATTTGTAAAACAATGTTCTTGGCTAATGATTCACACCCCGTTACAATATAGCTAAATATTAAAAAAAAAATGGAATAAAATAAGAAAAGTAATTGAAATTCTATATTTCACATTTGACATCGAAGATATTGCTTTTTACTTTCAACCTGTATGAGTGAACACTTTTCTTTGTAAGAGTTATCTTCCCGAACATTGTTTGTCTAGTTATTAATACTCTTAAGCAACCGTAAAAGAAACCGACACAATTTGTTTTCCAAATAGCTCGTTATATCGCCAAGATAATCTATTCTGATTTGTTAGAAGCAATTATCAGACTCAATATACGAGGTATGTTTCCTTCTGAATTTGATATAATTGATATGCAAAGTAACTGGTTACCAAAACGTGATAGAGCCCTGGGTCTTTTGATTGAAAGGTTACGTTGAAATTTACAGTTTTCTCTACTTTTATATTCCAAATTGTCTTATGTTGATATTACTTGTTACAAATAGAGTATGGTCTTTAGATTTAAGGTATTTGCGCCAAAACCTTAAACCGGAAGTTAAATTTTGTAAACTGGAAGTAACTACTGAACTCCCTGATTTTAACAAAAGTATATGAAAACCAAATATTTTTGGAATCAGTATACATTAAACCATCATCATGATCATATGACAGCATAATTTACCATTTAAACTTAAAGTGACTATTTTCCTACCAATATATGTACATACGGTGGAAAGATATTCAATTATTCACTGTACAAATGGTTTCCAATTAACTTCTTTTTAATCCGCCTAATTATTTTCTGGCGCAGTATTTTTGTTTTAAAAGTTGTCATTTAAATAGTTTATACGCTTTAAAACTGACACTGTGTCTGAAACACTTTACTTTGTAAGACTTATCTCAACGAACACTGTGTTTCTTGCGCGGAGTACTCCTTTGCAACCGTAAAACATCACGACAAATATATTTTACCAAATTGCTCGTTATATTATACGGATATGGAGAATATTTTTTATTGAAGTGATCCAGAGACTCCATATAAGATATGCATATATGCATTTAATATAAGTGATATGCATTTGTAACTGGTAAGACATTAGTGATAGGGTCTTTGAGTTAAAGCCATTTTTTCACCAATTAAAAATAAGGTCAAGGTCAAAGGTCAAAGTCAGTTTTATTTTTATTTTGGCTCATTTTTATCATTTTTCAAAAGAAACCAAAGAAGATAGCGACATTTCATTTTAATAAATTGTAAGTTTCGACATATCGTTTACTAAAGGTTTCCCGATTTGCTACCGTACCAACCGTAGTACGAACTGGGAGCCGTTATTAACTCTTAGAAATAATTGATGTATTGACTCAATATCAACGAATGTTTTATGAATCATATGCAGAACTAATTTAAGAATTTTTAGCTGTAATTTGATACTAATTTCATGTGGTTACTTCTTGTATTCATAGTAAGCAATATTGTGTGCACTCGATTATGATTTCAAGCAACCGTTGCAAGTAACCGTTTTACGAAAGGTTTATAGTTAAGAGTTGTTTCCCCCTGAAACTTCATAGACAAAATGAAGCTAAATTACAAAACAAATTTTGAACCTATATAAATTTTGTTCAGATCAATATAAAATGTTTAAATTTTGTATTTTATTGGTAGGTTTGTAGAAAACATAAACAAATACAATTTATTTTAACAAAATAAATTTACCTAAATAACAAAAAAATAATGATAAGATAAATTTAAAGTCAAACTTATTGGATATTGTATATTCACTGATAGTGCAAGGGCTGTAAAATTTGCATTATTGTTTTACATACAAACGTAAAAATGTAAAACACAGATGGAATGTACATAGATACAAGTAGTTAATAACAGGGTATTCTAAAAAGGTGAAAAAATGTTCCAAATTTAGAAAGATACGCGGTATATGGGAAAACAAACAAGATCTGTTTCATGCGTCAATTAATTCTTTAAGGTTTATGACCCCTTCTGTAGCAATTTGTGTACGAATTTTTCAAACTTCAATTGTGTACATATGCCAAGGGGAAGGCCCGAAACTTGATGCAAAGCATTATTATTTACTGTTTTGTTGCATTTAATAGAAAAAGAGGACTTTGTGGTAAATAAACCAAGATTTTAATAGAAAATCCACAGCCTTTAATACAGAGATTTTTGTTATAAAATTTGAAACATGATAGATTACTCACTTGCTTTCTATGATGTGTTAGCGTTTATTGTTTACAAAAAGTTCTAAGCAATCTTTAAATTCCAAGACACCTCGTGCAAAGTCACCAAAGTCGAGCGCACCCTAAAAGGTGTACTTGCTTTGGTCCATATTCATATTTGTTTTAACAAACAACTACATCAATAAACTTGTTTTAAGGAAATCAATGTTAGCACTGCATGCAATAATCCTATATCTATCAGTCATCAAATTGACAAATATGAGAGTACAAGGATAAAGGCTGTGGATTTTCAATAACATTTCCATATGTTTAGCAATGCATCAACACAAGGGTACATAATCCTTAATTATAATTTTTATGATGTTACAAAATTGGATTTGGACCCAACCGCTTTTTGTTAGGACTTAATACATAACGCTGGATTGTAAGATGTTTTTCTAGCATTGCTGTACGATAAAAGAAATAACGACTGGATATTGTTCAACATTATCCCTCGTAAAATATACATGACATATTATACTCGTGAGCTCGTGCAGTACTCAAATTTAATCGCGATAAAATTTACCAATATTGATGTTACAACAATATTTGATGATATAATAATAAACGATCAAGATGAAATAATATCGCAATGTTAAATATTTCGACTTAAGAAATGGGTTTCGTTAGTGTCATATAATTTATATTCATTCAACAACTTTTGTCTAATAATTACATCCAACCCAACTCCACAAAGTTCAGTGACAAAATATAAGGAAAAAGATAGATCGATATTTTTACAATGCGGTTTGCGTTTAGAGGAAATGTTGCTCTAATTTTCGAAAAGATAACTTAATTAATAACAAATGATTTTTATGAGAAGTCAACATAATATTAACACACTTTTGCCATAGTTATAACGACCCAGTAAGATGATATTATTAATAAATAATTTCTAGTTATTCCAAATTCTATCTAAGTATTAGAACATTCTTTATTTTTGTCTCTCAATATAATACACAAAACAAAATTAAAGCCAAACAAACAGAAACGCAAATCTATATTTAGAATCTAAATGTCGAGGCAACTCAGTTCCAGTAAGGACGGTTTGATTCATTCTCTTGTGCACAAAATAAATATTCTCATATAAAATCACAAACAAAGTGTTCTAGAAGCAGATAAATAGTAATTAGATTAAAAAAAATTATCGCTGATATGCAATTTGATTTCTTTAATTTCATCATGATGATTACAATAATCTAATGCATTAAATGATACCTCCAAAACAGCACCAACGATTGTGTTACGTACCAACCGTACCTGATACGTAGCAAATCGGGAAATCTCTAATATACGGTTGTAAAGGTACGTTGATATTCAATCGGAGTTGTCTCCCCTTTTTTATTTGGCTGTATGATTTTTAAGAAATAATTCATGGCAGCCGTAGATTTGTTTTCATTTAACCACGGGTTGGGCATTTATGTTCGATTATTTTACCCTGAGCGTTAGCGAGGGGTAAATACGAATATATATGCCCAATCCATGGTTAAATGAAAACAAATCTACAGCTGCAATGAATTATTTCGGTTCTTATAGGACAAATTCGGTAATTTTGTTAACCTTGAAAGCCCTATACCTACGATACTGTTTTGGCTGTTCCGTTTTACCCAATTTTGATAACATAAGTAATAATATATAATTCAATGATTTTTTTAATCGCATTTTTCATCTATACATTTTCTTCCACTGGGTTTACATTTGATTTTTTGTTTACGGAAACATATTTCTGACGTCACCTTGTTTCGGTGTCATGCCAAGACATTAACATCATGTCGCTGATTCGTTTTATGAAAATTATCGGAATGTTGATCTTCGTAAACTGGGGATTTTGATGTCGAAAAATTGAGAATGTCAGGCCGTATAAAAAAGTTGGTCGTAAAGCGGAACCGCCGTTTTTGTGTATTACTGCGTTTGCGCTAAAGCTAGATATATTGTGATCATACATGTTGACGATAATAGGCCGCCATCTTAGAATATAACACATGTATCATCTACATTAAAACTATTTTGAGGTCAAGACTTTATGAACTTTGCATTGGGGTCAAGGTTAATAATTAATTTGACATTCTAGATTTCAATCTTTGTTTTAACTAATTATTGGTACATGCTAATGCCATAGTGTATTTTACATTAGTTAGCAGACTTTGACGTCAAAAGAGATTAACAGGAAGTGAACCTTTTCTTATCCGAAAGTTGTACCTAATTAGGATCCTCTGGCTTTTGTTAGTCTTGTATTTTTTTTTTAAATGTTGGTTCATTTATCTGTTTCAAAGTTTATTATGACGTCCATTTTTGGCTGAACTAGTATACATTATTGATTAGGATCCGATTAAGCTTGCCCCCGAGTGATGGATTTGTTCGCTGCGTTTAATACCATTGTTACCGTAGTCAGTTTTCTGCGCTTTGTCCGTTTTTTTTGTCTATTTGACACATTCCCCGTTTCCATTCTAAATTTTATTCAAATAGTTTTCAAACGAAATTCATTGTTATCGACATACGATATACTAAGTTTTGGATGTTTGTAGAGACAACGTTAACCCATTATCCTTGTTTTTGGTATGTACTCATATTTGCGAAGCTGCAGCTTTGATCAATTATTTGAAAATATGTTAGGAATTACCCCTAAACGTTGTGTGATACTGTGAACTAAAGAAAAGATTGGAAAACGTTTTGAAAACAACCCTGACATGAAATGTATTTTGGTGAATTCATCTTAACCTTTTTCAATAGTTATCAAAGATACCAGGATTTTGATTTAATATGCCAGACGAGCGATTCGTCTACATAAAACTCATCAGTGACGCTCAGATCAAAACCTTGAAAAAACCAAGCAAGTACAAAGTTGAAGAGCATTTAGGACCAAAAATTCCCAAAAGTTGTGCCAAATAAGGCTAAGGTAATCTACTCCTGGGAAAAAAAAATCATTAGTTTTTTCAAATAATTCAAAGTGTTGTAGACAGGAAATTTATAAAAATGACCATATAATTGATATTCATGTCAATACCGAAGTGCTGACTACTGGGCTGGTGATACCCGCGGGGACGAAACGTCCACTAGCAGTGGCATTGACGCAGTGGTGTTTATAGTTATCAAAGTAAACAGGATTATAATTCAATACGCCAAACGCGCGTTTCGTCTACATAAATCTCAATAGAGCACTCAGATCAAAACATTAAAAAAGCCAAACAAGTACAAAGTTGAAAAGCATTGAGAACCGAAAATTCCAAAGAGTTGTGCCAAATACGGCTAATGTAATCTACTACTTGAAAAAAAATCCTTAGTTTTCCCAAAAAATCAAAGTTACAAAATACATCAACATGCAAGCTTGCATTGTTTATTGAAAAGAGTGCAGATTCGTTTTCAAACAATTATTCTGAATCAATTGCGGAATTTATCTATGACATTTAACAATTTAGAAACTGTGTATACACCTTGAACCCAATTTGCATGTTCAAAATTTGAAGTTAAAAATGGATGAATAAAACGCAACATTTATATGAATAAAAACATATGTGTAAATTACAGACAATTGCGTAAAAACAGTCACCTTTCAAAAGAACAAATAATCAAAATGTTTACCTTGTATCTTATTATTGTACTATGATTTAGTATGTAGTTCTCATAGAAAAAGTGCGACATAATTGGTTTGAATCCCTCCCGGATCAAACCATGGTTGCAACAAAGGATTATATATCATATCATGTAATAAAGTTTTTTGTAAATGCGGCTTATCGTTAAACAGTCACCTTCCAAAAGAACAAACAATCAAAATGTCTTACCTTGTATCTCATTATTGTACTATGATTTAGTATGTAGTTCTCATAGAAAAAGTGCGAGATAATTGGTTTAAATCCCGACCGGATCAAACCAAGGTTGCAACAAAGGATTATATATCATATCATATAATAATGATTTTTTTTATATTCGGCTTATCGTTAAACAGCTACCAAATCATTTATTTCTCAACTCTGTGTTGAATTGAAACAAACAAAAACAAATTAAGGTGCGATACTGTATGATCGTCAAGTGATCAGTTGTCACGTTTTATATTTGAATAAATAACTAGAGCTAATCTGTAATTCGTAATTGTATGTGGCCTTTCATTTCCATTTCGAACTATTATTAAGAATATTAAAGTGAGAATATTAAATTATGTATACACTTCTTAGATAAGAAAGACAATATTTGTTTTAATCATTTGGTCAAATAATTCATAGGGGATAAAAAAAATCTTAATATCTACAAATGTGATTTTTCACTGTTTAATAAGCACAAGTTCCTAAAATACATTTATTGTCGCACCTCTACTGTTATTTTGTATATATCTGGTGCTTTTAGTTATATTAGTGGGAAACAACGTTTGGTTTATGAAATATTAGTAAAACAATTTTGTGCATTCAACTATAAGGTACCATTAAAACTAATTGTATTAGGTGTATGTTTTTGAACATTTATAATTGAAAATATATATATATGAATAAATGTCAATTGTTTAGTGACATATGCTATTCTAATGAAATAATCATATGACACAGGTGTTTTATTATTTTTCACCATGACAATTTAATTGATATTACTACCTCTTTTCTAAATTAATCTGCTGCACCACCGGGTTCTTACAATATAAATCTTATAAGGCTTATTCTTTTTTACATTCATTATTAGTTTTTAAATATATTCCTGTTTTTAAAAGATAAACATGGTTTGCTTCAAATTTATCATTTACCTTACTGTATGTTTACTTATATTCTAATTCGCCAACTCAAACGAATATAAATTATTTAATAAATAAAACAACACATAAATAGGATAAGTGTGCCTACAGCTGTAGCAGCCTTTAATATTACATTACATTCAATTTCATTCTCAAAACTAAAGTCCTTCACTTTAAATTCAGGCACACTACCATCAGTCCAATCATACAATAGCACAGTTATATACAGTAACAGTAACACAATCAAAAACTATCTACAAAAGAGGAAAAATTCATATTAATATAATGTACTAATGCATATACTCCTATTAACGATAACCATCTCATAAAAGGGGTGGGTGGGTGGGTAAACATAATAACGAATGCTGCTACGTCGTACTATAGGCAAACTTCGAATAACTTAATTTTCTCAAGCTACCCCCTTAAGTAATACTTAATCATGCTTTTCACGAAAATCATGAGGGCATATACCCGTAAAACCGGCAGTACGGGTATATGCCATCCAATCAAATAGAACGTAAACACACACCATGTGCTTGATATAAACACACACACGTGTTTATAGTAAACAATCACTTGACCGTTACAACGTCATGTGACTTAATACCTTTAATAAATATATTTATATTCTAATTCGCCAACTCAAACGAATATAAATTATTTAATAAATAAAACAACACATAAATAGGATAAGTGTGCCTACAGCTGTAGCAGCCTTTCGAAAGACAAAGAAAGCAAAAAATGCAAGTAGATGTGAGCTGTGAACATAGAGTGATACATATACAATGTATAAAGTATATTTATGAAAATTATATTCCCAAACTTTTAGACACTGTCAGTTTTTCTTTTATATTTTCTCTTACATAGCCATCTTTGGCTTTATCTGAAGCCCATCTACCATGCTTCTTGAATAATCTATCCTGAATGCCAGCTGATGCAGCTGCAGTAGCTCCACCTGATCTCAAGCTATGTAATCCAAATTTGGACTTATCTAAACCGATAGATTCAAGAGCTGATAATATAATTTCTCTTACTCTAGTATATGATAAAGGTTTAAGACCTCTCAGTTTATAAGACTTAGATTTTTTACATAAATACATTGATCTAAATAAATAATCTGAAGATGAAGCGTCAATATTAGATAATAATAAATATTTCTCCAACATACTAACAGGACATGTTTGTGTATCTGTTCTAGCAATTAAAACCTGTGTGCCTTCTCTATAATGATCAGTTTTGCTTTTCGTTATGAGCAAAGAGACATGTGAATCACTAAATTTTAAATCAGATCTTTTTAAATTTACCATTTCAGAAAACCTTAAGAACCCTGCATAGCTTATAAGACACATACAACAAATTCTAATTTCTATAAGATTGTTACATTCTCGACCATATTTAATAACAATTTTCTTTAAAATATCTGGTGTAATTGGTTCTTTTTTATTTACAATAGCATGTCCGATCTTTCTATGAGCTCCTTCTTTAACCGATATACACAACTGTGAATAACACGGGTTTGGATAGCCTGCTAGTTTATGAGCCCAGCTTATGGAATAGTATGCTTCTTCAACCTTAGCATACGAATTAAATGTCTTTGACAGGTGTATTAATACAATGAAACATAAAAATCTGAAGCTGGTAAAGGTTTAACATTTAAATAGTTATTACACCACTTACAGAAATTGTTAAATGCATATGAATATTTTCTTTTGGTATTCTCGGCCTTCGAACGCAGACAGAACTCAGGTAGGCAATTAGATAAAGATGTCAAATCTTGGTCGACTGGCTTAGGCAAGGATTTCCATATTCCACATGAAAAAATATCTGAAAAACGTGCATATGAAATAGAAATATAATCTACTATACAACAAGCTTACAATATAATCAAATGACCTTGCCATATATATTTTTCAAACTGGCCATGTCAATGAGACCTTGCCTATTAAATTTGGCCTTGTCATCAACAAACGACCTTGCCAATAAATTTGGCCTTGTCTTTACTATGCGACCTTGCTCAACAGCCTTGTCGTCAATTCTTACGTGAACTCAGCGTTCAATCTAATAGCTAAAACACTAGAAACGAATTCAGAAGATCCCAACAAGGACTTATTATTCATACCATGAATAAAAATGTTCTGATTTGGTTGAAATTCTAAAACATCAATTACATATGGTTGCAAATGCGAACCTCTTTTAAAAATCATTGTCCAAAATGACGAGGAAGGCCACATGGAACGATCAAAGTGCCTCTAGCTTTACATAAAATCAAATGTTTAATTGCTCTACAGACAACAGAAATTGGAGGAACAATCCAATTAACTTCATTGTTCCAATTTTGCGTGAACGCATCAACTGCTTCAACACCTGGATTCCAGAACTTAGAATTAAACCTGGGTAATTTTTTATTTAAATTACTCGCAAATCTGTCCACAGTATGCGGACCCCACATATCATCTATAAATTTCTCTCCAAGTAGAACTCTGTATAGACTCTTGTAAAGTCCACATCTGATGAAAAATATTAGAGTCAATATCTATCGAGTAAGCACCAGCAGCTACATTACTTGCATCAGAGTATACAACCACGTGGGGAAAAGAATAACCTGCTAAATGTTTTCTGTTCAATCTTAGAATGTTATTCAGCCAAAATGTGAGCTCATTGAATACACAATCGGGACATTCCAATTTTAAATTTAAATCCCACTTTACTCTGCTTTCAATAGCCCAGTGTAAATAACGGGTCATTAAACTAGTTATGTTACCCATGACTGGACACATAGAAATTACCTTTCCAGTTACCTGAGCCAATTTACGTGCTGTGAAATAAGGAACGTTATTCAAAACATCAACCAATGATGCTAGTGTATTTTCAATCCGTCTATCTGATATACTAATTGAAAAATCAGACGAATTCCAAACTAAACCTAACCACTCTAAACATTGGACTGGTTCAAAAATAGATTTTTCCCTGTTAATAAGAAACCCTGCTTCTAACAAAGACGTTTTTACAAAAGATGAACATTCGGAAGCTTCTTGTTTATTTTTACCCATTCCAAGTCCATCATCTAAGTAAAGCACAATATCTACGCCGTTTTCTCGCCAGTATTTTACGATTGGACGTAAACATTTAGTGAATAGATATGGAGCAGACGAAAGACCAAAGGCTAAAACTGTAAAACAGTAAAATTTATTGTTCCAGCAAAATCCTAAATATGTTTGTTGTTTAGTACATACGTCATAATGAAAATAACCAGACTTATGATCAAACTTAAATAGATAGCAATCTTTTGTGAAATAGTTTAAAGCCACTTTCCAGTCTTCAAATTTAATTCTTTCTTTTTTAATAAAAACATTCAGTTCACTCAAATCCAAAATCAGACGTTTTTTGCCCGAACTTTGAACTGCAACACTAAGCGGATTTACAACAAAAGGTTGAAATGGAGTTTCAATAACACATCCGATATCAAGTAATTCTGAAATTGCTTCATTTACAAATTTAGAATGGACATTAGCAGATTTGTTATTCTTAAATGACATAGATGTAGGAGTCTGCAAAAAAGGAATAACATACCCATTTTTGATAGTATTTATAACAAACTCATTAGAACCTATATGTTTCCAAAATTGTATATGCTTGCGTAAGCTATATTTCACCCCTTTTGCAACAGATGAAATATCAATATTATCAAAATATTTTGCATGTGACATAAACAGTTCAAACTGTCCGTAAAGATTACGTTCATCTAAAAAAGTAGTATAAAAATACTTATCATTAATTCTGTTGCCTTCTTGTCCCTGAGACACCTGGTTTTGTACTGAATAAGAGGGGGCACTGAGTTCGCCAGTGACCAAGCTGGTTGCAGTTGTAACAGATGTCCTGAGATGACGGTTCCCTCCGTCTGCCGGTCCGAAAGGGCGGCTGTTGGTAGTTGTTTTGTCTAGCGTTATGTTGATTAGGCATAGGTGCAGAAGGAGCAGAAGCAGTAGCTGTAGTGGTTCTATAAGGATGAGGTCTTTTCTTTTCCTTGATACTCCTGATGGCACGGGTTTCTGCAGAACGAATGCGCTTCTCGTCTTCTGAGTCGGAGGCAAGGTCGTCGCTTTCATATTCACGGACGGTTTTCCATCCTGCAGGAGATTTGTCTGCAATGCGGATGAGTTTATTTCGCTTCTTAACCTTAAGGATAGCTCCAGATACCAATTTAAGACAAGCTGCATCTTCATCAGGAATACGCTTCTGGAGCTTAACGAGGTCGGCCATGATTTCACAATTAAAGTTGAATTGTATCTGGTTGCCCTCACCTTTGAGTTTAACTGAAACTTCCTGCTTGAGTTTGGTAGCAAAATTCTCGTTGCCAACTGCCAAATCTTTGTGTGGAGTAGCGATCTTCCCATCAAGATAGGTTTTAAACAGAGAGAAAGTATCCACCAAGTCGTTATTCCCAGTATTATGTGCAGAAATACCATCACGCAACGAATGTACACTAGTACCAGCTGGCAAAGATTCATGGTCGGAATCTAGAAGTTTCTCGGAGTCAGACATACCACAATAACGAATGCTGCTACGTCGTACTATAGGCAAACTTCGAATAACTTAATTTTCTCAAGCTACCCCCTTAAGTAATACTTAATCATGCTTTTCACGAAAATCATGAGGGCATATACCCGTAAAACCGGCAGTACGGGTATATGCCATCCAATCAAATAGAACGTAAACACACACCATGTGCTTGATATAAACACACACACGTGTTTATAGTAAACAATCACTTGAACGTTACAACGTCATGTGACTTAATACCTTTAATAAATATATTTATTATTGAATACTTTTTTAATTGTTATCAAGCTTCGAGCTTGTGCCACACAATCGTATTAAACTAACGCGTCTTTAACATGTGTAAGAATTGTAAACCTCCATTTATGATTGACATTTTATCTTCAGCTTATTGGATATCGATGTCATTTCTATATGTTCTATTCTGGTTAAATCCTTTGATTATATCATTTTTTGATAATTTATAGATCTTGGTTTTGATTTTAATGAAACACAAGCGCATATAAATGTTTAAAATATTCCGCACAGCCCTATATTTGGACCTTTGAATCAAATTGTGGTGCATATGAACTTTCAATTCTAGGATAAGATTTTTTTCAAAACTTTATAGTACAAGTGGTACAGATTTAGCGGTAAAGTGATTTGCCGTCGGAAATTGCATTGTCAATATTTACAGAAATGCAACCTAAAGTAATGTATGTCCATTTTTTTACCAACTGACTTATTGGTACTACTTGCATCCTCGTGTAATGATCTATCAACCTATACATCTGTATCTCTGAATCTTGTCCAGTTTAGGCCATAGAAAATACCTCCGCATCTTTAATTTTGAAAAAAAGATATACTGATCCATGTGTTATCCAATACAAATGTTTGCATTCGGGTCACATGCCATAAGCTAGAAAATTTAATGAACTGGATGATTAATTATCTCAACCATAACATGCATAACACACGAATACAACTGAAAAAAATAAGAGTTACAACTAAAAAACGTAAAGACATATGCTAAAATCCGATGAGAATAACATATATAACATCAAAACTAAATGCATTTTTATATAGGTAAGGTTGATAGCAGCTATCTCATTTGAATGGTTTTACATTGTCATTTCTAGTCTGTAAAGTTTGTTTTCTTTTGTAGTCTGTAAAACAGCATATATTAAAACTGTTTCTATTGATTCACGAGTCTAATCAAAACCAAACAATAATAATTAGGCTCAATTTCTTTTTAAATTCAACAAAAGACTAGCAATAACCCATGCACAAAAAAGAAATATAGATAAACATATCGTAATGTGTTCTATTTAACCAAAGTTAGACTTTAAATGTAAATACTGCAATTTTTTTACTGTGCGTATTGCTATGTGTATATCTATTCTACATTGGCTAGAGGTATAGAGAGAGGGATTGGATCTCATAAAACATGTTTAACTCCGCTGCATGTTAGCGCCTGTCCGAAATCAGGAACTTCTCGTCATTGCTTGTCTTGCATCCATCCTCAATTTTATTCAAATAGTTATCAAACGATATTCATTGTTGTTGACATACCATATCCTAAGTACTATTGGAAAAGATCAATGATTTGTATTTGAAAGACAAACAAATTTAATTTTGTAAAGACAACGGTAACCATCCTCCTTGTTTGCAGTATGTACTCATATTTGTGAAGCTGCAGCTTTGATCAATTATTTTGAAATTTGTTAAGAATTACCCATTAAAGTTGTTTGATTCTTTGAACAAGAAAAGACCAACCAAAACTGACCATATAAGCACTTTATCATGTAAATCAATATAGCCGCATAGTAAATGAGTTACATTTTCATGTAAGGATAGATTGTATAATACAAATGCATTTTGGTGAATTAATTTTAACCTTTTTCAACATACATCAACATGAACAATTCCCTTAAGCATTGCGCATGCATATAGCAGAGGATACAGATTCGTTCGCAAACAATTATTCTGAATCAACTGCTGAAGCTACTATGACATTTGACAAAAGAGGGACGGAAGATACCAAAGGGATAGTCAAACTCATAAATCTAAAACAAACTGACAACGCCATGGCTAAAAATGAAAAAGACAAACAGAAAAACAATAGTACACATGACACAACATAGAAAACTAAAGAATAAACAACACGAACCCCTCCAAAAACTAGGGGTGATCTCAGGTGCTCCGGAAGGGTAAGCAGATCCTGCTCCACATGTGGCACCCGTCGTGTTGACAATATAGAAACTGTTCATACGCATTGTCTCCGTATTTCATGTTTCAATTTTGAACTCTAAGATTAATGAATAAAGGCAACATTTTTATGAATAAACGAATGTGATATATTACAGAGCCACTTACGGAACAACACTCGCCTACCCAGTAAACAAACAATCAAACAATATGGATTTGGAGCTGCACTAATGTTACAATTTGAACTATTAGTCATTGTTGAAGCGTAAACTATCAACTGTCTTTATTATTATATTGCAGTATTGTATTCTTACCTTGTATCTCATTATTTTACTATGATATCTTATCTGTGGTATAAAGTCTGATTGATTGGATATTGGAAATTTGATAGAAAAGTCCAAAATATCCAGAAAATGAGATTGCTGCTTGTGTTATAGGTCAAACAAAAAACGAAAGTAGTATCCTAATTTATTTCTACTTTAGGGTACTTTCTTAAGTAATTGTATTTAGTGTATCTCTTTAAATAAAAAAAATCATTTAAATATATTGTACAAATTTCTAGATAACTTAAGTTTGACCCTAAATGTAAATGCATAAAAATCACATGCTTCAATTCTTTTTTGACAATAACATGCTATTCTGACAAAAAAATCTTATGACCCAGGTGTTTTATTATTCTCATTCTGACAATTTAATTGATATTACTACCTCTTCCTAATTCACCTGCTAAACCACCGGTATCTTAAAATATAAATCGTTCTTAAGCGCAATTTTACATCCATAACTGTTTGTTAAATGTATTCCTTTATTTCAAAAATCAAAATGGTAGGCATTACGTTTCTGATCAGGGAATCATAAACACGGTTTACTTAAAAATTTGATTTACACAACTGTCGTTTTTGCCTATTATAACTGAATGGTTTCTTTTTGAGACCTTTCATCTGCAAAATTTTATAATCTAAGCAGATCAATATCCACAATAATATTCATATTTACACATGCTACAGAGTTATTCTGGTCAACGATAAGTATACATTTTGAAATTATAATAAAATGTTGTCTTGTGACACACAATCGTATTTAGCGCTAACGCATTCTTAAAGAATTTTAAACCTCCATTTAAATGTGACCTTGTATCTGCATCAGAATGTCATAACATATATAATATCGGCATTTCTGTCTGTAATATTTGTGTTTCACCAATTGATTCTATACATTGAAACTTAGTTATCACGTTTTATAATTTTCTGTTCTTGGTTTTGAATTCAATGTTCTGGTTGAATGATGTATATATAGCAACTCTACAGTCATAATTAGTTTTTCTCATCAGATTTGGTTTCAATAGGAAATGGCTGCATAAATGAGTGTTTATATCACTCTTCATTTGTTAACGTTTGATGACATACGAATGAAATAAAAAAAAAAAAAGATCGCGAATGAATGGATAATGTTCTGATCTTTATGAAATCAAGTTATGATTTTATTGCCATTAAGACAATTTTCACAAGATACCAAAATGAGGTACATGTTAGCACATTGTGTCTTTCTAAAATATACTATCGACAATTTTTATTACGTCTTATCTTATTTCTTTTGTCTTACTGAGACACTCTTGATGTGAACCCGTACTATGAGTATCAGAAATCGTACCAAGCTAACATTTGTTTATTTGTTTGATGGTGAGTATATCCATGCTCGGTGATTATGGCTTTTAGCATAATGACTAGTTTATGTGGGTGGAGGAAGCTAAATTAGCAGAGAGGACACTTTTTCGCTGGCTTAACAACTTGCACTCTGAATATTTGTCATGCACACACGTTATATTCTTAATAATCGATAATTTCGTTAGTTAGATTTGCAAATTGTTGACGAATTCTATTTTGTGTTCTCTAATAATTTCTACTAGTTTTTTTACCAAATATATGAACATTGCAACTTTTTTTTTGCAGGATGGTGACACTCTTTTACACTCAGCTGTTAGAGGTGGACACCTCAATATACTCCAATGGTTATTAGAAAGAACAGAACTCAATCCAAATAGCGTAAATAAGGTATTGAAGAATGTTCTTTACAGAACGCAATTAAAAAAAATGTCGACACAATGTTGCTTATGGAATCAATAAATATCTACCACATGAACTAGATATCAGAGGGATGAAGGGCATTGACATCTAAGAAAACAACAAAAAAACAACAAAAAGAAAACAAATATCAAGATAAATGTCTTTCATGAAGTCATGTATATGCAGTGACCACATATTTAACTAAAATGTAAAGCTGGTAACTCTTTAATGTGGGAGATGTAATAGTGTTGCAAAGCAGAATGAACGTTACAAATTTGATTAAACGAAAATGAACTGATGATACAGATTACAAAAAAGTCCTAAGTCATACATAGGCAATTTCTAATTATTTGTTTTGATTTTTATTGAAGTTATTTTCGAGCCTTGAAATTGTGACATGCAATCGTATTCAACTTAAACTTTCTTTATGAATTGTAAACCTCCATTCAAAAGTGAAATTGTTCATCAGCAAAATGTGATAACTTGTATGACATCGGTGTAACTTTTTAACCTGTGCTATTATCATTCCATCATTATATTGATATCATGAAACTTACGCAGTTAAAGTTATGGTGGTATTACACCTAGTGTGAACTGTCGATTTTACATCATTTTTTTTTAGAGTAAAACATATATTACATTCTATTGTGTATGCTAATTGATAATCAAATACTTTTTAAACCTGTATGTGCGTTCTTAATATCCTATGTGACCTTGTTACGGAAAACATAGCCGTTGGAAGTTTACGGAAGATCATCGTAACTCTAAAAGAAGATAGTCGTAACTTGTAGACATATAACAATAATTTTCTATTTTTGCTTTTGAATTTAATTTACTTACTTTATGTTGTTTTCTACAATATTGTGCACAATTGTAGACATTAATGGTTTATATCTCTGTCTTGAGGGATGTCTGTAACAATGTCAACTGTTATTATATGAGAGTTAAAATTGAGAATGGAAATGGGGAATGTGTCAAAGAGACAACAACCCGACCAAAGAAAAAAAAACCAACAGCAGAAGGTCACCAACAGGTCTTCAATGTAGCAAGAATTTCCCGCACCTGGAGGCGTCCTTCAGCTGGCCCCTAAAAAAATATATACTAGTTCAGTGATAATGAACGCCATACTAATTTCCAAGTTGTACACAAGAAACCAAAATTAAAATAATACAAGACTAACAAAGGCCAGAGGCTCCTGACTTGGGACAGGCGCAAAAATGCGGTGGGGTTAAACATGTTTGTGATATCTCAACCCTCCCCCTATATATACCTCTAGCCAATGAAGAAAAGTAAACGCATAACAATATGCACATTAAAATTCAGTTCAAGAGAAGTCTGAGTCTGATGTCAGAAGATGTAACCAAAGAAAAAAACAAACAAAATGACAATAATACATAAATAACAACAGACTACTAGCAGTTCACTGACATGCCAGCTCCAGACTTCAATAAAAGTAACTGAAAGATCATGATTTCATCATATGAACATCAGGCACAATCCTTCCCGATAGGGGTTTAGTATATCATACCATCATAACATATATGAGAAGAACATAACCCGTGTCATGCCAAAACTGTTTTTGAATAAATGTGTTTAGTTCCGATGCATAGACCCTATAAGTGAATCAATATTAACGCCAAAATATGCAATCTTTAATGACCTGACAACAGTATCATAACTATATCCCTTCTTAATAAGTATATTCAAAGGTTTTGTAAGTTTCTGAGGTGAATACTATTTCCATAAAAAATTAGATGTGAAATACCTGAACGTAATAGAAGTCTGCATGTTGAGCTATATTTACGAATGATGTCCTAAAACCGATGATATATGTTAGTTATTTGGTTTGTTGGTGAGTAACATGTTAAATAACACGTGTAGTGACAGTAGCCACATCATAGCGACCAGTATTATTAGGCAGAGAGAGTTGGAGTAAACAAAGACAACTGCCGACCATTGATTATAAAATTTAGATAATAGCTGAAAATTCCTGAACATGATCATGGTTTGTTTATTAAAGTTACAAAATAAGATTAATGCAAATTTACTCTTTCAAAAGAAACGCAATGTACTAAAACATTTTAGACAAGAATATTTTTATTTTATATTGTATATTCTGAATTGAGTTATAGTGCATTATTTTATTGAAGTATCAAAATGAGTTATTCCCTTCAACAAAATTCAGATATGATTTGTACATGTTTCTCCATTTCCTTTAAGTTCAATGAACCTCGTTACATTTCCAATATTTCTTTTTAGCATGGGAACACTCCGTTTGACATAGCTGCGGAAAAAGAACGATTCAAAATTTTAAAATTGTTATTAGATAGAACATCTATAGATCCTAAGAAAGTATATGAGGTATGGAATGTACTACTTACCACTATTTTTAAACGTTGCGTACTCGACCTAAACAATCTTCAGCCTTAATCTACATTTAAGTAATCACTTACAACTAATCGTTATACCTTAAAGGGAAACAGACGTACAATCTTCACAAAGAATGCAAAAGCATGTACACTATGATATTCAATTGCTGTTAGAACAATGGTGGTTATATGAAGAAAAGAAAACATACAATTGGATATTCGAGTGAGATGTAACCAAGTTTAATCAGCAAACAACTGTGTCATATGTTATGTTTAGCCAAACGTTGAGTCAATTACTTACATGTACATCATGTTAACTATACCAATCTTCCCTTACAATTACTTACAATTAATTGAACAAGTGAAATTGAACATTGTAAAAAGGGTAAAATAAAGCTAAGACATCATTATTTTTCTGAAGCACATGAGCGTTTCCCACGCTTGTGAATTAAGTCCGTGTTGCTCAGACTTATGTTTATATTCAAAGATTATCATTTTGCTGTCAGTTTGTTTTCGACTTATGGATTTGGGTCGACTCTGACGTATTTACAGGAGAACAATTTGTCATCTTCTTTTCAACTTTTTATCCTTTATTACATAAACCCACAGAGCCCACGTATTATTACACTCTAACTTATGAGTGGAGAATAAAATGAAAAAAGAAAATCATTTTATATTCATCATTCCCTATGTGTTTGTCTATACATCTTATTAAGCATTTCATTGTAACTAGCACACATTTGATATTTTCATCATGTTCATACATGTTTACATTTTTTAACGTTAATAATAACTTTTTACGAAATTTTCCTACCATAATAACTATTACAAAATCCAATTGTAAAGCCGTTTAAGTTGAAAGAAGATGTAATAGTCATTCATACAGACATATTAAATAGTTTTACATTAGTAATTTTTTTAGTTCTGTATAGCTTGCTGTTCGGTGTGATTCAAAGATTCGTGTTGAAGACCGTATTTTGACCTATATTGGCTTACTTTTTAACATTGTGACTTTGATGTTGAACTGTTTAATTGGCACTCATACCACATCTTCCTATATCTATCTAATTCATTTGCTGTTTGGGCAATGGTTGTTTTCATGAAGAAAAATAAACGTTCAATTTGATATTCGAGTGATATCAAACTCGATACCTACGAATTATTGACAACATAACATATACCCGTAATGCAATTTGATTGTTTAGCAGTATATTGGAAAGAACTATAATAAAAAACCTGTTTATTACAGGATGGCAACACTATTTTACACAAAGCTGCAAAGAGAGCAAAACTGGAAATGGTGAAATTGTTACTCAAAACATCAAGTATAGATCCCAATCAAGAGAATAAGGTATAATCATGATAAAGTTTAAAAAGTAAATGGCTATGTTAATGTGTTGTCAACTTTCATTGTGTCATATGTTTTGTTTATTAAATCGTTGAGCCAACCATCAACATCTCAAACTGGTTTTCATGTTAGCTGTACCAATCTTTTCTCAGTACTTATTATTAATTTAACAAGTGAAATTGGATATTGTAAACAGAAAAGGTAAAATAAACCTAAATTATGTAGACACCATTAGTTTTCTGAAGCACATAAGCGTATCCCTTGCTTTTGAGTTAGGTCCGTGTTGCTCCATGTATTGTAAACGTGTATTTATTTAGTTTATGTCATTCTGTTGTCAGTTTGTTTTCTTCGACTTATGGATTTTTTGGGCGTACCTTTGGTATCTTTATGAGAACAATTCGATATTTTTTTTTTCAAATTTAATCCTCTGTTACATTAACCAACATGTCCACTCATCATAACACGCTAATTTACGGGTGGAAATAAAGAAAAGAAAGAAATCAAACATTACATGATATTGATCATTTCCTATGTATTTATCTATACATTCCTTTATGTATGATCATTGGTACAAGCATCAATTTGATCTTTTTATACATATTTATATTTTCTAACTTTAATAACAACTATTTGCTCACTTTTGTTAACCTATAATTCAAATTAAGTTGAAAGAAAATGTATTGGTAATTCATACAGACATATTGGATATATTTTACACTTGTAATTTGTGGGTCCCTTTATAGCTTGCTGTTCGGTGTGAGCCAAGGCTCCGTGTTGAAGACAGAACTTTGACCTTTAATGGTTTACAAATTGTGACATTGATGTAAAGCTGTTTCATCGGCCCTTAAACTACATATATTTATATCTATATAGTGTTTTCCATTATTAAAAGAAGTAATTTCTGAACTTTCGTGCGTAAATATTTGTTTTACAATTGTACATGTTGGCATAATGTGTCTTTGTTAAAAGTATATAACACACATTATTTCTGCAAATACAATTATGTATACAGAGTAGTACACAAGTGATATGTAAGGTGGTCTTTAAAATAGCTTGCCCACGCAAAATATAGTACATTTATCACAGTCAGAATCATAACAGAAAGGTCTTCATTTTTCATACGAAAATATTAGGTTCATACAGTTCTATGATTTTATCAAGTCAATTTGTTTAGGCGTTTCTGAAGCTTTATTCGACGTTATTGAACTATCAAGTTTCTCCATTCTGTTTATATTTGTTATCGAGTTCGAATTTGAGTCCCAGTTACTACAAAATGTTGAGAAATAATTGTTTTTTTTCAATTCTTTGATATTGCTCTGATCTTGACATATAGATAGTATTATTGTATTTATTTGTTCAGAACATCATATAGCGAAATTATCGATACAATTTATGAAGACAGATTTTTTTATTTTCAATAACAAGATGGGCAAGGGAAGAATGACATTAGTGAACATTGTAGAGAAATGAGAGGATTAAGTTATAGAAAAAAACTGGCAATCTTAGCCGTCGTAGTGATAGCGGTTTACGGCCATACTAATACCCCAACCATCCATTAATCTTCACTATTAGTCTGAACATGTCTTGTTTATCAACTTCAGTGTACATGTGGTAAAACAGTATGTTGGCGAGTCAGAATAGCGATTTCACATAAGAAAGAACGGCCATCGTAGGGACTATAAATGCAATCCAGATCTTCCTCTCAATCGCAATTTGAGGTCCAATAGCCACACTAAGGCATATCTTAGTGGCATGACCATTTAAAAAAAAGACAACACCACTGCTTGGTCATGAGGAGATAGACTCACTGGAAACAGATTTTGAATCAGAAATTAACAACTTTAGCACCAAGTGGTATAATTTAAAAAAGAAGGACGAAAGATACCAAAGGGACAATCAAACTCATAAATCGAAAATAAACTGACAACGCCATTGCTAAAAATGAATAAACAAATAGACAAACAATAGTACACATGACACAATAGAGAAAACTAAAGAATAAACAACAAAAACCCCACCTTAAACTAGGGTTGATCTCAGGTGCTCCGGAAGGGTAAGCAGATCCTGCTCCATTTAAGGCACCCGTCGTGTTGTTTATGTTATAATAAATCCGTAAATAGTCTAATTCGGTAGGTCCCATTCATGAAAGGGAAGGGGATTGTAGTAACGACGTAAAGAACATATCCGATATCATTCGTGACACGGTTATTTCATAACGGTCAACCAACTCGTGATGTCGTCCGTAAAATTTATGATTTCAACTTCACCATTTGGAACTCTTGGTTGAATACCGTCCTTGTGAGCAGGTACCCTCTAACAAGAAAATCATGATAAGAAATGCAAGCACGGGAATATTATATCAATTGGGAGATATATATCCTGTATGCAGGTGCTGCTGGAATGTTGCTACTTAGAAATGGAAAGTTCACAATTGAAAAGCTGAAATCATCTCTTTTGTCGTAAAGTTTTGTTTTTAACCGACCCTCATTGTCAATTTCTAGATGTAAGTCAAGATATGAGGCCGACTTAAATGTATCTGAGTATCCTTTATCTCTAGTTTGAACGTAACAAATATGTTGTCAATTAAGAAATCAGGCATCTTGATAATATCAGTTTCAGAGAATATTTTGTTTGAATCAGAGTGATCCTTTACAAAGTAGGATTTATTCCTCCTTAAGACAAGATACTTGTATCTACGC
Source organism: Mytilus trossulus (assembly GCF_036588685.1). NCBI lineage: Eukaryota > Metazoa > Mollusca > Bivalvia > Mytilida > Mytilidae > Mytilus > Mytilus trossulus. Next base: position 52,394,570 of record NC_086380.1, read on the forward strand.
TGGCCATTCTTTTTTATGAAGCAAATCAATACCAACTCTTTCAATTTGACTTTTAGTTTGGAATGTGGAATACTTGTGTAAAGAGTAGAAAAATCAAACGTTTTAATACTGTTACAAGATGAAAGAGGGTTAGATTGTATGTACTCTAAAAGATCTTTGGAATTTTTAAGTATCCACACCTGATTCTCGCCACCTCTAGAATAGGCAGTTTCACAATAACTTTGAAGCCAGTGGTTGATTGCTGATAAAATAGATACTAATAATTTAGAAAGAGGCTTCGTGAAGCACTTGGAAGACCCAGCAATATACCGTTGTATGTAAGGACACTTATGTAGTTTAGGTATCCAATTCAGTGATGGTAGATCCAGTTATTCATCTTTGGTTGAAATTCCAAAGGAACATTGAACAGACCTATAATTATCCAGGATGTCCTCTTTCAGAAGTGTCGTGAAGGTATATGTTAAGTTTCCTAGTGAATTGTCAATAATTTATCCGTTTATCAAGCAGTTAATGTAATGATACACAAAATCGATGTTGTTTTGGGCTTTATCTGCGGGGACAACATTGTATTTGTTATGGAGGTAGGATAAGTGTTTTGCAACATTTGGGTCTTTAAAGATTGACGTATCATGGGCATTGATAAACCCAATCAGTTTCTTAATTCTGATTTGTATCAACGACCTCACTGCCTTAATTCATTCGGAAAGAGTGTCTACGTCTTTCTTCTCGCGCTGAGCCCATTGCCTGGCATAATTCTAGACTGAATCAATCAAAATTTGAAAATTGTATTTCCAATTGATGGATTAAGATTCACTATATTTCGGACCTTTCGATATCAAATTTCGTAGAGAAGTGTTATTAACAATGTTGAGGTCACCGGTAATAACGTGACCAGCAGGATAATATGTAAATTGGGAACTAGCACAAGTGCAATCATGAGCTTTAGACTTGAACTCGTCAATATCGAGAACCCACAAAACGTGTTTGTAATTGAAAATTTTAGCTGCAATAGGTTTGGTAGGGGTATAAGAAATGTTAAGTACAGACTGGTTTTTGAAATAATGAGGTATTTTCGATTGAACTAACTTATGATAAAGGATATTGCCTAAGTTGACGCCATCGAGACCTTTGTTGGCAAAGGAGAGATTAAGGAAAGATATATTCTCTTTTTCATCTTTTCCAATGCGGACTGACTTGAAAAGTGAAGTTTGTATTAGTTTGAATGAGGGTTTGTAACCGTGGATTCCAAACATACATTGAACAGAGAATGAAGTTTTGAAAGAGGTAATGAATAAAGTTTTGTGCGAATGTGATGAATACCTAACGGATTTTGTATAAATGGCAGCAAGTCATTAATAGAGACATCATGAATAGAAGGTTATGTATAATATAAAAAAGAAGATGTGGTATGATTGCCAATGAGACAACTATCCACAAAAGACCAAAATGACACAGACATTAACAACTATGGGTCACCGTACGGTCTTCAACAATGAGCAAAGCCCATACCGCATAGTCAGCTATAATGAAAATGACCATGACTGCGTCTACGTCGAGGAGTTGAGTTGAAAATATTCATCACATTCACCGAGTTACACGAAGGACTAGATCGAATACCTATACCCTCAATTTTGTCATTGCAACCATAAGGTGTCGCAATTCCCAATTGTCTAATCCAGTAGTCCTCTTTTTGTCTACGGAGAGTCGTTGAAAGATTAGGATGGTTAGAGCTATAGTATATCTTATCGATTATGCGAACTGTCATAGAAACGATGGAATGAACGACAGATTGAAGTTCTGGTAAAGAATGTCGTAAGCATTGAGGTTAATATCTAATCTATGACCGCACATACGTTTGTTTAGCTTTATTTTCGTTTCACCGACGTATACCAATCCGCAAAGGTTGCACTCTAATCAGTAGACGACATTTATCGATTTACAATTCATAAAATGTAGCATACCCTCTTCCCCCATGTCGGGTGTTAACCTATCTCAAATGATACGTTATGCTCGTGTATGGTCATACTATACATATTTCATATACAGGAATGTGTTCCTTATGCAGAATACCCCAACAAAGTCATGATGAGCAAATATTAAAAATGATACTCCGTAAATGTTATGGATACTATCACAAATTGGTTGATCCTAACGATGTATATATTAAGAAGAAGATGTGGTATGATTACCAATGAGAAATCTCTTAACAAGAAACCAAATTACACAGAAATTTACAAATATAGGTCAGCGTACAGCCTTCAATATTGAACAAAACTAATACCGCATAGTCAGCTTTAAAATGTCCCGAAATAAAAAATGTAAAACAATTTAAACGTGAAAACTATAGGCCTAGTGTATGTACAAAAAATAACGAAAGTCAAATATGTAACACATCAATAAACGACAACCACTGATATACAGGCTCCTGTCTTGTGACAGGCACATACATACAGAAAGTGGTGGGGTTAAACATGTTAGCGGGATCCCAACCCTTCCCTACCCTAGGAGAGTGGTGTAACAGTACAACAGAAGAACGAACTATAACAATCAGTAGAACAAGGCCTAACTCATCAGATGGATAAAAATACAGATACAAGTGGACGGGGACGAGTGCTTTTACATCCCAACAACAGCAGACACTTAGTAAGGATTTGAGAGTACTCGGTGTTTCTGACATCTTGTTTAAAGCCACTAACACCTATTAACAAATTATGCATCTAAGATGTGTCTGTGTCTAAACTAATTAAGGACATGTATTTCAAGTCTTAGATTGATTGTGTTTACAATGTACGTCGTCTAGATGTTTAAGTATCAACCGTGACCTGTTTCCGAATATGACTTTTTTACTGAGTGTGACTTTGCATTGCTATAAGACGTGTTTCGGTATTTGTTTATCCAGCGTTCATGTATTAAGCTACGAATTTTTGATTTGTAATCTGATCGAATATTGTTTTGTTTCTTACCTTTTGCAGTTGGGATTGGTCTTTCTTTTCTACTAATATGTACAAATAAAGATATTTAATCAACTAGTTCATTTGTATGATTTTAGATGAAAGTAACTATGTAGACTGTATTTATTTCGTTTACACAGTTTGATTTAGAAGAAAGGCCGACATAGTTAGTTGCACTATTACTTACACAATTCTATATTTATAGTTTTGTTATTGTTATAAAATATATCAAATAACTTAATTAGAAACTTAATTTTGATTCATATCCAATTTTTCCAAATTTACATGTGACGTAACTTTTTTAGCGTTGATACATTTGTGTGACAGACATACAGTTCATAGTTCATTTGATATTTTTCCATTTATTTGTGCAGTATTCATGTCTTGTAATGTTGTCATGTTGCGGAATATTTAACATGTCCATAAAGTGCGAAGGTTTGGCTAGCCACACATTCAGGTTCAACCCACTATTTTTCCATTGATTTGTTATGTTTTCCCGCCATGTAATGAAATCATTTTAGCGGCATGTATAACATTGCCATAAAGCGCAGATGACTGTCTAGCGAAAGATTCAAGTTCAACCACCTTTTTCTTAAAATGTCCTGTACTAAGTCAGAAATATGGCAGTGGTTATCTAATAGTTCGTTTTTATGTATATTGCATTGTCGCTTGTTTATGTAACACTTCAGTGTTGTGTTGTTTCGTGAGTTTTCCTCTTATATTGGATGTGTTTCCCTCGGTTTTAGTTTGTAACTCGGATTTGTTTTCTCTCAATCGATTGTTAACCTTTTAACACAGATTACGTACTTTTGAAAATGTTGTTTCCATTATTAAGCAAATTTCGCAAAAATTGGTTAAAATCGTCAATGAAGGCGACTGACAATTTCAGACGTGACTCATTTGTAAATCGAGTTTTTACAACTGTAACTGTTATAACTTTGTCCCTTTATACTTATAGCATTTGAATGATGACACCCAGAGATGCAATATTTATGATTTCGTTATTGAAATGCGAATCTCCCAAAATCTCCACAAGTTTTCGACTTACGATTTTATTCATATCAACTAATTTGCAGATCTTGTATTGTTGATCATGTTTAAAGTTTCTATCTGACATCAAGAAAGGTGGGATGTCAGGGACAAAGGTCATAAATTTTCTTTATTGCCAATCGAAACAATTTGATGCTGGAAAAAAGAAATTCACACGGACTTGTGTGTAATCTTTCAAAACGTTGCTAAGTATACATTTGTTTATACTTTTGTTTATATAGATTAGACCGTTGGTTTTCCCGTTTGAATGGTTTTACACTAGTAATTTTGGGGCCCTTTATAGCTTGTTGTTCGGTGTGAGCCAAGGCTCCGTGTTGAAGGCCGTACTTTAACCTATAATGGTTTAATTTTTAAATTGTTATTTGGATGGAGAGTTGTCTCATTGGCACTCACACCACATCTTCCTATATCTATGTATATATAGGATGTTAATAATTAATATTTAGCTTTCTGTTTGATGACATTCCGAATGTTGGACTGTATTTAAATTCATTCTTTGTTCTTGACTTCATTTAAATGTATTGAATATTATTGATTGAGAAAGGCCATATTTATGATACAACTATTTTTTGGATTTTTATTACAAGCCTGAATTGATTTAATACCCCTTTTATAACAAGATGGTATTTTGCTATAAGTTTATTAACTGCTGCATAAGTCGATGTGTCCAATATAATAAAATACACAAATATATATACCGAATATAAACAGCGTCAAGGTTTCTATTAACTTGACCATTATAGTTTTAATTCTAAAGATACAGGGATGAATATCTATTAAGTTGACTCTAATTGCCATGTTTTGACCAACCTGGAAATTGATGTTCGAAGAATACACGTATGTCCAGTGTTATAACTAATTGTTATTGCTACATGTCACCACCTGGTCTGCATGTAAACATGTTATATGCAACCCAGCGGTCAACTGAACAACCTTTTACAAGGTCATGATTTACTTAATAGATATTCCCCTGTATTTATTTTATTCAATTTAATAAACATTTTAAGAATATATAATCATCAATATAAATATAAATATATTTTATATATATTTATATATATATTTTTAGCCTATCATATTGTCACACTTTATGCATTCATTGTAAGACACTTTTAAATGCTGGTGTACCTATAAACAATTAAACATTTAACATTTCAATAAATCGTTGCCAAAGCCTATCCCAGCACCCCAACTCCATAGATCATCAGGTGTTTCGAACATCTATTTAGACCAATTAGAATTAACTAATTGACCATGGCAATGTCCATCGTCAGGAGCCCAAGCCATTGCATAGTGACACTTATTATAAAAATAGTGTAATTTATATTAGGGGCTCGACACCTTATGATCTGTCTGACTAATATTTTGTCTATACTCTTTATCTACTTAACCTTGTTTGTCAATTTGACCAACAAGTTTAGAATCTATTTTCATAATCTGCAACATATCAATTACCCAGAGTTGCTGATGTTACTGTGTCTTTCAAGTTTTTATGCCTACGGAAAGCAAACAGAGGTATTTTATCAAAGTTTTGCCTCTTCGTCATCCTTTAATTTATCCCAGTGTTTTAAGATATTGTTCTTTATGTATGATGTCTGTCTTGAAAACACTGTGGAGAAGACCAAGGGAGGCGACTGTAATACAGATCTGGGCTTTACCATTAATGTGTCTTTTCTTTGTTTTGCTGTCATTTCCTGCATAACAGTTTTAATTCCTTTTTTTGAATATCCCGCTCAGAAAATTACGCATGTAGTTTGCAAATCTACTGGATCGTTCGTACATCTCTTAAAGCGAAGCATTTCTCCTTTATCAATGACCTTTGACCATTGGACAACTTCATGATAATTTAATTGCCAATAGTTTGCACATCATAGTCATTCAATAATTATTACTTTTTGTGGATTATTTTAATAAAATGGCTACATTTTAGAGGTAAAAAGGCAAAAATGACTCATTTTTGTTTCTATAGCAACCATCCTAGAACCTAATTTCCCAAACATTTTGTTATAATTTTGTGATTAGAAACATCGATACTTTTCATTCATAACCACATGTTATGAGGAGGTGGATGCAAAAATGTCTATTTTGTTCATACAAAATGTGTAAAATTTGTCTTCTGGACTATTTTGAAAAATGACCTCTGCTTCGGCAGTTGTGACAATATTCAGCCAAAATATTTTTTATATATGACATTGCTATTATGTTGTCAAGTTTCATGTTTCTAAAAATATTTACAAATATCATTAAATAAAATCTAGTTTTGATTACGAATGACTGCAATGTAGTTGTTTTTTCGATGCTAAATTCCTCAAAATTTGCGGGAAATCTCATTCACTTGGTTTCCATGGCAACCATGACCTAGCAACATTTGGGTGGGCATTTTTCTTACTTTTTTACATGATCACATGTTTTGGCTAGGTTTCATTAAAACTCGGTGACTATGCGTGCCGGACCCCATATATAAAATGGTTGGTGGTTACAGAGAATTGCTCTTAATTAAATAAGAGTCATTTACTAATTTAAAGCTTTATTTTGTAAAAAGGATACACAGTTCATTTAACAACTGAAGATATGATGTTATGGTAGTTAGGTCTTTCTTTGAGAAATGCTGACACCCTGAGGGGTGTTCAGCGACAAGAAAAAAAAATAAAACTATGCATTATATGACTTATATACCGTAAAAAACAAAATTAATAAAGATTTGCAAAATTTAGCATCCTATATTACCGACCCTCACGCCCTACGGTTCATTTAGATGTGAAATAAAACTCCCTTATTAATCTAGATATAAACCTTTTAAAAATATTATCCATATACAATTAAAATACTTCCGGAACTGCATGAAAAAAGAAACAAATTAATTGTTTCCATCCGATAACGGTGTATGACAATTACAAGACACATTGTAAGTAATTTATTGTTCAAACTTATATAATAGAAAAGGGAATGGCATGGGGTTTTTTGTGAGATACTTGAATTTTATTCAATAGAATATAAAAATATCTTTTTATAGAGTAAAAGGTATACATACATTTAAAAAAAAAGTTTCGAACTGACACGAAGACGAATATTAGTACATTTATGTATGATTCATATACAGTGTGTTTCGTCCTGAACTTGCATGAAATATTTGCCACTGAACGTTAAGCAAGCAACCAACAATCAATTAATCTATTAAGTGTGACTTAAACAGATTTTCAAAATCTTACACGTGAATATGTTCAACATGGCTTTATTTTATGAAAGTCTATATTAAAATGCATTTCACATATATGATAATGTTTCTGTAATGTAGCGATAAATAAACAACATTTCACGTTATATGTGTTTATGAAATTAAAATGCAAAGACGATTTCTTTTACATTTATCATCGATTGAACTTTAAATAAGAAATTCTCAAATCGGCAACAACATACTGTCAGTCGAATATAATTTTGAAGTAAATAATAGATTGCATATCAAGTAAAGAAATGACCTCAAACAGGTCATTATTGTATGCCTTGAAGCATATTTCATTTTGATCTCTTACATAAATGAATGAAAGACACGGGAATGCACATATGTCGACTATATTATTTTGGGACAATTACATTTATTACTTTTGCAGTTTTCCTTATATTTGTTTTTTATGGTCGTATGACTCCTTATGTCTGTTGATCATGTTGATACGGCTTTCGTGTTTTCTATTTTGTGTCTTTCCGATGTTGCTGAATCTAAAGGTTTGACTCGGACGCATGCCATTTGTATATCGGGCTTTGAGTTCCTCGTTACAGTCCGTGTAACGTAAAAGTTAACAATACGAACGATGCCCGAACCATGTACGGACGATGCCCGAACGATGTACGTACGCTTCCCGAACGGTGTACGAATGCAAACGAAACCCTGACCGAAAGTTGTACGGACGCTGAACGAATGATGTACGAACGAAACCATGTACCATAAACCATACCATAAACGATAACATAAGCGCCCTTTTATCGTATATCTTATTGTTTTGCGTAAATCGTTTCATTTTGGGTTTACCGTATCGTTCAGCGTACATCGTTTCGTTTAGCGTATATCGTATCGTTTAGGGTTCATCGTTTCGTGGTGTGCGTAGTTTCGTTTAGCGTATAAGTTTTTTTTTTTAAATATAAAACATGAATTGTGTTCTGTTAAATCTTTTTATATAAGAAAGTGATAATATGCGTAAAATTCGGATCAATCAACATTTTTTTGAAAAAAGCCTCAGGTATCACCCTTTTTTCCAAATAAACAATTCAAGTTATTTTAGAGGGAAGTCGGAATTAATATAATGTTCTTACAAAAATATATTCGGGGTCTTACGGTTGACTTTTTGTTCAAAAAGATTGTTAAATATTTTTTATGTATTCTCTTTTATAGCATGTATTTTAAAATCGACTGAATAGCAGTTTTATCTATATGTCGTAATTAAACCATTTACCTTTTTATTATAGATGTTTTTATTCATTTTAAAATCAGACGAAAAAAAAATATTCAAGAAATTTCAAACAAAAACAATTCCTCATTATGTGCCTAATCAATTCCAAACATAAACCCCAACCGATGTTCAAACGATTGTGTATTATTTTACCTATAAATGCACTTTACTTTAAACAATCATCAACAATTGTCCGGCAAAAAACTAGACCATTTCCCTCTATTCTTGAATTTTCTTATACCATTTTCCTTAATTTTCTTATATCGTGTTCCTCTGTTCTTTATTTTGCCCGTAATACTATATTCTCTTTTTTTCCATTATTTTCCTGTATTCATACCTCCTTAATTCGGAGAAACCCACCCTAAATATACATATGATACACATGGGGTCTATATGCCATCGCTTGTGCCGAAATACACATGTTTGTGATATAGGATGTCCTTGTTCATATTTATTTAAGTATTGAATGCTTTTTTTTGTAACTTCATTGGGGTTTAAAAGCGTTGAGCGTAGTACATTTTGTAAGAAGCGCGAAAGCGCTTCATTCTAAAAATGTGCACTCGAAGCATTCAATACTTATACATACATTTTTTAGCTAGGATTATGAAAACACGATTTTTATCAAGTTTTTATTTAATTTACCTGTGCACTCTATTGTGGAACCTCGTGTCATCTTGAATGATAGATCATACATTTTATTGTGTAATGAAATTGATTAGGAATAACGCAAGATTGCAGTGTAGCCAATCAGATTAACGTATAATAATTCATTTCAAATCTGTATTGCCATAAAACTACATATTCCTAGTATGTGACATAACATATAATAAAACATACATATAATGTTATTATAACATTGTAAATGTCCTCTTAATGACACATCGAATAGTTGCCACTGGACATTAAACAGCTAACTATAAATTCATCCGTCATATTCTTAGTTGTGTTATAATGTTGAAATCAAATAACTTGATGATACAATAATAATTGCAGATTTTCACTAGGGAAATTATGGGAAATAATTGGAAACAAAACCACTCAGTCGCATCCCTACGACACAAATTAAAGTCTAGCCTTTTCACATTAAAACACGTTATTTTCATCTATTTCAATCTATAGTAAATAATTTTAAACAATTTAAAATCAAACGGTAATTTTTCTTATTTGCCATAAAAAAAACAAGTGTTTTCATTTCTTATTTTAAACAGATCGATTGTTTTTCAATGGTCGGTGCCTGTCATCATTTATAAAACCGTGTTTGCCAGAAAAAAGCTACATAGAACAGGAAATTAACAATATCTTAGAAATACTTCGAGTCCCTACATGTATTTTCTAAATTCTATTGTAATGTGGTGTAATGCAAAGTGGTAAATCCTGAATACTGATTTGTACCCATCAAGCATCTGGGTTAAATAACAAGTCTATGGACAGTAGTCTCTTTTTCTTTACTCGCATAGTATTCACCTAAATCATGTTTTATTTATGGAAATTGCTCATTGCTGGCGATTGTTAAACATTGATCTCTAGGTTTTCAATTGTTTAGTTGTTAGGTTACTTTCTGATCTGGCAAACCTGTCATTTTATGGTCATTTTGTTTGCATCAAATTGTACCAATGCATTCAAAAGATATAAACGCGACACCGTACAAGGGTCGTTATTTAATTTAAACTATAAGTATTTTTTTTTCTTTAACGAAAATGAAATACGAGACCACTTCTCGCAATTCGCTTTGGGGTTATTGAGCTTGATCTTTCTAATTTGGAAAACAGTTTTTCTCTTGCTTCGTTGATAAAAGGGCACTTACACAATAGTGAATACTATCCTCTCCAAGATGATCACAACTGCTTGCGGGATTGGGTTTAATATTGATAATATTTAAATCTCCATTTGAATAACTGCACCATATTACTCAACTGCACTGGTATTAAACTGATAACCGTAACTGGAATTACGGCTATCCCAATATGGCGACGGCAGATATAAATTATGTAAAATCTTTACATCCATTTTTCTCATATGTAGCATGTTTTTGTCAATAGTTAGTCAGCTGCAAGGTTTTTCTATACCATTACATCGTATTTGAATCGTAACGGTGCACTGTAATAGTCTAAGCGCTTTGAAAATTGCCGTTGAAAAATTCTGCCAAGATCTGTTACAGAATAAGGTTGTCAAAGTTGAGAAAAACGCTTGGTACTTTTATATACAGATAGAAAAACACTATAATTTTCGTCAGAACTCAAAGATTCTCCGATATGTCCCATTGTCTTCTGAATATTTTTTAAGATGAACAATTTAAAATTCTTATACCAAACATTTAAATTTTTACTCCGGGTTTATAAATAGCATTGCAAGTACAACATCTTATAAACGATAATCATTGATAAAATTAATGTAAATGAGCCACTATTTCTCAGGTTGAGATGGAATATGTTCGTTATTTGATTTAACGAGTTTAAAATCGAAACCCCTGAAATATGGTCTTATGACAAGCACGAAAAATGGCAAAAACTAAACTTCCAACAGCGAACAATGATTTCTAATTGAACGATATTCTTTCAATGGATGTTTTAAATGCAATGCAGAACTTATCAATTAAGACATTTTTTATCCCTTTTCAAATATGAAGTCACATGCCCGAAAAAGTTTATCTGACAACATATTTCATCCTGGCCACAACTCCCCCATCCCGACCCTGTACAAATTTAATGATATCTCCCTAGTGTTGATTTCGACAACGAGCTTTAATTATAACTGCAGAGAAATAGTCAATTTTAAGTCATTGTGACTCTATGCACCACCAACACATAACCACAAGCTGATTGAGGAGACTTTCTTGCTATAAGACGTCTAGAACTCTTTTCAACCTTTTCGTCTTATTTTTTAAATTACGTCATTGATAATCTGATCACTACAACGTTTTAACAAATTATTCGTTCCTGTGAAAACCAAGATTTGTTTAACTTTCAAATTTTATCGTGGTCTCTTCTCATGATATAGCGGCTATCTGTATGTTGGCTTTACAGCTAATTTCCTAATGCATGTAAAGCGAGACTTTGGTTAACTTGCTTGCAAATGTAATTGGAATAATTTCCAATCAAATTTAAATATAATATATACAGATTAAAATATATTGTTTGAAAATGTCAATGTTATTTACAAAGCTTGGATCCATGTTTATACAAACAGCAAGCCTATAAAAGTTTTACTCTACAAGGATTAGGAAATTAGCTGTAAAGTCGACAAGATAACAGGTTAAAAGGTGTATTCAAGTGAATTTAAGATGTGTTGCAATTCTAAAGTACAATGGTTAAATCAATCTTATCTTTGATGTGCAATATGGGCATCCCTACATATCCTACAGAAAGTAACCAAAAGTTTATAGCGTGCAATAAATTCTATACGACAAAATCTTCTTACTTTCAAATATTATATTGCTATGCAATAAAAGGGTTATTGCATGAATATTGGGGATTATTGCATGAATATTGGGGATTATTCCATATTGATAAAATATTAGTAGGTTTTTCTTTATGAATGGGATTTTGAATAAATAAGCATATTCACCTGCGGAAAAAGGATATTCACCGCGCAAAAAGTCGCGTGCTTTTACGGGTATAATTTTGATAAAAAACGTTTGATGTACAATTGGTTTTGGTAAATATTTTCCATTACATTAATTTCTCTCGGAATATGGAATAAAACATTTGCTGTCTTTTGTTTTGGTAAATATGTAGTTTTATTGACTCTTGAAAAACTGATATTCACTTCGGCCGTTGGCAAATTTACAGATCTAACATTGAGTTCCTCGTAAGCACATTATTGTATCTAACAATCATAAAGCATGATTTCATGGACACTAAAGATCTCAGTTAAAAGTATTGGTTTTTGTAAATTACTGCCAATTTACAATACTTCATGGACAATGAAATTCTCAGTTATCTGTTATGGTTTTTGCAAAATACCGCCTATACCAAAATTCAAGTGTGTTTGTTTGTTGGGCGTGTCATTGGTAATGTTTAAATTATAAATATAAACTCCCACCTGCATTATTATATGGACACTAAAAAATCTGGTTAAAAGTATTGGTTTTTTTACTTCATGGACAATAAAAATCTCAGTTATCTGTAATGGTATGTAAAACTATATACTGCCCATTTTCAATTTACACTACTCCATGGACAATGACATTCTCAGTTATCTCTGTTGGTTTTTGCAAAATACTGCCTATTTACAATACTTCATGGACAATAAATTTCTCAGTTATCTGTATTGGTTTTTGTAAAATATACACTGCCTATTTATAATACTACATGGACAATGAAAATCTCAGTTATCATTTGTCATTGGTAATGTTTAAGTTATAAATACAAACTCCCATCTGCCTTAATATATCGAGATTTCATTTGTTCAATATTTCCTGCTTATCAAATGTCACTGGTATCAATTTCTAAATCTTGGTTGGAAGGTCTTTTTGAATTCATTCTAGGGGGCAGTATGATTGTTTTGCATTTTTGTTAACCAGCTGCTATGCAAGTTTTTAGCAAGACTTGCTTTTTTTTATGATGTCCATAGTTATTTTCTTCATTTCATTGCACACACTATTCCTTTTCGACCGATCTGGAACAATATTTGTTTTATTCTAACATCCTTACATTTACTTGGTAAAATTATACTGCTCTACTTTTACTTATCTTATTTGGTTTATGATTCAAAGGCATACACCTGCATTAACATGGCGGATACATTTTTCATAGAATAAGTTAGTTTTAGAAGATAAGACATTGAGTTCACCAAACTTTAAAAACTGTGTGCTCTATAATTTATGCTTACATAACATCATGCTACATATATATTATAAAGTGATAACCATTTTGAAAAATTATATCAGATTCATATACGACTAATTTTAATCTTACTTGTAATTTGTTTCAGATTTAAGTACATGTACAATGCAACTATTATTCAATCTGCAGCATTGTCATATATATCATCTTTATTTCTCAACCTATAAAACCTAATACAACTATATCATGAAGTTGAAAAAAGTGCCATTTTTTTATGCTGCGCACTTCATATTAAATTCCTGCCTACTGTACAAAGTGTCCACCAATACAAATGGACAGCAAAGATATAGCCGTATGTGCTTACGTGACATTCAGCACAATCAATCAACTTTGTTTTCATTATAAAGTGCCATTATATTAAGGTTCATCTTAAAGATGTTGAAATAAGAAAACTTATTTCCTATCACCTGCTGAGATTGGAGCCAACTGAAATGGTATTTCTTTTCTGTCCGAATAAAAGAAATTGTAAATACCAGTATCTATAAAAGTTCAGAAATAACTCACTTATAAAAACACAATCCAAAAGTGTCAGATGTATGAATCATGATATAGGGGACAGAACAAAATAATCAGTAGAAAAGTAAAAATAATACAATGTGTGTATATGTAAACGCTTATAAAACTTCTGCCTACCATAAATCATGAATTAATCTTAACCAGACCTAATCACAAAAATTAACACAACTTAATTGTTAAACAAAACTTCATTGGTAATTATAACACATCATCTTATTTTTGTATCAAATTCTAGCTGTACTACATAAATATGATAAACGCAAATTCAAAATTCAATATGCACACTCAATATACGAGTTAATTCCCCTTCTGTATTTTATATCAGGAACATGCATTTGTGGCTTGTTATCACAACGTGATAGAGTCCTAGGGTCTTTTGATTTAAGGTCTTTGGTTCGATCAAAATATGTTAATGTCAGTTTAGGTTTAAAGGGTACATTGAAAATCCATGGTAGTTTGATTCCTCTTATATTCCAACTATTTAATGTTGATATTTCTAGTAACACATATAGTAGAGGTCTTTTAATTTAAGGTATTTTCTTTGTGACCGTAAACCGGTAGTGAAATTTTTAGTTTTTTAAATACCTACTCATCTCCCTCTTTTTTTTTTTTTTATAGCAAAACACTGTTTAACCAAACACATTACTTTGTTAGACTTATTTCTCTGAACACTGATTGTTTTGTGCAGACTACTCTTTTGCAACCGTAAAAGATTTCGACAAATATATTTTACCAAATTGCTCGTTATATCGATCCTACGGATATTAAAAACAATTTTGCGGGAAGAGATCTGAAGACTACATATGAGAGTCATTTCCCCCTATGCATTTGATATAAGTGATATGCAGTTGCAACCGGTAAATAATGAGTGTAAGGGTCTTTGTTTTTAGGTTCTTGTTTCCCAAAAATGAAATTAAGTTCGAAGTCAAAGGTCAATGTCAAGTGTTAATCAATTTTGGCTTAATATAAGAAATCACAAAAGAAAGCGACACATTATTTTTTTCTAAATTGTAAGTTTCGACATATCGTAAGATATATACAAAGGTTACGTTGACATTTATTTGGAGTTGTATCCCCCTTTTTATTTAGATGAGTGTTGTTATAAGAGATAGATCATACACAGTAGATAATTCAGGTCTGTTGATTTAGGTCCCTGCTTAATGACCTTGAAATTGAGGTTAAGGTTAAAATTTAATATAACGTTCTACGTTTTGAACTTTGCTGAACATCATTATTGGTACATGCTAAAGTCATAGTTTATTGTATATTGTTAGCAGACTTTGACTTTGAAAGAAATTATCCGGAAGTAACTTTTGTTACCAGGAAGTTTTTATTTTTTCATTATCTTTAGTAACAATAACGTTATATTTTTAAAGTCAGTGTAAACTAAGGTTTACATGAAACCAAGTGTAAAATCAGAAGAACCTACCATTCTCCTTTAATTTTTTTTATCAAAAGTATATAGAATCCATATTTGTTTTATAAAAAAAAAAAACCTGTATTAAGCTGTATCTGTTTTACACCATAATTGACATTTTAAACCATGTAAACGGAGAGTTCATATTTTTCGATCAAAATATGTGCAGTCTGTGGTGGTAATACTTTTAATTGTTCTATGCACAATTGGTTTTTAACACATTTTTTTATACCGGAAATTCAGAAACAATCGCGTTTAACAAATATACTGAAATAAAAAAAAATCAAAACAGAAAGTCCCTACTGAAATGGCAAAATCAAATAATAAAACAAATCACACAAAAGGACAACAACTGTCATATTCCGGACTTGGTACAGGCAATCTCACTTGTACGACAGTCACACCAAATTCCATTATATTGACAACGATGCGTAAACAAAACAAAGACACAACAGGGTACAACAGCAACACGAACCCCACCAAAATCTGGGGGTGAAACATAAATTTAAACAGAACCTACTCCACAGCTGGCACCCGACGTGTTGCTCATGTTATTACAAAGACGGTACATAATCTAATTCAGTAGGTCACATTAGTGAAAAGGTAACGGGACAAAGAGTTTTCTGAATCAGTGAATTCTTCCCAATCTTTTTCGATATACATCAACATGAAAAATCTTCGTAAGTTGTATTTTATGTAGAAGAAAGTAGACATTCGTTTTCAAACGATTATTCTGAATCAGTTGTTAGATAAATCTATGACATTTTAATAGTATAGAAACTGTTCATAAGCATTGGCTCAATATTGCATATTCAAATTTTGATCTCTCACATAAATGAATGAAGGCCAAGTGAATGCATATATGTTAATTATATAACTTAGCGACATCTACAGTTTTATCAATAAAAGAACACGTTTATATCACATGGATACGTGCGTAACAATACTTGGGAACTAAATAAACAAACAAGCAATAAGGATTCGGAGCTGCATTAATGTCAGTTTGTTAACTCTTTGTCCTACTTGAAGTGTGTAAAATATCAAATGTCATTATCATCATATCAAAGTTCTTGTATTCTTACCTTGTATGTCATTATTGTATTATGGTATCTTATATGTGAACTTGTTGTAAAAGTGCTCGACTCGAGTACTGGATTTGAATTGCGATTGGATCCAAGGTTACAACGAGGGATACTGTATATCCTTTAAGTGACGAGTCGTCACGTTTTATATTTATATATAACTAGTGCGGATCTGTAATTCTTAAATTGATGCGGTGAGTTCAACACAAGTCCAGCCTTACATTTCCATATCGACCTAAATCAAAGAAAATGCAAAGGTACAGGATGGCTATCCAGCTTAAGGCACAATTAGTCCAATTTTTACCTATATACAATATTTGTACACTTCTAAGATTAGAAAGAAACTATTTGTTTACATCATTTGGCCAAACAGACCATGGTGCTAAGAAAAATCTTGCAAATGTTTTTTTTTAATTTGTTACTCATCAGCATAATTTTCTACATCAAATTAGTTTTGGACCCTTTCTGCATATTTTGTATAAAACTGGTGCTGTTATACACATTAGTAGGTATCAAGTCTGATTAAGGTATATTGGAATGTCGACAGTTCTGTTTTCCCCAGGAAATGAGATTGGTGTTTAGCTTAAAAGTGAAAAAAAGAAAAAGAAAGAAAAGTATTGTCTCACTTTGTTTATACTATAGGGTACCCTCATTAGTAATTGTATTAGGTATATGTCTTTTAATGAAAACAAATCCTATACATATATATAATATATTGAAAAATGTTCCTAAATGTAAATGCTTGAAAACCAAATATTGCAATTCTTTACCCGTTCACCCGTTGAAAAGGTGAATATCCAAAATCCTCAACTCTAGAAGGTTATTTCAGCCCGAATGAAATAACTTTTAAAGGTTGAAAATTTTGATTATTCATCGATTCTAAGGGGCCACGGTTGTTTTATTATACCAATCTAACAGTGGACAGGACTTTCGAACACTTTCTATATTTTATTGAACTAAATACATAACAAAGTCATAGACAAGCTGACGTTTGAAAATACATTTGTGTTCTAGAATTTCTAGAATGTACAACAAAGGTAGAATCTTTTTGTAAAATATTGATGGCCCTGAAAAGGACCGTTACTCTGTGAGAGCTGTCATCAGCTTATGACACTCTATCCGTATTCAATGCCTTCTTTCCTCAACGCTTGTTGGGCTTCCATTGTAACGTGAACGCTGCAATTTTGTTTATTTACGTCTGTGACGTCATTTTCATGGGAAATAAAGCAAGTACAAATCATCAATCTCAAAAGGTTATTCGCAGGTGACAAATAGTTTTTTTTTACCGATGTCGGAAATGTTAAGGTTATTCTTCCTTCCTTAAGCTTACAATAGAACGAAAAAAAATCTGAATTATTCCATGTCACGTGATTACGTTTCACTCAATAGAATTGCGTAACATATATGTAAGGTATAATTACATATGTTATTCTGATAAAAAAAAAACATATGAACCAGGTGTTTTTATATTTGTATCTTGATAATTTTATTGATATTACTACTTCTTCCTAAATTCACCTGCTGAACCACCGGTACCTTAAAATATAATCGTTCTTAAGCGCAATTTTACATCCATTACTATTTGTTTGATATATTCCAATATTTAACACAGCTTGTCTGTTTCTGTTATATAATTTTGACTTCAACTATTTCTTGTCCTATTGTCCTTTTTCGTTTGCCTTTATTGTAACATCTTTCTTCAAATCTGCCCGTAATGATATCAACTGTTATACTATAAGTGCGATACAACAACCAATGATATTGTTGTGTACTTGTTTGTTGAGTTTGACGCTACGGACAATAATGACCATATAAAGGCGATCAGGTTTTTGTTTTGGAGGATGGAAAATAACCCAAACAGAACAACTAAACTTCTGGAAAAAAGTCAACCTTTTGTAAATGTAAATGGGATTCGAATACAGATCACCTTGAGAATGTTTAATATACATATTTTCTCTCAGTTTTATAGTATTCCCTTTAACGTAGCTATAAGTGATAGATTCATTGACATAGTTAAATCGTTATTAGAACAAGAAGATATAGATCCACATAAACAAAATGAGGTACATGATGACGTTCTTTACATTGTTCAATCTTCAATTAAAATCAAAATGACATGTTACTGCTGAGAAATGGGAAATTGATAATTGTGAAGTTGAAATCGTCCCGTTTATCATAGATTTTTGTGTGAAGTCGTCCATCTACGTCAATATTGAGGAAAAGATCAAGGTATGAAGCAGTCCTTCTAGTATCCGTAGTATCCTTAATTTCAAGTTCACTGGGATATATGATATGCAAGTATTGGCTGAAGTATGGGTTGTTCAACGATAAAACATCATCAATATATTGAAAAGTAAAATTAAAGAATTTCGCAAGGTGCTTTTTCTTTTTGTCTTTTAGAAGGTTCTGAATAAATTCTGCTTCATACGAATACAAAAACAAATCAGCCAGCAGGGGGTGCACAATTAGTACCCATTGGAATACCGACTGTCTGTTGAAATATAAATCCTCTAAACTTAACAAATATATTGTCGATCAAAAAGTCCAGCATTTTAATAATATCATCTTCAGTATATTTTCTGGAAGATTCAGTGTGATTCTTCACAAAATATGAAGTATTGTATCCCAAAACAAGAAATGTGTATCTACGATTCCCATTTTTATAGAAAAAAGCTCACCTTTTTCATCAAATATGCCCGTAATGATATCGACTGTTATACTATAAGTGCGATGCAACAACCAATGATATTGTTGTGTACTTGTTTGTTGAGTTTGACGCCACGGACAATAATGACCATATAAAGGCGGTCAGGTTTTGTTGTGGAGGATGGAAAATAACCCATATAGAACAACTAAACTTCTGGAAAAAAGGCAACCTTTAGTAAATGTAAATGGGATTCGAATACAGATCACCATGAGAATATTTAATATACATATTTTTTCTCAGTTTTATGGTACATCCTTTATGCCCGTGTCACACTGTCCCGATTTTTACGCCGATGACATCATGATTATGGAAATTTTCAAAATCGGAACTGATCGTTTCCAGATCGGGCTATTCGTAGTGCCATTTTTAACCATCGTAGAACTATCGGCCACTTTTTCTTGCCTTCGGGGAAAACTTCGGGAAGGGTTCTAATTTTTTTAACATGTTAAAAAATCCCCGAAGGTGCGTCCGATGTTGAGGGTTCGTATTGAGTTCCTCACCATCGTAATGTCACCGGGAATGCATCTTTGAACATCGTACTGCATTCGTGTTTCCATCGTTTCCATCGGGCAGTTTTGACATTACGATGTCTACACAAATGAATCACGAAGCTACACGAAGGTCTTACGATGGCAACACGAATTCGTGAAGACCTCGTAATCCCGTCGTGTTGCCATCGAATAAAAGTACGAAGGCGACAAGATGAACTTAAACGGCAATAAATCCAACTAAATGTAATTTAATTTTCGCGCTAAAAGACATTTAAAGTGCCATGCGCGATATATCAGTCTAATACGTCGGTTAAGAAAAACGTTCACAAAACATGGAGCTCATATCATATGATTCTATCAGAACAAGAACGGCGACAGCGTTGTTTCTATTAATTCAAATTGAACAAGAAGAGCAGCTATTACAGGCTCAGGATTTACTTTTCCAAGTAATATATTATTTTTTGTCAATTTTTCATATCAAGTAACATAATGAAAATCACAAACGCGCCTCGTACACCAACACTGCAGGTACACAGCTATAGGGAAACCAACTTTTTCTTCATTATTCTGATTTTTTATGTATCGTCTGAGTTGTTGTCACACGAATGTTTACTCCATAACCAATTTTTTCTGTATGTCATATTTTGCCGCATTTATTGCTTTCCCACATCCTTCCTGTTGTCTATGTTATTGTGATATTCTTCTTGAAAGATCTCTTTTTGAAAAAAAGGGATCAACGAACCCATTACTTTACCTTTACGATAGATAAGTAAACATGGGCATAATTATGGGTGATTATTCAGACTAGTGCACACAATTTACAGTTTAAACAAAGCAATATCGAGCGTAGCATCCACTCGTTTGTAACATATTGCGGACAAATATGGACACTATATATGCATATTTGATACATTAACTATTTTTTTAGAAATCAAGTTGACAACCAAAACATTCAGTAACTGGAAATACCTTTAATATTGTCTTTAAAACGCGTGATGCCTTCGACATATATTAAATGCATCGTTAGCTTACACGACTTATTTTGGACATCGTATTGCCATCGCGCTATTATCGTAATCCGTCATGTAGCCTTCGTCATCCATCGTGTATGCTTCGGTTGAGATATGAAGCTTATAAACCATTCTTCGGTTAACCTTCGTATGTCCATCTTTTGCTATCGTATATAATTTCGGCACCATCGTATAGACTTCGTTATTCATCGTACTTGCTTCGGTCCTTTTTTTTTTATTTTAACGAGATCGGGACCAACTTCGTACGAACTTACAATTTTCGCATTCCGGTGTCCATCGTATATAAAAATCGGGACAGTGTGACCCGGGCATTAACGTAGCTATTAGTGATAGATTCATTGACATAGTTAAATCGTTATTCGAAAAAGAAGATATAGATCCACATAAACAAAATGAGGTACATGATGACGTTCTTTACATTGTTAAATCTTCAATAAAAATCAAATAAGAAGAAAGTTGGATTTTTTTTATTAAAATATATCAATAAAAAAAACGGTATGAATAGATCGAATAAAAAGAAAAAAAGTATGTCTGAATTACAAATATCCTTATACATTTTGAAAAATGTAAATGTGATATGATTGCCAATAAGACAACTTCAACTTGCACGATTATGACTGCTGTACCCATATTTTGACTGTTTTATGTATTATGTCTGTTAAGTTCACACATCATTGTAAATATAACAGAATTTGATAAGATTTTCATCAAAGTGAGAGGTTCAGCGCTATAAAATCAGGTTAAATCCACCATTTTCTTTATTTGAAAATGGCTTTGCCAATTCAGGAATATGACAGTTCTTGTCCACTCGTTTTTGATGTGTTTTGTCATTTGATTTTGTCATGTGATTAGGGACTTTTCTATTTAATTTCCTCTGAGTTCAGTCTTTCAGTTACTTCACTTTCAACTACATCACTAATGACATAAGCAGCTTGTTATACAACAATACAATAGAAGATAACATATTTTACCCACTAACACTTATTTACCTTTTAACATTATATAAGACTTACTAGCTCATAAAAGGTCATTGGACAAAATTTAAGCAGATTCTGGATTTTCTTTCTTTGATTTGAGACCCAAATAATACCATGGCAAATATAAGGTAAATCTCCGAATCAGCCTTTTCCCGCCATATTTTAAAAACGAGCTCCATGACCTGTCAATATATTTTTAGCTTATTTTGATCCTTAACTTATACTCCTCAAGCTTAAAGTATCAGTTTTGATTTTTTGATTTATTTAGTTTTACCATAGATCACCTAAGTACATCCTTAATATCATATTATTGTGTATTTGTTTGTTGAGTTTGAGGCCACGAACAATAATGACTATACCAAGGCGACCAGGTTTATTTTGGTGGAGGAAGCTGAAATAAACACACAGAAATATAGAACTTCTGGAACACCGGAAAAATATGTCAATGTAAACGGAATTCGAATACAGACCACCATGAACATATTGTATGGAGACACTTAATCTTAATTTACAGTTTCCACAAAATTGCGATTAACAAAAAAAGTTTGAAATTCATTGACTCTTCGAAATGTTGGCAAATGTTATTTTGGGTATTGTAACCATTTGTATGGATAGTTTTTCTTAACTTTCATATGATGCCATGAACAGTGCAAGCTTTTCATTTTAGTTTCATGGTGATACTCCCTTACACTCAGCTGCTAGTGGTGGACATTTGGACATAGTACAATTGTTATTAGCAAGAGCAGATATAGATCCAAATAAAGAAAACGTGAAGATGGTTTGTACATATTTGTTAATCTTTGTGGAATCTTTCATCAAAATCAATGTAAACATAATGTTGCGATACTCATCTCAGCAAAGTACTTTACTCTTCAGAGTGAACAAAAAAAAAACGTTATGTATCTAGAATATTCGAAATGCCAAAATATACTTTTACCCAAATCATTGAGATTTTAAAGTAATCAAAGATAATTAATTAATTTTGAATCGTTTTCTTAATTTTTTTTTTTTTCGTATTCCAATTGCGCAAATGAATTAAAACAAGGATTTGTTCTTCATGAACGTATATATATACAGCCACTACTTTTTTTAGTACAGTCTGAAGACGGATTATCTTTGACGACTGCAGATGCAGTATTATTGCAAACCAATCAATATCTCGTCCTGGCTCCACGTGCATTGATGACGGATTGGCAGCATTTTCGCATTCCATTAAGTGTCTTTTGAATTTGCCGTTTTTGAATTGCATTTCATTCCCCAATCAGTACATCTTCATGTTAATTTTAGAAATCACCGCGATTTTACGGATGCGTCGGTTCAATAGATCCCATACTTGTTTAATCAGATTGAGGTATTGGGATCAACTTGGTCAATCTTGAAGTTCCAATTTGTCTGTATCTGTTTGTTACCCTCCAAACTGTTGACCTATGCACATTTAATTGAGCCGCGACTTCCGCAACCTCATTCCAGCATCAACCATCTCAATAGCTCTCTGGTGGTAATTTTGGTGGAGGCCTGGTCGACGCTTCATGCAATTTTTTTAAGGGTACGTTGACATTTAATTATTATATCCAGTGAAAGCTAAAATGAATATTTATTTCATAATCAAACTATCTCTGGAACATCGCTAATTTTTATCCGTTTGTATAGATACAATGAAAATGTCAACTCTTATGTTTCAGTTAGGAAACACTGCCTTAAATTGTGCTGTGATTGGTAAACACATCGACATAGTTAAGCTGTTATTAGGAAGAACAGATACAGATCCAAACAAAGTTGATCAGGTATGCCATTTGATTCTTATCGTGAATCTGTACGTTAGTCTTATCGGCTCAGACAACAATCAAATGTATTTTCAATACAATGTTCTTAGCACATGCTTTTCGCTCCTTTGCAATATACCTAAATAAAAAAAAGTAGAATGAATAACAGAAATAGAATACAAAGACATACAGATTTTCATCCAATTTACTCAAATCTCTAAAAGGGTGATCTTTAAGGAACTAGGAAGTTATGAAGGTAATATTTGTTTTCAAATTCTCTTAAAGTTTTGAAATCACCGGGATTTTTACAGATGCGTCGGTTCAACATATCCCATACATGTTCGATCGGATTAGGGTCTGGGTATCGACTTGGCTAATTCTAGTTTGTCTGTTTATTTGTCTTCAACTATTTGACTTATTCACATTTAACCGAGCCGCGACGTCGGCAACACTCATTCTAGAATCAACCATCTCAATAGTTCTCTGGTGGTCATTTTTGGGGAGGCCTGGTCGACGCTCTATGTAATATTCCTAAAACGTTTTTGTGTTTTTCTTACAAAAGGTGTATCTCTGAATGCCAGGAAAAACTAAATTTTAAATATTGTTTTAAAAGTACAGGTAAACAAAGTTCAACCTCTATTACACGTGCAAAGCTTAAATAGCGTGAAATCAATCACCCGTAATAAAGTACGACTATTAACATTTACAGGTACACCTAAAGATTATATTAATGATTAATGTTTTAATATCTTTTTTTTTGGCAGAAACGAAAAAAAGAAGAAAACTTGTTTATGCTCAGTATAACAAGATTTCTATTCTTATACCTCAGACTTTTATTAATTTTGCTAGTGTCTCAACATAAAGTTGATAAACTAGGGTTATGTCGAAGAACGTCTCATGCTTTTTATAAAAAAAAAGATCCATTGGCAGCTACCAAACCGTGTTGATAAATATTACGTATGCGTGCCGGCCCCCTATATAACATAGTTGGTGGTTACAGAGAGTTGCTCTTAAGTGTCTAATGTTCGTACTTTCTGCGCTGTCCCCGAACTCGGATAAATTTAACTTTTAAGTGCCAGTTATTGATAACTGCAATTTCGCGGCTAAGTCTTCTGTGATGAACGACCTATGTGCGCCCTCATCAAAAAGAATGTTGGCATCTAATGATTGTAGTCCTGAACTTACAGGATTTATTGCGATTTTGAGCATGACATTCGTGGTTGCCTGTGAATGTAAAATCGTGTCCGTTTCATTTGCGTTGTGTTGAATGATACGTACGTTCACACTATCTTCTTTATCTATTTGTGCATTATCCTTACATAAACTCGTGTTATGACGCTTATGACATTTTCTGTATGTTTTATTTGACTTACAATCAACCAAGTTATGATGTTCTGACGTGTGATGAAATACTACCCGCCAGACGAGCGAAGACCGATGCAAAGGAAAAGATAAAAATGTGGACCAAATGAGACAATCGTATAATGTTATGGACTGTTAACTATTCGTGCTTTATTACAGAAATAATTTTATTTTATTTATGCTCATTATCAAAGACAGTTGAAGATATTCAAAGTTTTATATTTATCAGAGACAGTAATTTAAAGTGACATTTTCATAAGTTATTTTCATTTTATTGTAATTAAATCCTTTGCGGACCCCCAGCATGTTAAGAATTGCACTTGAGGTGTTCCCGCTACCGCTCTCTATTGTACCCGATGTCACCTTTGTTGTGACGTTAGCTATTCAGGGTTCCAATACAAGTATCATTGCAAGTAGCCGTTCTTATTTCTAAGCCTTGATTTGTGTCCGATACATTTACTCTACGATAGTGGTACATACCACTACATGGAGATATCTCTATGAAACCAGCTAAACTTTTTAGTCACGTTCTATTATTTCGAAAATATGGAGCTTCTCAATGATCAAAATTAGTTTTTTTTTCAAACTGCTATGTATTCAACCATTTTTTTTCGATAAAGAGTCAGGTTCAATTTTGTTTGTTATTTTGATATTCTTGTCAAAGCCTCAAAGAAAACATTTTGTCAAAATTTAATGAAATTAAAACGTGCTAAATTTATTTCAATTAAAGTATTGGGTACCACCTTGTTTTGAACATTTGGTTATTGTTTATTGTTTTACACATAAATACACTAACATAAAACATTTTAAGCAATAGAAAATTTGTATAATCACTCGAAAAAAGACCAACGCACTCGCGAAAGGCGAGACTGCTCTCGAAAAAACCCGAACACAAACTAATGTTTTCAATGCAATAACACGATTTTTTGTATTTTCTATAAACATACGAAAAGTTGTGCGAGGTCATTGACCGCAATTCGTTTCTGATTAGATAATAAAAGAACCCCAAAAGTCTATCCGGATGAATGATTAATTTTCGTAAAAAAATGAATGTGTAGATATCTTTTATGAATATATCTGAAAACACTTTTTGTGAAGTAGCAAAGACTATTTGTAACAACTATAATAATAGTTCAATGTGTTCAGATAATTAAACCAATGTATTTTATTAGTTTATTTTACTAAATATTATCCCTTGGTTTTCAGTGGTAATTTAACAGGGAAACTTGGTGAAATGCTGTACACCAAGTTTAATTGTTAAACAGCAATATATTCAATAAAGAATCAATACGAGTGAAAAAAATACATATTTATTTATAGTGGATTGGGAAACAAGTTTTGCAACTTATATTACTCCCTTTCCACTTTGCGAGTACGAGTGCTGCCTTATAGCGGCATTAGCCTGCTCTTTTCCGAAATCTACAAGGGTGTTTTTAAAGAATTTTTGTAACGTGTGTGTTTGTGTAAGGATATATAGATTCCATGTAGGCATTTCCTTCTACATTTGCATTAGGTTGTGTATAAAACAATGGCTTTATTCTTTATTTTGGAATTAAAGGAACTTCTCGAAATGTTGGCCAATGTAATTTTTTGTATTGAAAATCATTTGTAAATATTGTTTTTGTTAATTTTCATATGATGCTATGAACTGTGTTACCTTTTCATTTTAGTACAGAGGTGATACTCCTCTACATTTAGCTGTCAGTGGTGGAAATCTCGACATAGTGAAATTGTTATTACAAAGAGCAGATATAGATCCAAGTAAAGAAAATGTGGTACGAGTAGACGTTTTGTACATTATGGTCAAACATTGTTGAATCGTTCATCAAAATCAATGTCAACATAAGTTGCTTATACAATCTACACATATCTGCAAAATACTTTTAATTATAAAAGTTTTTTTTTTTATGTATCCACATTTATTAAAATACCAAGACATACTTATACAAAAATCATTGAGGTTTTATAGAAATCAAGGATAATTAATCGATTAAGATGCGTTTTCTTGGTTTAAGTTTTCTTTTGAATTTCAATCTTAAAGATAAAATTAGGACACGGATGTGTCATTCATAAACGCTTGTATATACTGCCACTATTTATTTAAATAAAGTCTGAAAGTGGGATTCCGAAAAAAAGAAGAAAACTTTTTATGCTCAGTATATCAAGATTTTTATTCTAATACCTCAGACTTTTATTAATTTTGCTAGTGTCTCAACATAAAGTTGATAAACTAGGGTTATGTCGAAGAACGTCTCATGCTTTTTATAAAAAAAAAAAGATCCATTGGCAGCTACCAAACCGTGTTGATAAATATTACGTATGCGTGCCGACCCTTTATATAACATGGTTGGTGGTTACAGAGAGTTGCTCTTAAGTGTCTAATGTTCGTACTTTCTGCGCTGTCCCCGAACTCGGATAAATTTAAACTTTAAGTGCCAGTTATTGATAACTGCAATTTCGCGGCTAAGTCTTCTGTGATGAACGACCTATGTGCGCCCTCATCAAAAAGAATGTTGGCATCTTATGATTGTAGTCCTGAACTTACAGGATTTATTGCGGTTTTGAGCATGACATTCGTGGTTGCCTGTGAATGTAAAATTGTGTCCGTTTCCTTTGCGTTGTGTTGAATGATACGTACGTTCACACTATCTTCTTTATCTAATTTTGCATTATCCTTACATAAACTCGTGTTATGACGCTTATGACATTTTCTTAATGTTTTATTTGATTTACAATCAACCAAGTTATGATGTTCTGACGTGCGATGAAATACTACCCTCCAGACGAGCGAAGACCGATGCAAAGGAAAAGATAAAAATGTGGACCAAATGAGACTATCGTATAATGTTAAGGACTGTTAACTATTCGTGCTTTATTACAGAAATAATTTTATTTTATTTATGCTCATTATCAAAGACAGTTGAAGATATTCAAAGTTTTATATTCATCAGAGACAGTAATTTAAAATGACATTTTCATAAGTTATTTTCATTTTCTTGTAATTAAATCCTTTGCGGACCCCCAGCATGTTAAGAATTGCACTTGAGGTGTTCCCGCTACCGCTCTCTATTGTACCCGACGTCACCTTTAATTGTTGTGACGTTAGCTATTCAGGGTTCCAATACAAGTATCATTGCAGGTAGACGTTCTTATTTCTCAGCCTTGATTTGTGTCAGATACAATTACTCTACGATAGTGGTACATACCACTACATGGAGATAGCTCTGTGAAACCAGCTAAACTTTTTAGTCACGTTCTATTGTTTCGAAAATATGAAGCTTCTCAATGATCAAAATTAGTTTTTTTTCAAACTGCTATGTATTCAACCATTTTTTTTCGATAAAGAGTCAGGTTCAATTTTGTTTGTTATTTTGATATTCTTGTCAAAGCCTCAAAGAAAACATTTTGTCAAAATTTAATGAAATTAAAACGTGCTAAATTTATTTCAATTAAAGTATTGGGTACCACCTTGTTTTGAACATTTGGTTATTGTTTATTGTTTTACACATAAATACACTAACATAAAACATTTTAAGCAATAGAAAATTTGTATAATCACTCGAAAAAACACGAACGCACTCGAGAAAGGCGAGACTGCTCTCGAAAAAACCCGAACACAAACTAATGTTTTCAATGCAATAACACGATTTTTTGTATTTTCTTTAAACATACGAAAAGTCGTACGAGGTCATTGACCGCAATTCGTTTCTGATTAGATAATAAAAGAACCCCCAAAAGTCTATCCGGATGAATGATTAATTTTCGTAAAAAAATGAATGTATAGATATCTTTTATGAATATATCTGAAAACACTTTTTGTGAAGTAGCAAAGACTATTTGTAACAACTATAATAATAGTTCAATGTGTTCAGATAATTAAACCAATGTATTTTATTAGTTTATTTTACTAAATATTATCCCTTGGTTTTCAGTGGTAATTTAACAGGGAAACTTGGTGAAATGCTGTACACCAAGTTTAATTGTTAAACAGCAATATATTCAATAAAGAATCAATACGAGTGAAAAAAATACATATTTATTTATAGTGGATTGGGAAACAAGTTTTGCAACTTATATTACTCCCTTTCCACTTTGCGAGTACGAGTGCTGCCTTATAGCGGCATTAGCCTGCTCTTTTCCGAAATCTACAAGGGTGTTTTTAAAGAATTTTTGTAACGTGTGTGTTTGTGTAAGGATATATAGATTCCATGTAGGCATTTCCTTCTACATTTGCATTAGGTTGTGTATAAAACAATGGCTTTATTCTTTATTTTGGAATTAAAGGAACTTCTCGAAATGTTGGCCAATGTAATTTTTTGTATTGAAAATCATTTGTAAATATTGTTTTTGTTAATTTTCATATGATGCTATGAACTGTGTTACCTTTTCATTTTAGTACAGAGGTGATACTCCTCTACATTTAGCTGTCAGTGGTGGAAATCTCGACATAGTGAAATTGTTATTACAAAGAGCAGATATAGATCCAAGTAAAGAAAATGTGGTACGAGTAGACGTTTTGTACATTATGGTCAAACATTGTTGAATCGTTCATCAAAATCAATGTCAACATAAGTTGCTTATACAATCTACACATATCTGCAAAATACTTTTAATTATAAAAGTTTTTTTTTTATGTATCCACATTTATTAAAATACCAAGACATGCTTATACAAAAATCATTGAGGTTTTATAGAAATCAAGGATAATTAATCGATTAAGATGCGTTTTCTTGGTTTAAGTTTTCTTTTGAATATCAATCTTAAAGATCAAATTAGGACACGGATGTGTCATTCATAAACGCTTGTATATAC
Source organism: Mytilus trossulus (assembly GCF_036588685.1). Taxonomy (NCBI): domain Eukaryota; kingdom Metazoa; phylum Mollusca; class Bivalvia; order Mytilida; family Mytilidae; genus Mytilus; species Mytilus trossulus. Next base: position 52,424,015 of record NC_086380.1, read on the forward strand.
TGCCACTATTTATTTAAATAAAGTCTGAAAGTGGGATTCCGAAAAAAAGAAGAAAACTATTTATGCTCAGTATAACAAGATTTTTATTCTAATACCTCAGACTTTTATTAATTTTGCTAGTGTCTCAACATAAAGTTGATAAACTAGGGTTATGTCGAAGAACGTCTCATGCTTTTTATAAAAAAAAAAGATCCATTGGCAGCTACCAAACCGTGTTGATAAATATTACGTATGCGTGCCGGCCCTTTATATAACATGGTTGGTGGTTACAGAGAGTTGCTCTTAAGTGTCTAATGTTCGTACTTTCTGCGCTGTCCCCGAACTCGGATAAATTTAAACTTTAAGTGCCAGTTATTGATAACTGCAATTTCGCGGCTAAGTCTTCTGTGATGAACGACCTATGTGCGCCCTCATCAAAAAGAATGTTGGCATCTTATGATTGTAGTCCTGAACTTACAGGATTTATTGCGGTTTTGAGCATGACATTCGTGGTTGCCTGTGAATGTAAAATTGTGTCCGTTTCCTTTGCGTTGTGTTGAATGATACGTACGTTCACACTATCTTCTTTATCTAATTTTGCATTATCCTTACATAAACTCGTGTTATGACGCTTATGACATTTGCTTAATGTTTTATTTGATTTACAATCAACCAAGTTATGATGTTCTGACGTGCGATGAAATACTACCCTCCAGACGAGCGAAGACCGATGCAAAGGAAAAGATAAAAATGTGGACCAAATGAGACTATCGTATAATGTTAAGGACTGTTAACTATTCGTGCTTTATAACAGAAATAATTTTATTTTATTTATGCTCATTATCAAAGACAGTTGAAGATATTCAAAGTTTTATATTCATCAGAGACAGTAATTTAAAATGACATTTTCATAAGTTATTTTCATTTTCTTGTAATTAAATCCTTTGCGGACCCCCAGCATGTTAAGAATTGCACTTGAGGTGTTCCCGCTACCGCTCTCTATTGTACCCGACGTCACCTTTAATTGTTGTGACGTTAGCTATTCAGGGTTCCAATACAAGTATCATTGCAGGTAGACGTTCTTATTTCTCAGCCTTGATTTGTGTCAGATACAATTACTCTACGATAGTGGTACATACCACTACATGGAGATAGCTCTGTGAAACCAGCTAAACTTTTTAGTCACGTTCTATTGTTTCGAAAATATGAAGCTTCTCAATGATCAAAATTAGTTTTTTTTCAAACTGCTATGTATTCAACCATTTTTTTTCGATAAAGAGTCAGGTTCAATTTTGTTTGTTATTTTGATATTCTTGTCAAAGCCTCAAAGAAAACATTTTGTCAAAATTTAATGAAATTAAAACGTGCTAAATTTATTTCAATTAAAGTATTGGGTACCACCTTGTTTTGAACATTTGGTTATTGTTTATTGTTTTACACATAAATACACTAACATAAAACATTTTAAGCAATAGAAAATTTGTATAATCACTCGAAAAAACACGAACGCACTCGAGAAAGGCGAGACTGCTCTCGAAAAAACCCGAACACAAACTAATGTTTTCAATGCAATAACACGATTTTTTGTATTTTCTTTAAACATACGAAAAGTCGTACGAGGTCATTGACCGCAATTCGTTTCTGATTAGATAATAAAAGAACCCCCAAAAGTCTATCCGGATGAATGATTAATTTTCGTAAAAAAATGAATGTGTAGATATCTTTTATGAATATATCTGAAAACACTTTTTGTGAAGTAGCAAAGACTATTTGTAACAACTATAATAATAGTTCAATGTGTTCAGATAATTAAACCAATGTATTTTATTAGTTTATTTTACTAAATATTATCCCTTGGTTTTCAGTGGTAATTTAACAGGGAAACTTGGTGAAATGCTGTACACCAAGTTTAATTGTTAAACAGCAATATATTCAATAAAGAATCAATACGAGTGAAAAAAATACATATTTATTTATAGTGGATTGGGAAACAAGTTTTGCAACTTATATTACTCCCTTTCCACTTTGCGAGTACGAGTGCTGCCTTATAGCGGCATTAGCCTGCTCTTTTCCGAAATCTACAAGGGTGTTTTTAAAGAATTTTTGTAACGTGTGTGTTTGTGTAAGGATATATAGATTCCATGTAGGCATTTCCTTCTACATTTGCATTAGGTTGTGTATAAAACAATGGCTTTATTCTTTATTTTGGAATTAAAGGAACTTCTCGAAATGTTGGCCAATGTAATTTTTTGTATTGAAAATCATTTGTAAATATTGTTTTTGTTAATTTTCATATGATGCTATGAACTGTGTTACCTTTTCATTTTAGTACAGAGGTGATACTCCTCTACATTTAGCTGTCAGTGGTGGAAATCTCGACATAGTGAAATTGTTATTACAAAGAGCAGATATAGATCCAAGTAAAGAAAATGAGGTACGAGTTGACGTTTTGTACATTATTGTCAAACATTGTTGAATCGTTCATCAAAATCAATGTCAACATAAGTTGCTTATACAATCTACACATATCTGCAAAATACTTTTAATTATAAAAGTTTTTTTTTTATGTATCCACATTTATTAAAATACCAAGACATGCTTATACAAAAATCATTGAGGTTTTATAGAAATCAAGGATAATTAATCGATTAAGATGCGTTTTCTTGGTTTAAGTTTTCTTTTGAATATCAATCTTAAAGATCAAATTAGGACACGGATGTGTCATTCATAAACGCTTGTATATACTGCCACTATTTATTTAAATAAAGTCTGAAAGTGGGATTCCGAAAAAAAGAAGAAAACTATTTATGCTCAGTATAACAAGATTTTTATTCTAATACCTCAGACTTTTATTAATTTTGCTAGTGTCTCAACATAAAGTTGATAAACTAGGGTTATGTCGAAGAACGTCTCATGCTTTTTATAAAAAAAAAAGATCCATTGGCAGCTACCAAACCGTGTTGATAAATATTACGTATGCGTGCCGGCCCTTTATATAACATGGTTGGTGGTTACAGAGAGTTGCTCTTAAGTGTCTAATGTTCGTACTTTCTGCGCTGTCCCCGAACTCGGATAAATTTAAACTTTAAGTGCCAGTTATTGATAACTGCAATTTCGCGGCTAAGTCTTCTGTGATGAACGACCTATGTGCGCCCTCATCAAAAAGAATGTTGGCATCTTATGATTGTAGTCCTGAACTTACAGGATTTATTGCGGTTTTGAGCATGACATTCGTGGTTGCCTGTGAATGTAAAATTGTGTCCGTTTCCTTTGCGTTGTGTTGAATGATACGTACGTTCACACTATCTTCTTTATCTAATTTTGCATTATCCTTACATAAACTCGTGTTATGACGCTTATGACATTTGCTTAATGTTTTATTTGATTTACAATCAACCAAGTTATGATGTTCTGACGTGCGATGAAATACTACCCTCCAGACGAGCGAAGACCGATGCAAAGGAAAAGATAAAAATGTGGACCAAATGAGACTATCGTATAATGTTAAGGACTGTTAACTATTCGTGCTTTATAACAGAAATAATTTTATTTTATTTATGCTCATTATCAAAGACAGTTGAAGATATTCAAAGTTTTATATTCATCAGAGACAGTAATTTAAAATGACATTTTCATAAGTTATTTTCATTTTCTTGTAATTAAATCCTTTGCGGACCCCCAGCATGTTAAGAATTGCACTTGAGGTGTTCCCGCTACCGCTCTCTATTGTACCCGACGTCACCTTTAATTGTTGTGACGTTAGCTATTCAGGGTTCCAATACAAGTATCATTGCAGGTAGACGTTCTTATTTCTCAGCCTTGATTTGTGTCAGATACAATTACTCTACGATAGTGGTACATACCACTACATGGAGATAGCTCTGTGAAACCAGCTAAACTTTTTAGTCACGTTCTATTGTTTCGAAAATATGAAGCTTCTCAATGATCAAAATTAGTTTTTTTTCAAACTGCTATGTATTCAACCATTTTTTTTCGATAAAGAGTCAGGTTCAATTTTGTTTGTTATTTTGATATTCTTGTCAAAGCCTCAAAGAAAACATTTTGTCAAAATTTAATGAAATTAAAACGTGCTAAATTTATTTCAATTAAAGTATTGGGTACCACCTTGTTTTGAACATTTGGTTATTGTTTATTGTTTTACACATAAATACACTAACATAAAACATTTTAAGCAATAGAAAATTTGTATAATCACTCGAAAAAACACGAACGCACTCGAGAAAGGCGAGACTGCTCTCGAAAAAACCCGAACACAAACTAATGTTTTCAATGCAATAACACGATTTTTTGTATTTTCTTTAAACATACGAAAAGTCGTACGAGGTCATTGACCGCAATTCGTTTCTGATTAGATAATAAAAGAACCCCCAAAAGTCTATCCGGATGAATGATTAATTTTCGTAAAAAAATGAATGTGTAGATATCTTTTATGAATATATCTGAAAACACTTTTTGTGAAGTAGCAAAGACTATTTGTAACAACTATAATAATAGTTCAATGTGTTCAGATAATTAAACCAATGTATTTTATTAGTTTATTTTACTAAATATTATCCCTTGGTTTTCAGTGGTAATTTAACAGGGAAACTTGGTGAAATGCTGTACACCAAGTTTAATTGTTAAACAGCAATATATTCAATAAAGAATCAATACGAGTGAAAAAAATACATATTTATTTATAGTGGATTGGGAAACAAGTTTTGCAACTTATATTACTCCCTTTCCACTTTGCGAGTACGAGTGCTGCCTTATAGCGGCATTAGCCTGCTCTTTTCCGAAATCTACAAGGGTGTTTTTAAAGAATTTTTGTAACGTGTGTGTTTGTGTAAGGATATATAGATTCCATGTAGGCATTTCCTTCTACATTTGCATTAGGTTGTGTATAAAACAATGGCTTTATTCTTTATTTTGGAATTAAAGGAACTTCTCGAAATGTTGGCCAATGTAATTTTTTGTATTGAAAATCATTTGTAAATATTGTTTTTGTTAATTTTCATATGATGCTATGAACTGTGTTACCTTTTCATTTTAGTACAGAGGTGATACTCCTCTACATTTAGCTGTCAGTGGTGGAAATCTCGACATAGTGAAATTGTTATTACAAAGAGCAGATATAGATCCAAGTAAAGAAAATGAGGTACGAGTTGACGTTTTGTACATTATTGTCAAACATTGTTGAATCGTTCATCAAAATCAATGTCAACATAAGTTGCTTATACAATCTACACATATCTGCAAAATACTTTTAATTATAAAAGTTTTTTTTTTATGTATCCACATTTATTAAAATACCAAGACATGCTTATACAAAAATCATTGAGGTTTTATAGAAATCAAGGATAATTAATCGATTAAGATGCGTTTTCTTGGTTTAAGTTTTCTTTTGAATATCAATCTTAAAGATCAAATTAGGACACGGATGTGTCATTCATAAACGCTTGTATATACTGCCACTATTTATTTAAATAAAGTCTGAAAGTGGGATTCCGAAAAAAAGAAGAAAACTATTTATGCTCAGTATAACAAGATTTTTATTCTAATACCTCAGACTTTTATTAATTTTGCTAGTGTCTCAACATAAAGTTGATAAACTAGGGTTATGTCGAAGAACGTCTCATGCTTTTTATAAAAAAAAAAGATCCATTGGCAGCTACCAAACCGTGTTGATAAATATTACGTATGCGTGCCGGCCCTTTATATAACATGGTTGGTGGTTACAGAGAGTTGCTCTTAAGTGTCTAATGTTCGTACTTTCTGCGCTGTCCCCGAACTCGGATAAATTTAAACTTTAAGTGCCAGTTATTGATAACTGCAATTTCGCGGCTAAGTCTTCTGTGATGAACGACCTATGTGCGCCCTCATCAAAAAGAATGTTGGCATCTTATGATTGTAGTCCTGAACTTACAGGATTTATTGCGGTTTTGAGCATGACATTCGTGGTTGCCTGTGAATGTAAAATTGTGTCCGTTTCCTTTGCGTTGTGTTGAATGATACGTACGTTCACACTATCTTCTTTATCTAATTTTGCATTATCCTTACATAAACTCGTGTTATGACGCTTATGACATTTGCTTAATGTTTTATTTGATTTACAATCAACCAAGTTATGATGTTCTGACGTGCGATGAAATACTACCCTCCAGACGAGCGAAGACCGATGCAAAGGAAAAGATAAAAATGTGGACCAAATGAGACTATCGTATAATGTTAAGGACTGTTAACTATTCGTGCTTTATAACAGAAATAATTTTATTTTATTTATGCTCATTATCAAAGACAGTTGAAGATATTCAAAGTTTTATATTCATCAGAGACAGTAATTTAAAATGACATTTTCATAAGTTATTTTCATTTTCTTGTAATTAAATCCTTTGCGGACCCCCAGCATGTTAAGAATTGCACTTGAGGTGTTCCCGCTACCGCTCTCTATTGTACCCGACGTCACCTTTAATTGTTGTGACGTTAGCTATTCAGGGTTCCAATACAAGTATCATTGCAGGTAGACGTTCTTATTTCTCAGCCTTGATTTGTGTCAGATACAATTACTCTACGATAGTGGTACATACCACTACATGGAGATAGCTCTGTGAAACCAGCTAAACTTTTTAGTCACGTTCTATTGTTTCGAAAATATGAAGCTTCTCAATGATCAAAATTAGTTTTTTTTCAAACTGCTATGTATTCAACCATTTTTTTTCGATAAAGAGTCAGGTTCAATTTTGTTTGTTATTTTGATATTCTTGTCAAAGCCTCAAAGAAAACATTTTGTCAAAATTTAATGAAATTAAAACGTGCTAAATTTATTTCAATTAAAGTATTGGGTACCACCTTGTTTTGAACATTTGGTTATTGTTTATTGTTTTACACATAAATACACTAACATAAAACATTTTAAGCAATAGAAAATTTGTATAATCACTCGAAAAAACACGAACGCACTCGAGAAAGGCGAGACTGCTCTCGAAAAAACCCGAACACAAACTAATGTTTTCAATGCAATAACACGATTTTTTGTATTTTCTTTAAACATACGAAAAGTCGTACGAGGTCATTGACCGCAATTCGTTTCTGATTAGATAATAAAAGAACCCCCAAAAGTCTATCCGGATGAATGATTAATTTTCGTAAAAAAATGAATGTGTAGATATCTTTTATGAATATATCTGAAAACACTTTTTGTGAAGTAGCAAAGACTATTTGTAACAACTATAATAATAGTTCAATGTGTTCAGATAATTAAACCAATGTATTTTATTAGTTTATTTTACTAAATATTATCCCTTGGTTTTCAGTGGTAATTTAACAGGGAAACTTGGTGAAATGCTGTACACCAAGTTTAATTGTTAAACAGCAATATATTCAATAAAGAATCAATACGAGTGAAAAAAATACATATTTATTTATAGTGGATTGGGAAACAAGTTTTGCAACTTATATTACTCCCTTTCCACTTTGCGAGTACGAGTGCTGCCTTATAGCGGCATTAGCCTGCTCTTTTCCGAAATCTACAAGGGTGTTTTTAAAGAATTTTTGTAACGTGTGTGTTTGTGTAAGGATATATAGATTCCATGTAGGCATTTCCTTCTACATTTGCATTAGGTTGTGTATAAAACAATGGCTTTATTCTTTATTTTGGAATTAAAGGAACTTCTCGAAATGTTGGCCAATGTAATTTTTTGTATTGAAAATCATTTGTAAATATTGTTTTTGTTAATTTTCATATGATGCTATGAACTGTGTTACCTTTTCATTTTAGTACAGAGGTGATACTCCTCTACATTTAGCTGTCAGTGGTGGAAATCTCGACATAGTGAAATTGTTATTACAAAGAGCAGATATAGATCCAAGTAAAGAAAATGAGGTACGAGTTGACGTTTTGTACATTATTGTCAAACATTGTTGAATCGTTCATCAAAATCAATGTCAACATAAGTTGCTTATACAATCTACACATATCTGCAAAATACTTTTAATTATAAAAGTTTGTTTTTTTATGTATCCACATTTATTAAAATACCAAGACATACTTATACAAAAATCATTGAGGTTTTATAGAAATCAAGGATAATTAATCGATTAAGATGCGTTTTCTTGGTTTAAGTTTTCTTTTGAATTTCAATCTTAAAGATAAAATTAGGACACGGATGTGTCATTCATAAACGCTTGTATATACTGCCACTATTTATTTAAATAAAGTCTGAAAGTGGGATTCCGAAAAAAAGAAGAAAACTATTTATGCTCAGTATAACAAGATTTTTATTCTTATACCTCAGACTTTTATTAATTTTGCTAGTGTCTCAACATAAAGTTGATAAACTAGGGTTATGTCGAAGAACGTCTCATGCTTTTTATAAAAAAAAAGATCCATTGGCAGCTACCAAACCGTGTTGATAAATATTACGTATGCGTGCCGACCCTTTATATAACATGGTTGGTGGTTACAGAGAGTTGCTCTTAAGTGTCTAATGTTCGTACTTTCTGCGCTGTCCCCGAACTCGGATAAATTTAAACTTTAAGTGCCAGTTATTGATAACTGCAATTTCGCGGCTAAGTCTTCTGTGATGAACGACCTATGTGCGCCCTCATCAAAAAGAATGTTGGCATCTTATGATTGTAGTCCTGAACTTACAGGATTTATTGCGGTTTTGAGCATGACATTCGTGGTTGCCTGTGAATGTAAAATTGTGTCCGTTTCCTTTGCGTTGTGTTGAATGATACGTACGTTCACACTATCTTCTTTATCTAATTTTGCATTATCCTTACATAAACTCGTGTTATGACGCTTATGACATTTTCTTAATGTTTTATTTGATTTACAATCAACCAAGTTATGATGTTCTGACGTGCGATGAAATACTACCCTCCAGACGAGCGAAGACCGATGCAAAGGAAAAGATAAAAAATGTGGACCAAATGAGACTATCGTATAATGTTAAGGACTGTTAACTATTCGTGCTTTATTACAGAAATAATTTTATTTTATTTATGCTCATTATCAAAGACAGTTGAAGATATTCAAAGTTTTATATTCATCAGAGACAGTAATTTAAAATGACATTTTCATAAGTTATTTTCATTTTCTTGTAATTAAATCCTTTGCGGACCCCCAGCATGTTAAGAATTGCACTTGAGGTGTTCCCGCTACCGCTCTCTATTGTACCCGACGTCACCTTTAATTGTTGTGACGTTAGCTATTCAGGGTTCCAATACAAGTATCATTGCAGGTAGACGTTCTTATTTCTCAGCCTTGATTTGTGTCAGATACAATTACTCTACGATAGTGGTACATACCACTACATGGAGATAGCTCTGTGAAACCAGCTAAACTTTTTAGTCACGTTCTATTGTTTCGAAAATATGAAGCTTCTCAATGATCAAAATTAGTTTTTTTTCAAACTGCTATGTATTCAACCATTTTTTTTCGATAAAGAGTCAGGTTCAATTTTGTTTGTTATTTTGATATTCTTGTCAAAGCCTCAAAGAAAACATTTTGTCAAAATTTAATGAAATTAAAACGTGCTAAATTTATTTCAATTAAAGTATTGGGTACCACCTTGTTTTGAACATTTGGTTATTGTTTATTGTTTTACACATAAATAAACTAACATAAAACGTTTTAAGCAATAGAAAATTTGTATAATCACTCGAAAAAACACGAACGCACTCGAGAAAGGCGAGACTGCTCTCGAAAAAACCCGAACACAAACTAATGTTTTCAATGCAATAACACGAATTTTTGTATTTTCTTTAAACATACGAAAAGTCGTACGAGGTCATTGACCGCAATTCGTTTCTGATTAGATAAAAAAGAACCCCCAAAAGTCTATCCGGATGAATGATTAATTTTCGTAAAAAAATGAATGTATAGATATCTTTTATGAATATATCTGAAAACACTTTTTGTGAAGTAGCAAAGACTATTTGTAACAACTATAATAATAGTTCAATGTGTTCAGATAATTAAACCAATGTATTTTATTAGTTTATTTTACTAAATATTATTCCTTGGTTTTCAGTGGTAATTTAACAGGGAAACTTGGTGAAAGGCTGTACACCAAGTTTAATTGTTAAACAGCAATATATTCAATAAATAATCAATACGAGTGACAAAAATACATATTTATTTATAGTGGATTGGGAAACAAGTTTTGCAACTTATATTACTCCCTTTCCACTTTGCGAGTACGAGTGCTGCCTTATAGCGGCATAAGCCTGCTCTTTTCCGAAATATACAAGGGTGTCTTTAAAGATTTTTTGTAACGTGTGTGTTTGTGTAAGGATATATAGATTCCATGTAGGCATTTCCTTCTACATTTGCATTAGGTTGTGTATAAAACAATGGCTTTATTCTTTATTTTGGAATTAAAGGAACTTCTCGAAATGTTGGCCAATGTAATTTTTGTATTGAAAATCATTTGTAAATATTGTTTTTGTTAATTTTCATATGATGCTATGAACTGTGTTACCTTTTCATTTTAGTACAGAGGTGATACTCCTCTACATTTAGCTGTCAGTGGTGGAAATCTCGACATAGTGAAATTGTTATTACAAAGAGCAGATATAGATCCAAGTAAAGAAAATAAGGTTCGAGTTGACGTTTTGTACATTATTGTCAAACATTGTTGAATCGTTCATCAAAATCAATGTCAACATAATGTTGCTTATACAATCTACACATATCTGCAAAATACTTTTAATTATCAAAGTATTTTTTTTATGTATCCACATTTATTAAAATACCAAGACATACTTATACAAAAATCATTGAGGTTTTATAGGAATCAAGGATAATTAATCGATTAAGATGCGTTTTCTTGGTTTAAGTTTTCTTTTGAATTTCAATCTGAAAGATAAAATTAAGACACGGATGTGTCATTCATGAATGCATGTATATACTGCCACTTCTTATTTGAATAAAGTCTGACAATATGATTCCTCGATTACTGTAGATATAGTTAGTTATCAAAGGTACCAGGATTATAATTCAGTACGCATCGCGCGTTTCGTCTACATAAGACTCATCAGTGACGCTCATATCAAAATAATAAGAGAGCCAAAGAAGTACAAAGTTGAAGAGCAATGTGGATCCCAAATTTCACAACGTTGTGTCAAATACGGCTAAGGTAATCTATGCATGGGATAAGATAAGCCTTTGTTTTTTTTTGAAAAATTCAAAGTTTTGTTAACAGGAAATTTAAAAAAATGACCACATTATTGATATTCATACTGAGCTGGTGATACCCTCGGGGACGAAACGTCCACCAGCAGTGGCATCGATCAAGTGGTGTAAATATTTATCAAAGGTACCAGGATTATAATTAAGTACGCCAGACGCGCGTTTCGTCTACATAAGACTCATCACTGACGCTCATATCATAATATTTATAAAGCCAAAGAAGTACAAAATTGAAGTGCATTGAGGATCCAAAATTCCAAAAAGTTGTGTCCAATACGGCTTAGGGGAATCTATGCATGGGATAAGGAAATCCTTTGTCTTTTAAAAAAAATTCTAAGTTTTGTAAACAGGAAATTTACAAAAATGACCACATTATTGATGTTCATGTCAACACCGAAATGTTGACTACTGGGCTGGTGATACCCTCGGGGACGAAGCGTCCACCGGCATTGGCATCGACCCAGTGATATAAATAGTTATGAAAGGTACCAGGATTATAATTTAGTACGCCAAACGCGCGTTTCGTCTACAAAAGACTCATCGGTGACGCTCATATCAAAACATTTATAAATCCAAAGAAGTACAAAGTTGAAGAGCATTGAGGATCCAAAATACTGCTGAGGTCATCTACGCCTGGGATAAGAAAATCCTTAGTTTTTCGAAAAATTCAAAGTTTTGTAAACTTGAAATTTACAAAATTTACCACATTATTAATATTCATGTCAACACCGAAATGTTTACTACTGGGCTGGTGATACCCTCAGGGACGAAACGTCCACCAGCAGTTGCATCAAATGCTTTTTAAACCTGATTAGATTAGATTTTGTGATATATATACTGAGCCAATACAAATTTGAAAAAAAAAAAAAAAAATTATTACAAAAACATGATTTTAATAACAAAACAGAACTATGAAAAGTCAAAAGCAAACCGAATGTTTATCACTCATATTCAATAGGCATTTGTTTATATGGGGTGCAGTAGGGTCCAAGTGTCTAAAAGGGTATCGTTTTATGCAAAATCTATATATCTTACATGCTCCACGTACGGATTTGCAGCGTTTAGCATTCCATTTAATATCTTTTGAATTTGCCGTTTTGTATTTTTTTTTCTTCTCTTATTAATGCATTTTCGATTTTTTTTTTAAATTTTGAAAATGATAAATCAGCATAAATTCACAGTTGAGAGTTTGCAAATTTTATTTAAAGTCCTGGATTTTTACGGATGCGTCGGTTCAGCAAAGTCCATACATGTTCGATCGGATTGAGGTCTGGGTATCAACTTGGCCATTATTTTGCATTTCCTGTTTATCTGTATCCAGTATTCTTCCGCCATATTTGATTCCTGCACAGTTTTTTTTATGTCGCAACATGTCGTTTAGATATTTTACATATGATATCGAACAATTATTGTGCTTTTTATTTTCATCCTGTATGACCGAGCACTTTTTTTTTGAAAGAGTTATCTTTCCGAACACTGTTTTTCCTGTTATAACTTCTCTTTACCGTGAATGAAACCGAGATTTTTTTCCGAATTGCTTGTTACATCTTCAAGATATTGTTCTCATTGGTTCGAAGCAATATGCAGACTCAATATACGAGTTATTTCCCCTTCTGTATTTTATATAAAGAACCTGCATTTGTAGCTAGTAATCAACGAGTGATAGAGCCCTAGGATCTTTTGATTTAAGGTCCTTGGTCCATTGAAAATATAATGTCAATTTTTGTAGTTTTCTCTCCTCTTATATTCCAAATAAACTCATCACAGATACCAGGATTTAATTGGTTTTACGATGATATTACTCGTAACACATATAGTATGTGTCTTTTAATTCAAATTGTTCCGTAACCATAAACCAGAAGTGAAATTTTGTATACCGAAAGTACCTATTCATCCCTCTATTTTTTTTAGCAAAAATATATAAAAACTATATATTTTTGAAATCAGTGTATATTAAACAACCATCTGACAGCACACTTGACATTTTAGACTAGAATTGATTATATGTACAGTTGGGTGGAAAGACGTTCAATGGCTCTCTGAACAGATGGTTTTTACTTATATTTGCAATCGCCTCATTGGTTTTTTTTTTGCGCAGTATTGTTGTTTTAAAAATTAAATATTTGATACATGTATATAATTTTGAACAGTTTATACGTTTTTGAAAGTGACACTGTTTAACCATTTTGTTAATCGAACACTTTGCTTTGTCAAACTTATATCCCCGAACACTGATTGTTTTGTGCGGAGTACTCCTTTGCAACCGTTAAAGATTACGACAATATTATTTTACCATATTGCTCGTTATATCGTTCTAACGAATTTTCCGGAAGATATCCGAAGACTCCATATGTGGTTTATTTCACCATATGCATTGGATAATAGTGATATGCATTTGTAACCAGTAAATCATGAGTGATAGGGTCTTTGATTTGAGGTCATTGTTTCATTAAAATGAAAAAAAAGGGAATGTTTATTAATCTTGGTTTATTATCACTTAAGAAAGCGACAAATATTTTTTTCTAAATTGTAAGTTTCGACACATCGTGAGACATACTTTTTTGGTGGAAAATGTATGTTGATATTTAATTGGATGTGTTTCACCCTTTTTTAGCTGTGTGTTGTTCTAACACACAAATCATATACATTTTGGACAGTAGAGACTATAGTTCTTTTGATTTAGGTCCTTGCTTATGACCTTGAAATTGAGGTCGAGGTTAAAACTAAATTTGACGTTCTACATTTTAATCTTTGCTGTATATTATTATTGGTAAATGATAAAGTCATAGTTCCTTTCACATTGAAACCTTTTGAAGCCCGGACGTTTTTTTTATTTTTTGCATTATTTTATCCCTTCGTTTGATGTGTTTGAGCTCTTGATTTTGCCCCTTGATTAGAATTTATATCTAGAAAATGGCTATGAGGGTCGGTTGAAAAAAAACCTTACGACAAAAGAGATGATTTCAGCTCCCAATAGTGAAGCATTGGGAAACTGAAATCATCACTTCGTAATTTTACGACCGCCATCACGAGTTGATTGACCGTAATGGAATATCTGTTATATAGATGATATCTGATATTTTCCTTATGTCGTAACTACAATCCCGTTCCCTTTTCACGAAGTGACCTAATGAATTACACTTTTTATTTTATTTTTGATTTTTTTTACCTATTGTGTCTGTTTGTTTTGTTCACGCATCATTAGCAATATTATTAAATGTATGCGATTGTCGTACAAGTGAGAGTCGAATTGTTAGCCAATGTTTTTTTTTATACTTTAATCATTTGTATGATATAGTTTGTATTACACGTCTGTATGATAATACGAATATTGTATACCTTTTATTTCAGTATGAAGACACTCCCTTACACGCAGCTGCTGAAGGTGGATTCATCAACATTGTTAAATTGTTATTAGAAAGAGCAGATATAGATCCGAATAACGAAACTAGGGTATGTGATGACGTCCTTTACAGGACAGTCCAACTTTGTAAACTCTTTCATCAAACCAAATAAGAATAAAACTGAAAATGTTTTATCGAAATATACAAACTCCCAAAAATATAAATAAATCAATTTGGAAAGTCCATAATCACATGGCAAAATCAAATAACAAAACACATCAAAATCGAACGGACAAGAACTTCATATTCCTGACTTGGTACAGGCATTTTCAAATGTAGAAAATGGTGGATTAAACCTGGTTTTATAGCGCGAACCCTCTCACTTTATGACATTCGAAATGCCAAGACGCACTTCAAACCAAATAATTTTGTTTTATAGGAATCAAAGACGGTCAATCTATATAATAAGATTCGTTTCCTTAGTTTCGGTTTATTTTGCATTCCAATTGCACAGATACATTAAGACAAGGATTTATCATTCATGAACTATGTACATACAACAACTACTTATCTGATAAAGTCTGAAAATGGGAAACCTTGATGACTGTAGATGTAGTAATATTGTAAAAAAAAGATGCACACAGTTTCACTACCAACTAAAGATATGATTTCGATTATGATATATTGCATGATAGATAATCAAATGTGTTTTAAACCCGAAGAAAAACATGTTTTTCTCTGTTTCATATCAAACAACATAGATCAATCATCTGTGTTTTTATGATTGATGAGTCTGATTAAAATAAAATTAATTAGTTTCTAAATAAAATAAAAAGCTCACTGCTTGAAATGATGCATTTAATATGAAATTAGATGCATAGTTTATGCATATCAAATTTCAAATTGAAATAAAATATATGCATTTCACTGAAAAAAATCGAATTTAACTAGAATTTAAACTGAATTCAATTGAAATAAATTTCCAATTTTTAACCTAGTTTAAGATATTTTTAAATCTGATTCATTTCATATAAGTGTTCGCCTTAATAAACATTGCTTTTTTTTAAATATATAATAAACTTTGAAGTAAGAAAAAAAAAAAAAAAAAAAAAAAATAATTTCAAGGTTAATTGTAAACTATTTAAAAAAATCCTTATTTTTTGGTTTATAACTTATGTTAATTAGGCCTTTTTTTTAGATTTAATACGATTTAAGGTAAATATAAGTCTTTTTTATCCGAAGTACCTAAAAAAATAATCATGGAAATAAAAAATAAAGAAAAAGACGGAAGTTTTGCTCTCTAAGTGTTTTCTTCTTTGAGGGAAAATACCTTTACTGTAACTAAAACATCTGGTTTGAAAATGTATGGATATAAGAAAAATGAAAAACATAAGGAAATTCAATGAATATAATTATGAAACTTGGAAGCAAATCATGGATCGTTCGACTTTTCTTATCCATATTTACAAAGTTTAAGACTTAAAAGGAATAGATTGCTTCTCAGTTTAATACTAGTAGAATAACCTTTGTTGTTTGAAATTTACAAATATATAATATGTATAATATTTTGGTCCTCAATGTTCTTCAACTTCGTACTTTATTTGGCCATTTTAACTGTTTTGGATTCGAGCGTCACTGATGAGTCTTTTGTAGACGAAACGCGCGTCTGGCGTATATACTAAATTTAGTCCTGATATCTATGATGAGTTTATTTACAACCACTGGGTCGATGCCACTGCTGGTGGAGATTTATTTCCCCGAGGGTATCACAAGCCCAGTAGTCAGTACTTTTTGTGCTGACATGAATTGTCATAGTTATGGTTATATTTATAAATTTACAGTTTACAAATTTTTGAATTTTTTGAAATACTAAGGATTTTCTACCTCAGGCATAGATTACCTTAGCTGTATTTGACAAAACTTTTAGGAATTTTGGTCCTCTATGCTCTTCAACTTCGTACTTTATTTGGCCTTTTTAACTGTTTTGGATTCGAGCGTCACTGATGAGTCTTTTGTAGACGAAACGCGCGTCTGGCGTATATACTAAATTTAGTCCTGATATCTATGATGAGTTTATTTACAACCACTGGGTCGATGCCACTGCTGGTGGAGATTTATTTCCCCGAGGGTATCACAAGCCCAGTAGTCAGCACTTTTTGTGCTGACATGAATTGTCATAGTTATGGTTATATTAATAAATTTACAGTTTACCAATTTTTTAATTTTTTGAAATACTAAGGATTTTCTACCTCAGGCATAGATTACCTTAGCTGTATTTGGCAAAACTTTTAGGAATTTTGGTCCTCAATGCTCTTCAACTTCGTACTTCATTTGGCCTTTTTAACTGTTTTGGATTCGAGCGTCACTGATGAGTCTTTTGTAGACGAAACGCGCGTCTGGCGTATATACTAAATTTAGTCCTGATATCTATGATGAGTTTATTTACAACCACTGGTTCGATGCCACTGCTGGTGGAGAATTATTTCCCCGAGGGTATCACAAGCCCAGTAGTCAGCACTTTTTGTGCTGACATGAATTGTCATAGTTATGGTTATATTTATAAATTTACAGTTTACAAATTTTTGAATTTTTTGAAATACTAATGATTTTCTACCTCAGGCATAGATTACCTTAGCTGTATTTGGCAAAACTTTTAGGAATTTTGGTCCTCAATGTTCTTCAACTTCGTACTTTATTTGGCCTTAATAACTGTTTTGGATTCGAGCGTCACTGATGAGTCTTTTGTAGACGAAACGCGCGTCTGGCGTATATCCTAAATTTAGTCCTGATATATATGATGAGTTTATTCAGACCCATTGAAGACTGTAAAGATAAAACTACAGTTACTGTAATCTTAATATCATAAGTCATTCATTTTCAAAGTTCAATACTAGTCTTTACTTATATGTAAAGAATGCCAATGCCTCTGAATTTATTTTACAACTTAAAGTGTAAAAATTTAAGACATGCAAAAAAGCATGAATGTTTGAAATAAACTACACAGGACAAGGCTATCTCTCTGCGTGATTTTGATTTGGGCAATTAGAACAGATATATCATATTTACCCGCGTATGGCGTATGCATTTCTCAACAAATACGATTTTCTGACTTTTTAAAATGTTTTTGGTGTCCCAGCAAAACGTTAATAAGCCATATTGTCTAAAGGTTCACGTAAACGTACCACAATCTTACAGGCAATTATTTAGTTCCAACCTGACAAATCATACAGGATGGTCTTGAGTTTTTGATTTCAGGTTTTTGCTAAAGTTGTGTATCATGGCATTTCTTTTGCTGTTTTCCTTTTATTTGTATTCTTACTATGAAGTCCCTCATAGTTCTGACGTGACTATGTATATGCCTAACGAGCATCGTGATTTTGGCTTTGTGGTTTTCCTAATTCTGCTTGATCTAGAGGGTAAACTCGAAAGCATGACCTTTGTGTAGCGTGATGTGTCCGTCGTATTTATAATTAACTTAAATCATACTGTATCTGGAACTTTTTTTGTGTTGATGTCTTTGCCAGTTGTAACTGTGCATTTGTCATGATCTAAAAAAAACCAGTTATATTGTAAATATATATGTATATATATATGATGTCTACGCTATGTGTTGCTGGATACCAATTATTGTCACGTCAATCAATTTTGATTGTTTGGATTGATCACGCATCATTGTCAATAAAATGCAAATACAATAATGTATATGTAATTGTTATATAAGTTGGAGGCTAATCGAGAAAATACAACCACATTGACACCAACATACAATTTGGAAACTGTCAAAACCAAGTCACGAATATGTCAGTTGCTGTTAGATCTTTCCATTGGTTAATGATTTCGAGCCTTTCTTTTTGTCAGTTTTTACGGACCTGACCTTTATGATTTTACCGTTGAGTTCGATATTTGCGTCAGTACATTCTTTGTATCTAACAACAATAAAGAATGATTTCATGGACACTTACAATCTCAGATATCGGTAATATGGTTTAGGCTGTCTATTTACAAAACTCCATAGAACAATTCATTCAGACATACGTCTGTATTTGTTTGTTATGTCTGGTAATGGTATAGGTTGGTGGATGTATTGTTCCTATTAACAATACTCCATTGAACAATTCATTCAGACATAGGTCTGTATTTGTTTATTATGTCTGGTAATGGTATAGGTTGGTGGATATATTGTTTCTATTAACAATACTCCATGGAACAATTCATTCAGAATTAGGTCTGTATTCGTTTGTTATGTCTGGTAAGTGTATAGGTTGGTGGATATATTGTTCTTATAAACAATGCTTCATGGAACAGTTCATTCAGACATAGGTCTGTATTTGTGTGTTAATAACTAGTAATGGTATAGGTTGGTGAATATATTGTGCCTGTTTACAATGCTCCATGGAACAATTCATTCAGACATAGGTCTGTATTTGTTTATTATGTCTGGAAATGGTATAGGTTGGTGGATATATTATGCCTGTTTATAATACTCCATGTAGCATTTCATTCAGACATAGGTCTGTATTTATTTGTTATGTCTGGTAATGGTATAGGTTGGTGGATATATTGTGCCTGTTTATAATACTCCATGGAACAATTCATTCATACAAAGGTCTGTATTTGTTTGTTAATTTCTGGTAATGGTATAGGTTGGAGGATATATCAGTATATGGTGCCTGTTTATAATACTCAATGGAACAATTCATTCAGACATAGGTCTGTATTTGTTTGATATGTCTGGTAATGGTATAGATTGGTGGATATATGGTGCCTGTTTATAATACTCCATGGAACAATTCATTCACACATAGGTCTGTATTTGTATATTATGTCTGATAATGGTATAGGTTGGTGGATATATTGTGCCTGTTTATAATACTCCATGGAACAATTCATTCATACATAGGTCTGTATTTGTTTGTTAATGTCCGGTAATGGTATAGGTTGGAGGATATATTGTGCCTGTTTATAATACTCCATGGAACAATTCATTCAGACATAGGTCTGTATGTGTTTATTATGTCTGATAATGGTATAGGTTGGTGGATATATTGTGCCTGTTTATAATACTCCATGGAACAATTCATTCATACATAGGTCTGTATTTGTTTATTATGTCTGATAATGGTATAGGTTGGTGGATATATTGTGCCTGTTTATAATACTACATGGAACAATTCATTCATACATAGGTCTGTATTTGTTTGTTAATGTCCGGTAATGGTATAGGTTGGTGGATATATTGTGCCTGTTTATAATACTCCATGGAACAATTCATTCAGACATAGTTCTGTAAATGTTTGTTTTGTCTGGTAATCACTAGTAACCCGAATTTAACTTGATCGGACAAAAACGCATTAACGCTGTTTAAATGAAATTAATCGTCATTTGATAAAGATTGACAAAAATTAAAAATGATTTTTAATTTATTTCAATGCATATCAAATCATTTTAATGCCAGTCAAATAGCTTCGCTTGCAGTCGTTCAATTTAATTTAAGTTGGCGGTAAGTTACGTCAAACAAATAGGCCACACCCGCGTTAAACTATTTCAAACTGGTATCAATTCGTTTTAAACCGTGTTGCGACCCAAGCTTTTAACAGGTAAATCACTCAAGCAAAACAACACCGATGTATCTTTCGTTTATTTGTTTCAAACTTTATCGACTTATATATATAAATGCGTGTATTCTTATTAAAGTAATATACTTCACAATTTAAACAAATGAATGGTCAATACACGTAACATATAAGGAATTTAAATAAAAACAATAAAATATTGGTGCACGGTTTAAAAAATTCAAAACTTGTGAATCTGTTAAAAATAAAATAGTTAGATGTTTAACATATTTTTGATTTGCCCGAATGCAGTAGATCATTATATCACATATTCGTTTCAAAACTTGCTGAGTGCTATGAAAACTTGTGAATGTAAGTAACGTATGGTCCATTGCACTGACTTACAAATTTAAGGTATTCCTGTATATTTCCGTTTCTCTTTTTCTGTCTTACTATAGTGTACTCGTTAATTAAATATAGACACGGAAATTAAAGTATCTTAAAAAAATTAATTATTTTTCACATTGTTTAAATCGATGTATCTTATATTTTCGTTCAACAACAAATATTCCCTAGCTGTATATTGATATATGAAATAGCTTGTAATAAAAACAATGTTGTGTAAAATAATAAAATGAATGAACATAATGTTAACATTTGTTGAATTTAATAAACAGTTAAGTCTTGCACAACATTGTAAATAAAGGAACAGCTCAATAAACTTTTAAAACTGTGTCAAATTGTAATATCGGTCACTGACGCGAAACGGGCGTTAATTGCGGACAAGCAGCACATTACGGTAATTGTGAATTGTGGTTCCGATTTTGTAAAGGGATTAGTGTGCTGTCATTCACCGTGACGTATAAAAAGTCTTGCTATAAATAAACATATATTCGGTATATATGAGATAAATTTTAGTCTGCGATAACGATGGGTTGGTTGATTTAAGTTGTACGACCTTGACTTGCTCTAATTCGACATTCTCTTACGTCTAATGCATTTTATTTACGTTTAGGGCATATTATATAAGTCTACCTTCCAAATTGAAATCAACATAAACATTATTAAAATAAACAAGAATGGAAAAGGAACAATTATGCACTGTTGCTCTGATATAATTTTTATTAACTATATTTTAGCGGTAATGTCCAAATTAAAAACTAATTGTCGTACAAATAAAATAATTTATCGAGGTGCTTTCGTTGAAGTTCGCGTTACATATCAAAATGAATGTCATTTGTCGGAACGTTTGCAAACTATCAATCCAGGTGTTCTCATCGAGGTCCGCGTTCATTTTTGAATTCAATACACAATATTTCATCTAGGTGCTTTCGTTGAAGTTCGCGTTACATAGTAAAACGAATTTCATTGGTCGGAACATTTGCAAACTTTCAATCTAGGTGTTCTCATCGAGGTCCGCGTTCGTGTTTCAATTCAATACACAATAAGAAGTCCAATATGGTAAAAAAAGAATTTTAAACTGAAATTGAACAAAAAAGAAATAATAAAAAATATAGTTTATAATATGTAAATATTTATTTATTAAAGAAAGCTTACAATAAGATGAAAGAAAAATATGTGATGCTTAAGAACATTGACCTGGGCCGTAACAGCCTTATGTTGGAAATTTTAAAACAAAGTTGAAACAAAGGCTTGTCTTCATATCAAATTGTTTTCACGGCCAATTTCTTACAAGAAGCAAACTCCCATTACTTCAGTGTCGCCCCTGCATGTTTTTGCGTGATCCATGCATGTTTCTGATTTACTTGTCTTTTGTTCATTTACTGTCTTACTGTATGGCTATAGTCTAAGTGTTAATTGTCATTTGAAATACTTCAAACTTGCTTATACTGGTTGGTTCCACGTGAATCTTATAATAATAGTTCATGCATAAATCACCGGAATTTGGTACACGTAAAATGCACGTAATTCTTAAAAATTACATTATTAAAATAATATCTTTTTTCTAAAATTTAATTGAAATCATTAAAAATACCTTCATATTTTTACAAAGTTCACGTGAAAATAACATGAAAAATTTCACGTGTGATTCATTTCGATTACTGAGTTTTTTACTCCATCATTTAAGGCAATGGTGCTGTCGTTGCTTCATCCATGCAGAAATAGAGTACTTTAAACATATGATTCAGTAAAAAGTTTTATAATTGCTCGGTTTTTGATGGTTGTTTTACGGTCAGTGGCAAATAGTGCATGCATATTCGGGACGATACAATACAAGCTCAGCAAGTCGGACAAACATTGCAAATTGTATGCAAAATTTCACAAAGTTAAACCGTGACATTTGTGGAAAATTATTTACGAAACAAATCATGAGATCATACATGCATTCTTTAAGTAAACCAAACTGCAAATACGAAATGTAAAAGGTCCAGTTTGAAATTCCACATGTAGGAGTCTGCGTGCCTTTTATATTTTATCAAAACGTCTAATCTAGCAACCTGTCATGAACAAAAAATAAAGGAAACCAAGACGATATGCGCACCTTTAATATGAGTACACTTTAGTAACACCAGGTACATAATTTAAACATGAAGCAAAAAGACAGCACTCATTCCTTAATAATAAGCCGTATAAACCCTATATGTATACACCAAGTGCGCGATTGACGTTAGAACGGACACGGGTGAAACAGTATGAAGATATACGTGCTCTATTAGGATATTGGTGACAAAACATATTTTTGAATATGCAGTTCATATAATGGAATGGTAATTTTGAGATATAAAATGAAGTAGCAATGTAAGCAAGCTAACATTCCGTCATTTTGTATTTGGTAGAAAGTTGATTAATTGG
Organism: Mytilus trossulus; assembly: GCF_036588685.1. Classification (NCBI taxonomy): domain Eukaryota; kingdom Metazoa; phylum Mollusca; class Bivalvia; order Mytilida; family Mytilidae; genus Mytilus; species Mytilus trossulus. The sequence continues at coordinate 52,446,901 of NC_086380.1, forward strand.
CAATTTTACCGCACCGCCTTATTTCATTATGGTTGAAATTTTCTCCAGAAGAACAAAAGTATTAGGACTTAAACAAATATGTACTAGGACACTGAAATGTTACTGTGATAATTATACTTTCCTTTTTAGGGAACCGTCGTTTAGTAAACTGACTACATGCAAATTAGAATTAAAAAGCTACTCGTCCAATTAGCATTAGTCACAATTTGCTTGGTGTATTTGGTTTTGATGTAGTTAAATGTCCAACAGTAGCTATCTTATAAATTGCATATCCCATATCTCTATTCATCATTCTAACAACAGACTGGTGTACAAATAACATGTTACATATAAATATATTTTATTTTATTAGTACTTGTACTTTTTATAAATAAAGTCTCATGTAACCCCATTTCCATAATTAGCAAGCGGTAACGTATATATTTCTTTTTGTCTAAACGTTCGTAAAATTGTCGATTTCTTTGAAAAAATTAGAGGCAATGATTTAAATTTTAACAACTAAAGTTTCAAGTGACGGGTGTAAATTGTAGGATTGATTGTTGGTTGCTTAACATCCAGTGGCAAATATTGCATGCATGTTCAGGACGAGAACAAGTTAACACTAACTTGAATACAATACTAGGTAGGTTTTGTAATAGAGCCGATCCGGGAAGATGTTTGAGAAAAATTTGGACTGACACTGGATAATGAGGGTATATTATGAGCAATATGCCTCTCATGGCCTAAAAAGGAAACTATGTTAATGCTCTCTCAGTCGTTTTGTGTCCGAACTTGTACATGTTCATCATTTCCAACTCAAATCGCACACAAAAAAACTACACTACCAGCGAGTTCCCATGCAAGCGGAAATTAACACGAATAGAAAATCTAAATGATTTCAAGATCTAGCTATTTCAGTCTCTTTCTGTTATTTGAATACTAATACGTCATTCGTTTGCTTGTAAATTTCAAGAATTTTTGTGTAACGGAACCAGTCTTACTTAGTGACTAAAGCCAGTCCCAACTATTAGCTTGCGTTTATGGACGCAAGTGGATACTTGGGACTGGCTTTATTTAGACTCTAACGAGACCTGATTTTTTTATTATTTGTTTTCCGAATAAAGTTTCTTTGTATTTTCAGCCTACGGTAACCTTCTCAGGCCTGATTCCGATGTAACTGTATGTCCTGTGTATAGACTTGGTCTAGCTAGCACTTTATTTTTAAAATGTTTCCGAAACTATAACGGATTAATGAGACTGTTTACATTTGGAACACATAGAATGTTATTCAGCAAAATGACCAAGTTAAACCACATTTTTACATTGAATTTCCATACTAACAAACTATTTTCTGTTTGAGTTTCAAAGTCTGCTTGTATTGTACTTTTTCGCCTTATTCTATCCGTATTCTCATCCAAATAAATTTCCTTTTTCCATTTTGCCCGAGCGGTGATTTTGACGACCATTTTAACACGAATTAATAGTTGTACGGATTCCCGTTTTTTTACACATCATCCCAAGTTTCGATAGATACATATAAGATTTCTATTTTCCAAAGAAATAATTCATGGGGATACGGCATGCATCATGAAAAATATGTATTGCAAAATAAACTAAGAATGAAATAAAGTGATAAAACTCAGTCTGTTTTGCATAAGAACATATAGATAAATCGTGCAGATGCTTAAATATTAAAAAAAGCAGAATATAAATTAAAAGTATATAGTAATTAATTTTTAAAGGTTAAAAATGAGCAGAAGAATTGCTGAAACACGACAAAGCAACCTATGTCAAAAAGTTAACCGTTACGTATTGCATAAAATCTTTCGACACTCTGCATCTAGAAAAAGTTACCATAAACATGTCAATTCTAATATGACGTCCTTATTACGCTTTGTTAACAAAGCGGTGTTCTAATGAGCACAAAAAATATGTTTGACACATGCGCATGTACTTTTTTTATTAACATTATTTCCATCGATATCCTTTAAAATATTTACATTTAAGCAGCTAACATAAACTTTTATTATATATTTTTATCAAACAACATATATTTACCTTGCTCGTAGTTTTTAAACTTATCAAATATGAAATGCAATAAACAGACTCCGGAGGAAACGGGAACAGCAAAACAGTCTTACGGTATTTTCGTACGCTTTGACCTATAAATATATTGCATTTGTCATGTTAGAATCGAAATAATTCCTTCATGTCATGCTCTATGCTCATGTTAACATGGGTAGGCATTATATTTGACCACATTTTACACCTCGCTTACGCTCAGTGTAAAATATAGACAAATATAATGCCTACCCATGTTAACATGAGCATAGAGCATGACATGAAGGAATAATTTCTTAAATAGTTTCCAAAAATATTTTTGTTTATTATTTAATCACTTTGTGATTGCAGAACCTGCTGCATTGGCTTGTATGTGTGAACGTTATTCGATAACGTCAGGAACGATAACTCGTGGCGTAATGTCATAAGTCGTGTCAACTTACTGTCAAGACAGACGCTTTTATAGAAAATAAAGGAATATAGAGTAAACGTACACGGGACCAGTAATCGCACACAAAGTCAATGCTTAACAAAAATACAAATATTCCTGTTCATCAGTTAAAAACCTATGTGAATTCAGTTTTGTATCCTTCATTGAACTTTTGATGTCGTCCCTTACCAGAACAACAAAAAGACACTAGCTAAGAGTACTTAAGTTACTGACAGCTATAGTTCACACTCTTACGTTTGAAGTCTTCCTGTCCATCATCCCGCAATCGTTATTTTTGAAGATCATATAAGTGAATGAATAATTCGATTTTCTGCCTCAGGACCTGCACATATATGAAATACTTAACACTGAACATTGAACCTGGTTGTAATTTGCAATTTTTATTTGTAATTTTTCCTCACTAGGTAGGTGAAATTATGTATATAACATTAAATGTATTGTAAATTGCGAAAATGCATTACGAGCATATTCTATAATTTTAAGTTTGAATTGTAAAGAGTTTAATTTTTTTCAAATATTGAATACGCAACAAAATCTCTGTAATTTTACCCATGTATTATTTATGTTTATGTTAAAGGCGTTTGATTGGATATTAGTTAAAGGTAGGCGTGGTTTTCGGTAACTTTCCTCCAATCAACTGGCCTATTCGACAAACATGTGTGCGCTGATGCGTGCAAACTGGCTATTGTAACGGCACATGTCTTACATCAGAATATATCGTGCGTGACCAATGTTTATTTCTTGTCATGTGAGCAAATTATCAGATATACAAGTTCTAAAGGTTACATTTTGAATTTGCTTTTTGAAAGATTATTTTCGGCATCGATGTAAAGTGTTTAAGAAAAACAAGACTTTAAATGAAGGATGCATATTACCAGAGAATATAATCTGGGACTATGCCAGATATAATACATGTATTTTATGGCTCGGATATTAACAATAAAATGTTCTGAAAAAAATTAAGCGTCCGATAAACTGAATTATCTGATAAAGTTATCTCGATCACTGTCGACAAAATATTATTGCATGGATGGTAAACTGCTGATTTTTATTTCTAGACATGGTTTGTGACTTTTATAAGTATAGACAACTTTATCATGTATATGCATTCTGGTTTACGTTTACAAAGAACACACTATACATTTTTCTGAAATATCAATCCTTTTTGGACAGACTTGCTTTTTCCTTGTATTTGTAAAAAATATAAGACGTTTCATTTTATTTGAATACTTCAAAAAATGCTTCAAAATACTATAGGCCTGTATTGTTGTTATTTTTTTAGGGTCAATGACTCCCCCCCCCCCTCCAAAAAAAATTAGTAAAATGATTGTATATTTAATTTGAATAATTGTTTTAAAACGTAATAGAAATAAAGGTCAGCCAAACCCAAATTCAGCAATAAGGAGTGTCATTCACCGGGTTTAATTTCTTTTACCGGTTTTGAACTTCTTGTTTTGTTCAATAAATAATAGTAATCTTCTTATCTTGTTCAATAAAAAATAGTAAAATTTACTTTCCATATACATGTTTGACTTCCTAAATAACAATAGGAAATAAAATTTGTCACAATTTCGCTTTTGTCGTCTGCTCAAGTTAGTTTAATTTGGTATTGTAATATGCACAGGAGATACTTGTCACTGAACGTTGAACAAACAGTAACTATCCACCAATCCATCAGTGATTGCGATACTTCTGTTACATACCCGTCATTTTGTCACATGTTTGGTACTATTATTTGAACAAAGTTCGTGTTGTAAGCCGAATTTGTCCTACATTGTAATTGTTCTTGTCAAGTAATACATTCCTTGAACTGGTTTAAATGTTAAACTAAATCCTATGAAATCAATTTGGTGCATTGGTTTTTTGAAACACAATTTTGTTAATTTGAGCGTGTCAACACCTGGTCTAGTAGTGATTTCGGTTTGTATGACCATACAGCATATTTATATTAGTATAACAGTAAGTTATTGTTTCATTTTACATGTTTACCATTGAGTTAAGTATGCCAATTGATATTTTATCGTATGTTTTTCTATGCTGTGATGTTATGCTATTGTTTCAGAAAAAGGGAGAAGGTTTGGATCCATTAAAACGTTTAATCCCGCTGCAAATGTTTGCACCTGTCCTAAGTCAGGAATCTGATGTACAGTAGTTGTCGTTTGTTTATGTAATATATACGTGTTTCTCGTTTCTCGTTTTGTTTATATAAATTAGACCGTTGGTTTTCCCGTTTGAATGGTTTTACACTAGTAATGTTTGGGCCCTTTATAGCTTGTTGTTCGGTGTGAGCCAAGGCTCCGTGTTGAAGGCCGTACTTTAACCTATAATGGTTTACTTTTTAAATTTTTATTTGGATGGAGAGTTGTCTCATTGGCACTCACACCACATCTTACTATATCCATTGATAACATCAAATAAAATGTGTTGCAGGTTGAACTAAACCATAAAGGAAGGATCTAAAATTTAAATTATGTATGTTTAAACTATTATGAAAACGGAGTGGGGGTATTGCACGATAGCCTCCGAAGTAGTATGATACTTTGATTTCAAATAGACTACAGTTAAAAAGTTACATTTACTACCAATCCATGCACAATAGTAAGATGTATGTTCCTGAGCGTATTATTGACAAAGAAAAGGGTTGTGGTGTACTTTTGAACTAAGTATGGTAGAATGGTTGCCATACGCCTTCATATTACAGAAACCACCAGCGTACACTACAGCATAATTACGATTTCAGTTGTTATAGTTCACACACAAATAAATTGGGCTAGTTTAATCTCCTGCATGGTTTATTCCATTGGCAATCATATTCAAGAAAATTCATATTCTGTATGAAGCTTGATTGAGACGTAGATTCACACAGATACCTATCTTAGTTATCTTTTCTTCATTTACATAAATGAATGTCGGGAATTCGGAATATGGCAGTTGTACATGAATCCTCAGTTTATATTTATTTTGAAGCATTATCGACCTAATACGACTTTCTCTTTAAAATTTACTTTGCACTAAATATCTAGTAAATGACTTTACATGGGAATAACTTGGGGTGTACTCATGTATACTAGTATGTAATAATAATAAAAAGAAACCAACAGCACTATTTGACGAAGACGAAATTAAGGATTGAATTTTAACGTCCAGTGACATATATTACAATGATGTCGAAACAGAACTTGAAATTGTCAATAGGTATTCCGTCGCTTTTCCAAAGAATTCACGCTTAGTTGCGATTTCACGTGCTATTTTACAACTTCGGGTTGGCATTATAGTTATATTTGTACAAAATAACTAACAATAAAAAAAAGTGTGATGATTTCTTTAACTGTTCTTGAACGTTCTAGTTTTAATATAAATCTGTGATTTTTCTATATTCGTACTTTCGACGAAGCAAAGCAAGTTCGATCTAGACCTGGACAATTTGATGCATTTAGCAATATTCAATCGTTGTACAAATTTATTGTAGAACATGTAGAAAATCCGTCTTTTTCGGATAAAAAAATCTATTTTGTTAACTCGGATCGAAAACTTACAATATAGTTTATCCTATTGAAACATGAACGCGGACTACATTGAGAACTCCTTGGATTGAAAGATTGCAAATCTACTGACCAATGAAATGCTTTAGATTTAGAACGCAGACCTCAACGAGAACACCTAGATCGATAACACACTGTAATCTTTAGTCCGTCGAACAGATAGCGATAATTCCAGACTTCTTCTTCTTCTTTTTCTTTTAGTTCAAATAAGGTCACAATATAGAAGAATACAAAGTCATACTGCCAAGGAATTGCATGTATATTAGGAATTGTATATTGACAATCCATTGATGCTGCTGTACATCCCTGATTGACAAAGATTTAATAAAATTGAATTATTCATAAAAATGTGTATTACAATTTAAGTGTTTCTATATTAAGATTGTGATTAAAAATATGCATTTTATGTACTTGTTTTGGTTTGGATTTGTTTATTCAAAGCTCGCGAGAACAGCTGATCTCTTAAGGCCGTAACAGTGGTGGTAGATATTCACAGATTTTTTTTACATAAAAACACACTATTACATATACATGTGACAATAATAATGTGTCTGTCTTTTAAACCAATTAAGACTTGGTGTGTATATGTCTCCGCTGATAATAATTCTATGTTAGATAAACATAATTATTTGGAATTAAAAGTTGTATAGTTACAATAAGTACATTTTCAAAATCATTTATTTATTTAGGCTTGATGAAGATCTACATGATTTAACGAATAAATGCAAGAAGATGTGGTGTACTTGCCAATGAATTAGATCACCGTACAGCCTTCAACAACGAGCAAAAACCTAACCGCATAAACGTTTATATCATTTCCCAAAATTACAAATATGAATTCAAACAAGAAAACAAGAAAACTATCGGCCTGATTGATGTAAAACACTTATAGAAAAATATATACAAAAACGACAACCACTGGTCACAGAAAAGAGGGGATTCAAACCATATGTCCCAATCGAAAAATAATTTCGTCAAACAAACGGAAGTTCTTATCTACAGAACAAAACCTGGATCCCCCATTGTACAGTCTCCTGGCTAGTATACCTGTAGGATAGTCAAAGATAATGGCGTTAAACAAATATTTTCTTTATTTATGTTTTTATTCCATTCAGAACTTCAATTTATCGATTGATTAATAAAAAAACGAAGCAATTATTTTAGTTAATCTACCAGTAATTAAATGTCAGTACGATCTTTCTGATAAGATTGTAAGGCCTATATATTGCTATTTGGCTGTGAAATTTGGAGATTTAGTTTTATTGATGCATTAGAAAGTTAAACTTGAAAAAAATCAACCCTAGCTTTATGGTTTATGGAGAGCTAGGCGCTTATCCTATGAGTTTCATTTCATCCTCAAATGTCCACGTTTTCAAGGTTTTAGAACAATTTATATTAAGCTATTTTATTGGGAAAAAACGTCGATGTACAAATTAATTAAACTGATGAGTACTAATAATGTAAAAGAATTGAGTAACTTAGGTAAATTTACATTTAGATCTTTTAAGCTTAGATCCGAAATGTTAAAATAATGTTTGTTTATTCTACAACACCTTCTGCTGTCACATAGTCTGTGTTTATGTATGTATTATATGTATTATTGATGTTGATATAGTTGTATACCTATAGTTTATATAGACTTTGGTAATAAAGATATATACTTTCGATTGGTTGATTTGTATAAAAAATATCTTGAAAAAATATGGATTTTAAAATATTTGGTTAAATCAGAGTAACTATAGTTTTAATCCAAAAGGGTTAAAGTTGAGCATTAAACAGAGATTATTTTATCATTTTCAGCAGACTTGGAAATCAGAAATGGAATATTCTCCAAAAGTATTATGTTTAAAACTGTTTAAAGAAAACTTTGAATTTGAAGAATATTTAGACGTATTACGTTATAAAGATAAGATAACGTTATGAAGGTTTAGAACTGAAAATCATCGGTTACCTATAGAAACCGGTAGATGGCATAGAATTATGAGACAGGAAAGGTACTATGTACTTTGTAACTCTCAAGAGATTGGTTGATATATTTCACTATATTCTAAACTGCACAGCTCTAACAGAAAGTAGAAGACCTTTTCTTAAACCTAACCATGTTTCGAAATTGGGCACTTTATTTATTTAAAAAAATATTGTGTTTTGAAAATGTTGTGTAAATTAATTTGAATCATATATAAATAAAAGTATGTTCTCAAGTCTGATCACCAATCGCTCATTCTTGTTGCTCGTTTCAAGTTGTGCAAATTGTCATACGCAAAACTCTGTATGTTAATATTGTATGTAAAAATATCTTTCTTTTTACCGTTAACTTGGTTTTATAAGAAATAAAGAATCTAAATTAAATAATACAATTAATTTTATTTAGTTTTTTGGATTAAATTACCTTAAATTAAAGGATGTGAAAAGGTATATAATTGTAACTTTTTCAAAGTTCAAGTTGATCAATTATTGATTTAAGTGAATAATTCAAATTTATTTTCTCGAGGAATAAATCAAATCAGGAACATATATATTGTCAGGTATACTGTTTCCAAATTGAATAGTATACAAATCATAGTAATAATTATTCATCAGCGAAAAGGATAGTATTTGTATTGTGTTTGAAGAATCGTAAAAGTGTTTTATTTTCTAAATTCTATTTATTTACTCGAACATCGTAGAGTTTAAAATTCTTTTTTTTACCATATTGGACTTCCTATTGTGTATTGAATTGAAACACGAACGCGGACCTCGATGAGAACACCTGGATTGAAAGTGTTCAAATGTTCCGACCAATGAAATTAATTTTACTATCTAACGCGAACCTCAACGAAAGCACCTAGATGAAATATTGTGTATTGAATTGAAAAATGAACGCGGACCTCGATGAGAACACCTGGATTGAAAGTTTGCAAAAGTTCCGACCAATGACATTCATTTTGATATGTAACGCGAACTTCAATGAAAGCACCTAGATGAAATATTTTATTTGTACGACAATTAGTTTTATTTAGACATTACCCCTTAAATATAGTTAATAAAAAATATATCAAATCAACAGTGCATGATTGTTTCTTTTCCATTCTTGTTTATTTTAATAATGTTGATGTTGATTTTAATTTTGTTGGTAGACTTATATTATATGACCTGAACGTAAATATACGTTTTTTATTAAATGCATTAGACGTAAGAGAATGTCGACTTAGAACAAGTCAAGGTCGTAAAACTTAAATCAACCAACCCATCGTTATCGCAGACTAAAATTGATCTCAAATAAACAGAATATATGTTCATTTATAGCAGCAAGACTTGTTGTAAGTCACGGTGCATGACAGCACAATAATCCCTTTACAGATCGGAACCACAATTCACAATTTTCGTAGTGTGTACTTTTCCACAATTAACGCCCGTTTCGCGTCAGTGACCGATATTACAATTTGACACGGTTTTAAAAGTTTATTGAGCTGTTCCTTCATTTACAATGTTGTTTGCAAGACTCAACAAATGTCAACATTATCTTCATTAATTTTATTATTTAACACATCGTTGTTTTTATTACAAGCTATTTCATATATCAATATGCAGCTAGGGAATATTTGTTGTTGACCGAAACTATAAGATACATCGATTTAAACTATGTGAAAAATAAATAATTTTTGTAAGTTACTTTAATTTCCGTGTCTATATTTAATTAACGAGTACACTATAGTAAGACAGAAAATGAGAAACGGAAATATACAGGAATACAGGAATACCTAAAGTTTCGTAAGACATTGCAATGGACCATACGTTACTTACTTGACGGAGACCTCTTTGTAAAAATCTGACCTTAATTATACCAACTGTTATAATATGAGTTTGATACAACTTACCATGATATTGTTCGTGTATTTGTATGTTGGAGTAGGCAGCTTCTTTCAATGATAATGGTTATTCCATGGCGACTAGTTTTGTTGGTGGTGGAAGCTAGAGTAAACAGACGGAACAATCGACATTTTTTATAACTTGCAATCTTTGTGAATTTAAAAGGAATTTGTTTTTTTTACACACGTTATACATTTAATCCATAAGTACAATTCCATAAAAAAATGCGATTGATAAACATCATTTTGCAGTTCTTTAATTTCGAATTTGTGGCCAGTGTTATTTTGTTTTTGACTATAATCATGCGTATGACAAAGTGTTTTTAAACTTATGTATAATAATACGAGCATTACAAACTTTTCATTTCAGAATGGGTATACTCCCTTGCACAGAGCTGTCAAAGGTGGATTCATCAACATAGTTAAATTGTTATTAGAAAGAGCAGATATAGATCCAAATAAAACTGACAAGGTACGAGATTACGCTCTTTACAGGATTGTCAAACTTTGTCAAATAAAATATACAGATCCCAAAAAAATAATACGGTATGAATATATTGATCGAGTAGTAAAATTGCTAAATCGTTTGAGACATCAAATAAAAGGAAAAAAAAATGATATTTAAATTACACATATCCTGATACATATTGAAAAAAAAGTAAATGTGATATTATTGCACATGAAAAAACTTTCAACTACGTTACAAATGACGTAGATATAAGCAGCTTTTTATGTTTCTTTTATATAAATGTGACTGCTTTAACTAAATCTGGTCTTATTTCGATTGCCTTTATTGTAACCCCTTTCTTCATATCTGCCCGTAATGATACTAACTACTAACTTGTATGCTGTCCGTACGAATTACCATAATAGTGTTGTGTATTTGTTTGTTGAGTTTGACGCCACGTACAGTAATGGCCATACACAGGGGACCATATTATTATTGGTGGAAGATGGGAAAATAAACACAAAGGACAATTGCACTTCTATAAAATATGCAAAGTGTGTCATGTAAATAAGATTTGAATACACATCACCATGCACAATATTAGGTACACAAGTAATTAACTTAAACCACTTATAACGAAATTACGGAAAATTATGAGATTCATTGCCGTCTCGAAATGTTTGCAAATGACTTGAATTCTACTCTTATCATTTGTATGAATTGTTTTATTAACTTTCAGACGATGCTATGAACAGCGCAGTTTTTGATATTGTCCAGTTTTTTTTTTCGAGAGCAACAGTAAAACCGTTTTTTTTTTAAACAGAGGGTTCGGGTATTTTAATGAAAATTTGAATAAGAAAAAAAAACATTCTAGACTCTTTCTAGTATATAACTGTCCTTAAGTGAAAAATAATGGCATATACTCACAATGCATCATCAAAAAATATTATAAAAGTTACACACTAAGAGATAGGTGTGTCTGGTCAAGAAACCCTAACGGACGTATCCCCAAAGTGTATAACTGTCTAACACCCGATGTTAAACCCTTTATTTGTTTATTTTGTATATTAAATGAGAAAGAATGGACAGCATTTTTATTAACAGTATCAGATCCTGATTAATAATAATTTGTATTGTTCTTAAATGGAGTCCTACTATTTACCTTACTATGACATCTTCATACAAAATTTGACAATTGAGTCGATGTAACAAGAGTCAAAGGTGACATTTTGCATATTCCCGTTTAATCCATGTGCTAATATGGAGCAGCAGGTCATGGTTGGCTGTATCGTGCATTCTTATTATCAAACAATGCATCATGTTCATGGTATGCAGTTGTCAATATGGACGGGTATAAGACGGAAGACATTTTGATTCATTCGTTGGATTTGACAGAAAGACCTGACGATAATGCAATATTTATTATCCAAGGCACTTACATGTATCAGTTTAATTAAGGTACTCATACATGTATTTTACATATACCGGCTTTAAAAAAAGCCTCCAAGTTTCTTCTCAACAGTTTACAAACATTCATTGTCGAACATACTGAGGCATATATGAGTTTGGATTAAAAATACGACGACCGGATACGCTTAGCATACAAAAATATATGTTGCATATGTAGGAATTCACCTTGTTGGGCAATCCAAGGGGATGGAGGTCCTAGAGCTGGAATCCCCCTTTTTAATGATCAATGTTTTTGAATGGAAACATATGACTGGAACCCCCTTTTTATCTTGGGTTGACTACCCCTTTTTTAACTGACTGGATCCGCCACGTGGTGCCCTTATTAGTCTTTAACGAACTAAACTTTATATTTATTTTATCATTAAGACTTAGTCCGAATAAAATCTAAATGTTTTGAATGTATAATTTAGATAAAAGTTTTCTACTTGTATGTTCTTTAAAACATTGCAATATTGGATTAGAATTAAAACTACAAGCAAAGGAGTATTTGAATAGTTTTTTTGCTAATTTGAATTGCCTGAAATATATCTTATGAAACAGTTTGTAGTGAATATTATGAGTTAACTCTCATATTCATGTTAAACACCAATTTCTATTTTTCTGAAAAAAATGAACTGTTTTATGTATGTAGAAGCAGGGGTTTCAAGACCTTGTGGTCAAAATCTAGACAGCAGTGAGGAATCAGAAAAATGCTATGTGATAAAACATATTCTACTAAAGGAGACCTTTCCTCCTACCGAATCCCCCCACGAACACATAAAAATCATTCAATTCATGCTACTTTTGCTTTTTACTGATAACAATATTTGTTTGGGGAACCCCCGATTTAAAAAAAAAGTTGCAAGAAACCTACTAGACAGCAGTGAGGAATCAGAAAAATGCTATGTGATAAAACATATTCTACTAAAGGAGACCTTTCCTCCTTATAACCAATCCCCCCACAAACACATAAAAATCCTTGAATGAAATATTAAAAAAAAACCACACACACCTAACCCGCTCCATTTATATTCCCATTGACAATAAAATTAAAATTAAATCCCATAAATGATTAACAATGACATTATTAGTTCATCAGCTTAGCACACTATATGTATGGATGTCTCAATCCGAATTATCTATGATAATTACATCACGAATATATGTTAGACTCAGATCGGCGTCCAGTTTCTAATCGACGTTCGTTCCTAAAATCGACGTCCAAATCTGATGTCACATTCTCAAATCGACGTCCAATATTTTGTTCTTCTAACCGACGTCCAATTTGATGTCATGTATTGCCAAAACGACGTCCGATTGATTGTGTAGTCATCTCAAATCAATGTCAAATATCAATAAATGATTAATTACTGGACTTACACTTATACATGTTCATGTTTTGTAGGGTTCTTATGCCAACTTAATTTTCAAGTATTTATACATACTTCCCTCAGAGATTTTTTAAACCCGAAATAGTATAACATGTATATTAATGTTTATCTTCGTAAAATATTAATCCAATCGATCTACATTGTAGTGTGTCATTCATATTTATATATTAAAAAAATACATGCATCATGCTAATCAGTGTTAGTCAATGAGAAAACAACCCAACGACCAAAAAAAAAACCAAACGACATCTTGAGAGCATTTTTCAGTCTGCAACAATAGACAATATATAGATATGGGTTCAAATCATTGTTGAAAGCCGTACGGTTGCCTATAATTTCTCACATTCACTTTATTTGAACTCTTGTGAATAGTTGTCCTGTCCTATTGGAAATCATATCACATCTCCTAATCTTAATGTAGTTTAAATCTCCAAAATTACACAACTTGTTGACATACTAGTAGGTAATGCATTAAAAAATATATTTTTATATCTGTGACACATAATATGTTTAAAAGTGTCAACTGGTTTTTATAGCTCGTTCTTATGTTGTACTGTTACATCACAATTCTAACTGGTTAGAAAGAGGGGTTGAAACATGCTAACATGTTCAACCCCGTAAAATTATAAATGTATGTGCTCGCCACATTGTAAGTGCCTGTTCCAAGTCAGAAGAATGTAATTTAGTGGTTGTCATTTTTGTTTTTCGTGCATTATTTTGTACATCAACTATGTCGTTATTTTCTCGTCTGAATTGTTTTACATTTGTCACTTTGAGGCTTCTTATAGCTGACTTTACGGTATGGGCGTTTTTCCTTTTCGAAGGCCGAACGGTGGTCTATATCATTTGATCTCTTGTGAAGAGTTGTCTCATAAGCAATGATACCACTTCTTTGTTTTAAAAAAAAAAATCAGCTGATATCGGTTCAGTTGGATTTTGTATTCTGTGTCCAAAACGGACGTAGATTAGACAAGCTAAAAAAATGAACGTCAATTAGAGAAGTAAAAAAATGGACGTCGTTCAGTGAAACCAAAAATTAGACGTCGATTGAATAAGCATAACATTGGCCGTCAATTTGAGGTTATTTTTTTGTGATGCATGATTTGGACGGCGGTTTGAGGGTCGGACGTCGTAGAGACCAGACGTGAATCTGGGTCTTACATATATACTCTGCATGTAACTTATAAGATATGACAAACAGCAATATATACAAATGAACGATACTTCTATATAACAACATATAAGTGTTAATACACAACTATCAAACTGACGAATGCATTTGTTTCAATCCTTGAAAAGTACTTTAGGTGGTTGTTAAGAATTGCAATCGCCGTTGTTGTGACGTTAGCTATTCAGGGTTCCAATGCAAGTATCTTTGCAGGTAGACGTTCTCATTTCTAAGCCTTGATTTATGTCCGATACAATCACTCTACGATATTGGTGCCGTAACCAGGATAATGTAGTAAAATATATGTTGTCATGGTAACTGTTACATGTCTTCTCATATACTTCTCTTAATTTCTTGTTCCATGTTTCCTTCTCATCTATTCGCTCAATTCCGAGTGTTTCTAACTTCCAAAACTTCTCCAGGTCGCATTATTCTGTCTTGCTTGATGTCATTTACATTCATCATATATGTTGGCTGGCCATTGTAACTTGGTGTACCGTGAAGTGGTCCTGACAGTAAATAACCTATATTGAGTTCACGGCAGTAGGTCCCGCACCTCTAATGGTATGGTTTTCTATAATTGACCAATAGTAGTCGGCTCCTACAAGTCCTGAGACTTGGAAATTGTCTTTCGCGATTACTGGATATTCGAGTTTGATCCGAGATAAGTACGATACATGAGCAGCTTTGCGGATTTAAGTTTTTGAGTGGTGCGGCGATTCCCGGTACGATCAATACTCTGATCGGCAATTTCCCTTCGTCGTTTGCAAATAAATAGTTGCAGTTTTTAAGTGTATAATTTTCGTACTTTCTGCGCTGTCCCCGAAACCAGATAAATTTAAACTTTCTGTGCCAGTTATTGATAACTGCAATTTAGCGGCTAAGTCTTCTGTGATGAACGACCTCTGTGTGCCCGCATCAAAAAGAATGACGGCATCTAATGATTGTAGTCCTGAACTTATAGGATTTATTGCGGTTTTGAGCATGAAATTCGTGGTTGCCTGTGAATGTTAAATTGTGTCCGTGTCCTTCGCGTTGTGTTGAATGGTACTTACGTTCACACTATCTTCTGTATCTATTTTTGCATTATCCTTACATAAACTCGTGTGATGACGCTTATGATTTTTTTTTATTTGATTTACAATCAACCAAGTTATGATGTTCTAACGTGTGATGAAATACTACCCGCCAGACGAGCGAAGACCGATGCAAAGGAACAGATAAAAATGTGGACCAAATGAGACTATCGTATAAGTATTAGGTCTTTCCACTTTTCTGTGGAAAGACTTATTGTTTTTCTTCTGATTATATTTTTTTTTCTTCTTGCGATAAACATTTATTTCGCAATATGTCGCTTAGATATTTGGTATATGATATCGAACAGTTTATGCGCTTTTGAAATTTACCCTGCGTAAACGAATACTTCTCTTCTTAGGAGTTATCTCCCCAAACACTGTTTTCCTTGTTAGCGCAACTCCTTCGCAACCGTAAAATATTATGACAAATTTATTTTACAAAATTGCTCGTTATATCCTTCGAATGATTTGTCCTATTTTGACCGAAGTGATATGAACGCTCCATATGAGAGTTATTTCCCCTTATGCATTTGATATAAGTGATATGCATTTCTATCTTGTAAACCATAAGTGCTAGAGACCAAGGATCTTTTGATTTGAGGTCCTTGGTCCAAAAATATAAAAATTAGGTCAAGGTCAAAGGTCAAGGTCATATTCTAATTTGGCTTATTTCCACTAATTTCCAGAAACCGTATAAGATATCGACATATTATTTTTTATAAATTGTTAGTTTCGACATGTCGTTACACATAAATTTTGATTGCAAGGGTACGTTAAACGTAAAAGTGAGTTTTCTCCCCTCTTGTATTTAAAAATACGCGTATGGTGATATAACTGATTAACCAAATATTATTAAGACCTATGGTCTTTTGATTTGAGGTCCTTGGTTTATGACCTTGAAATTGATCTCAAGGTCATAGATTAATATGACGTTCTAGTTTTTGACCTTTGCTTTCAGCTCATATGTATACATGATATAGCCATGAGACTTTTGGCAAAAGGTATCAAACCATTTAACCTTGAAAAAAACAACCGGAAGTGACCTTGTGTAAGCCGGAAGTAGCTTTGTTTTGTACTTTATTAATAAAAAAGTATATAGAACCAGATCATTTTGGAATCAGTGTCAATTAAATATTCAAATATTATCGGAAGTAACATTTTTCAAACCGGAAGTAACAAATTATCTCCCTTATTAAAAAAAATATTGTATAGAAACCATATATTTCTGGAATCAGCGTACAATAACCCATCAGTTGACGATTGAAATGACATTTTAAACTTAATTTTACAACTTTCATATCAAAACACATTTTTTTCAATGGAAAGACCTTCAATTGTTCTCTAAACAATTGGTTTTTAATATGAACTGTTAACTGTTCGTGCTTTATTATAGAAATAATTTTATTTTATTAGTGCTAATTATCAAAGACAATTAAAGATATTCAAAGTTTTATATTTATCAGAGACAGTAATTCAAAGTGAAATTTTCATAATTTACTTTCAATTTATTGTAATTAAATTTATTTGCGGGCCCCAAGAATGTTAAGAATTGCACCTGGGGTGTTCCCGCTACCGCTCTCTATTGTACACGATGTCACCGTTGTTGTGACGTTAGGTATTCAGGGTTCCAATAAATGTACCATTGCAAGTAGACGTTTCTATTTCTAAGCCTTAATTTGTGTCCGATACAATCACTCTACGATAGTGGTACATAACACTACATGGAGATAACTCTGTGTAACCAGCTAAACTTTTTAGTCACGTTCTATTGTTTAGAAAATATGAAGCTTCTCAATAATCAAAATGATTTTTTTTCAAACTGCTATTTATTCGACCATTTTTTTCGATAAAGAGTCAGGTTTAATTTTGTTTGTAATTTTGATATTCTTGTCAAAGCCTCAAAGAAAAATATTTTGTCAAAAGTTTAATGAAATTTAAACAAGCCAAATTAATTTCAGTCAAAGTGTTGAGTACCACCTAGTTTTGAACATTTGGTTATTGTTTATTGTTTTAAACATAAATACACAAACACATAACATTTTAAGCTGTAGGACATTTGTATAATCAATCGAAAAACACGAACGCACTCGAGAAAGGCCGGACTGCTCTAGAAAAAAACCGAACACAAACTAATGTTTTCAATGCAATAACATGATTTTTTTAATTTTGTTTAAACATACGAAAAGTCGTTCGAGGTCGTTGACCGTAATTCTTTTCTGAATAGATAATTAAAGAACCCACAAAGTCATTCCGGATGAATGATCAATTTTAGTAAACAAATGAATGTGTAGATATTTTTTTATAAATATATCTGAAAATACTTTTTAGTGAAGTAGCAAATAAAATTGAAAATTGAAATGGGGAATGTGTCAAAGAGACAACAACCCGACCACAGAAAAAACAACAGCAGAAGGTCACCAATAGTCAAAGTGTTGAGTACCACCTTGTTTTGAACATTTGGTTATTGTTTATTGTTTTAAACATAAATACACAAACACATAAAATTTTAAGCTGTATGACATTTGCACTCGAGAAAGGCCGGACTGTTCTCGAGAAAAACCGAACACATAGTGTAAGACTATTTGTAACAACTGTAATAATAGTTCAATGTGTTCAGATAATTAAACCAATGTATTTTATTAGTTAATTTTACTGAATATTATCCCTGGGTATTCAGTGGTAATTGAACAGGGAAACTTGATGAAATGCTGTACACCAAGTTTAATTGTTAAACATCAATATATTCAATAAAGAATCAATAAGAGTGAAAAAAAACATATTTATCTAGAGTGGATTGGGAAACAAGTTTTGCAACTTATATTTTTGCGAGTACTAGTGCTGCCTTATAGCAGCATTAGCCCGCTCTTTTTCGAAATCTACAAGGGTGTTCTTAACGAATTTTTGTAACGCGATTGTATGTGTAAGGATATATAGATTCCATGCAGGCATTTCCTTCTACATTTGCATTGAGTTGTGTATAAAAATGGCTTTTTTTCTTTATTTTGGAATTAAAGCATTTTAAGGCTAATTTTAACTTTTGTGTGTGTATAATCTGGAAATCTGACCGTAATTATACCAACTGTTATACTATGAGTGTGATTCAACTTACCATGATGTTGTTAGTGTATTTGTTTGTTGGAGTATAAAGCTTTGTTCAGTGGTATTGATTATACCATGGCGACTAGTTTTTGTTGGTGGAGGAGCTGGAGTAAATAGACAGACAACCGACTTTATGGAACACTGGCAATATTTTTAAACTTAAAAGGAATTTGAATTAACATCACCATGAACATGCTATATGAATACAAGTTATTTACTTTATCCATATGTACAAAAATGCAATTGCAAACACGGTTTTTGAATTCTTTATATTTTGATGAACTTTTGAATGTTTTGTTTTTGTAATCTAATCATTTGTATGACAATGTTTGTTTACACGAAGGGGACCATGTTTTTGTTGTTAGAAAATGGGGAAAACAGGAGATAGAACAACCGAACTTCTGCAAAACAGGCAACCATTGTCAATGTATACGGGATTTAGTGAAAATGAAAATGTATTATGTACACAAGCTATTAACATAAATCACATTTACAGTTTAAACAAAATTGCGATAAACAAAAAAACGGTTTGAAATTCATCAACTTCTCGAAATGTTGGCCAATGTAATTTTTTGTATTGTAACCATTTGTATATATTGTTTTTGTTAATTTTCATATGATGCTATGAACAGTGTTACCTTTTCATTTTAGTATAGAGGTGGTACTCCCCTACATTTAGCTGTCAGTGGTGGAAATCTCGACATAGTGAACTTGTTATTACAAAGAGCAGATATAGATCCAAGTAAAGAAAATAAGGTACGAGTTGACGTTTTGTACATTATTGTCAAACTTTGTTGAATCGTTCATTAAAAGCAATGTCAATATGATGGTGCTTAACAAACTACACATATCTACAAAATCCGATAAATATCAGGGTTAACTTTTTTTATGTATCCACAATTATCAAAAAAACAAGAAATACTTATATCAAAAGCAATGAGGTTTTATAGGAATCAAGGATAATCAGTCGATTAAGATGCGTTTTCTTGGTTTAAGTTTTCTTTTGAATTTCAATCTAACAGATAGAATTAAGACAAGGATGTTTCATTCATGAACGCATGTATATATACTGCCACTACTTATTTGAATAAAGTCTGAAAATGGGATTCCTCGATTATTGTAGATATAGTTAGTTATCATAGCTACCATAATTATAATTCAGTACGCCAGACTTGTGTTTCGTCTACATAAGACTCATCAGTGACGCTCATATCAAAATATTAAGAAAGCCAAAGAAGTACAAAGTTGAAGAGCATTGAGGATCCAAAATTATTTCAAAACGTTGTGTCAAATACGGCTAAAGTAATCTATGCATGGGATAAGAAAAGCCTTTTTTATTTTTTTGAAAAATTAAAAGTTTTGTTAACAGGAAATTTACAAAAATGACCACATTATTGATATTCATACTGAGCTGGTGATACCCTCGGGGACGATACGTCCACCAGCAGTGGCATCGATCAAGTGGTGTAAAAAAGTTATCAAAGGTACCAGGATTATAATTAAGTACGCCAGACGCGCGTTTCGTCTACATAAGACTCATCACTGACGCTCATATCAAAATATTTATAAAGCCAAAAAAGTACAAAATTGATGAGCATTGAGGACCCAAATTCTAAAAAGTTGTGTCAAATACGGCTTAGGTAATCTATGCATGGGATAAGGAAATACTTTGTCTTTAAAAAAAAAAAAAAAAAGTTTTGTAAACAGGAAATTTACAAAAAATGACCACATTATTGATATTCATGTCAACACCGAAATGTTGACTATTGGGCTGGTGATACCCTCGGGGACGAAACGTCCACCGGCGGTGGCATCGACCCAGTGATATAAATAGTTATCAAATGTACCAGGTTTATAATTTAGTACGCCAGACGCGCGTTTCGTCTACACAAGACTCATCAGTGACGCTCATATCAAAATATTTATAAAGCCAAAGAAGTACAAAGTTGAAGAGCATTGAGGATCCAAAATTCCAAAAAGTTGTGTCAAATACTGATGTGGTAATCTACGCCTGGGATAAAAAAAATCCTTAGTTTTTCGAAAAATTCAAAGTTTTGTAAACTTGAAATTTACAAAAATTACCACATTTTTAATATTCATGTCAACACCGGAATGTTTACTACTGGGCTGGTGATACCCTCAGGGACGAAACGTCCAACAGCAGTTGAATCAAGTGCTTTTTAAACCTGATTAGATTAGATTTTGTGATATATACTGAGCCAATACAAATTTGCAACAAATTAAAAAAACAATTATTACAAAAACTTATGATTCTAATAACAAAACGGAACTATGAAAAGTCAAAAGCAAAACGAATGTTTATCACTCATATTCAATTGGCATTTTTTGATATGGGGTGCAGTAGGGTCCAAGTGTCTAAATGGGTATCGTTTTATGCAAAATCAATATATCGTACATGCTCCACGTGTATAGATGACGGATTTGCAGCGTTTAGCATTCCATTTAATATCTTTTGAATTTACCGTTTTGGAATTTTATTTCTTCTCTTATTAATGCATTTTCAGTTTTTTTTTTAAATTTAGAAAATGATGAATCAGCAAAAATTCACAGTGAAGAGTTTGCAAATTTTATTTACAGTCCTGGATTTTTACATGTTCGATCGGATTGAGGTCTGGGTATCAACTTGGCCATTCTTTTGCATTTCCTGTTTATCTGTATCCTGTATTCTTCCGCCATATTTGTTTCCTGCACAGTTTTTTTGTGTCGCAACATGTCGTTTAGATATTTTACATTTGATATCGAACAATTATTGTGCTTTTTATTTTCATCCTGTATGACCGTGCACTTTTTTTTTGAAAGAGTTATCTTTCTGAACACTGTTTTTCCTGTTATTACTTCTCTTTATCTAATAAGCTACCGTGAATGAAACCGAGAAATTTTTCCGAATTGCTCGTTACATCTTCAAGATATTGTTCTCATTGGTTCGAAGCAATATGCAGACTCAATATACGAGTTATTTCCCCTTCTGTATTTTATATAAAGAACCTGCATTTGTAGCTAGTAATCAACAAGTGATAGAGCTCTAGGATCTTTTGATTTAAGGTCCTTGGTCCATTTAAAATATAATGTCAATTTTGGTAGTTTTCTCTTCTCTTATATTCCAAATAAACTCATCATAGATACCAGGATTTTATTGGTTTTGCGATGATATTACTCGTAACACATATAGTAGGTGTCTTTTAATTCAAATTGTTCCGTAACCATAAACCAGAAGTGAAATTTTGTATACCGAAAGTACCTATTCATCTCTCTTTTTTTTAGCAAAAATATATAAAATTCTATATATTTTTGAAATCAGTGCATATTAAACTACCATCTGACAAAAACATTGACATTTTAGACTAGAAGTGAATATTGTTCTACCAAAATATGTAGAGTTGGACGGAATGACGTTCAATTGTTCTCTGAACAGATGGTTTTTACTTATATATTTGCAATCGCCTCATTGTTTTTTTTTGCGCAGTATTGTTGTTTTAAAAATTAAATATTTGATACATGTATATAATTTTGAACAGTTTATACGTTTTTGAAAGTGACACTGTTTAACCATTTTGTTAATCGAACACTTTGCTTTGTCAAACTTATATCCCCGAACACTGATTATTTTGTGCGGAGTACTCCTTTGCAACCGTTAAAGATTACGACAATATTATTTTACCATATTGCTCGTTATATCGTTCTAACGAATTTTCCGGAAGATATCCGAAGAATCCATATGTGGTTTATTTCACCATATGCATTGGATAATAGTGATATGCATTTGTAACCGGTAAATCATGAGTGATAGGGTCTTTGATTTGAGGTCATTGTTTCATTAAAATGAAAAAAAAGGTAATGTTTATTAATCTTGGTTTATTATCACTTAAGATAGCGACAAATATTTTTTTCTAAATTGTAAGTTTCGACACATCGTGAGACATACTTTTTTGGTGGAAAATGTATGTTGATATTTAATTGGATGTGTTTCACCCTTTTTTAGCTGTGTGTTGTTCTAACACACAAATCATATACATTTTGGACAGTAGAAACTATAGTTCTTTTGATTTAGGTCCTTGCTTATGACCTTGAAATTGAGGTCGAGGTTAAAACTAAATTTGACGTTCTACATTTTAATCTTTGCTGTATATTATTATTGGTAAATGATAAAGTCATAGTTCATTTCACATTGAAACCTTTTGTAGCCCGGAAGTTTTTTATTTTTTGCATTATTTTATCCCTTCGTTTGATGTGTTTGAGCTCTTGATTTTGCTCCTTGATTATAATTTATATCTAGAATTTGACTATGAGGGTCGGTTGAAAAAAAACCTAACGACAAAAGAGATGATTTCAGCTCCCAATAGTGAAGCATTGGGAAACTGAAATCATCACTTCGTAATTTTACGACCGCCATCACGAGTTGATTGACCGTAATGGAATATCTGTTATATAGATGATATCTGATATTTTCCTTATGTTGTAACTACAATCCCGTTCCCTTTTCACGAAGTGACCTCATGAATTAGACTTTTTACTTTATTTTTGATTTTTGTTACCTATTGTGTCTGTTTGTTTTGTTCACGCATCATTATCAATATTATTAAATTTATGCGATTGTCGTACAAGTGAGAGTCGAATTGTTAGCCAATGTTTTTTGTACTTTAATCATTTGTATGATATAGTTTGTATTACACGTCTGTATGATAATACGAATATTGTATACCTTTTATTTCAGTATGGTGACACTCCCTTACACGCAGCTGCTGAAGGTGGATTCATCAACATTGTTAAATTGTTATTAGAAAGAGCAGATATAGATCCGAATAAAGAAAATAGGGTATGTGATGACGTCCTTTACAGGACAGTCCAACTTTGTAAACTCTTTCATCAAACCAAATAAGAATAAAACTGAAAATGTTTTATCGAAATATACAAACTTCCAAAAATATAAATAAATCAATTTGGAAAGTCCATAATCACATGGCAAAATCAAATAACAAAACACATCAAAATCGAATGGACAAGAACTTCATATTCCTGACTTGGTACAGGCATTTTCAAATGTAGAAAATGGTGGATTAAACCTGGTTTTATAGCGCGAAACCTCTCACTTTATGACATTCGAAATGCCAAGACGCACTTCAAACCAAATAATTTTGTTTTATAGGAATCAAAGACGGTCAATCTATATAATAAGATTCGTTTCCTTAGTTTCGGTTTATTTTGTATTCCAATTGCACAGATAAATTAAGACAAGGATTTATCATTCATGAACTATGTATATACAACAACTACTTATCTGATAAAGTCTGAAAATGGGAAACCTTGATGACTGTAGATGTAGTGATATTGTAAAAAAAGATGCACACAGTTTCACTACAAACTAAAGAATGATATGATTTCGATTATGATATATTGCATGATAGATAATCAAATGTGTTTTAAACCCGAAGAAAAAAATGTTTTTCTTTGTTAAATATCAAACAACATAGATCAATCATCTGTGTTTTTATGATTGATGAGTCTGATTAAAAGAAAATTAATTATTTTCTAAATAAAATAAAAAGCTCACTGCTTGAAATGATGCATTTAATATGAAATTAGATGCATAGTTTATGAATATAAAATTTCAAATTGAAATAAAATATATGCATTTCACTGAAAAAAATCGAATTTAACTAGAATTTAAACTGAATTCAATTGAAATAAATAGTTTTAGATATTTTTAAATCTGATTAATTTCATATAAATGTTCACCTTAATAAACATTGCTTTTTTTAAAATATATAATAAACTTTAAAGTAAGATAAAAAAAAAAAAAAAAATAATAAATTTTAAGGTTAATTGTAAACTATTTAAAAAAAAATCCATATTTTTTGGTTTATAACTTATGTTAATTAGGACTTTAAATTATATTTAATACGATTTAAGGTAAATATAAGTCTTTTTTATCCGAAGTACCTAAAAAAATAATCATGGAAATAAAAAATAAAGAAAACGACGGAAGTTTTGCTCTCTTAGTGTTTTCTTCTTTGAGGGAAAATACCTTTACTGTAACTAAAACATCTGGTTTGAAAATGTATGGATATAAGAAAAATGAAGAACAGAAGGAAATTCAATGAATATAATTATGAAACTTGGAAGCAAATCATGGATCGTTCGACTTTTCTTATCCATATTTACAAAGTTTAAGACTTAAAAGGAATAGATTGCTTCTCAGTTTATTACTAGTAGAATAACCTTTGTTGTTTGGAATTTACAAATATATAATATGTATAATATTTTGGTCCTCAATGCTCTTCAACTTCGTACTTTATTTGGCCATTTTAACTGTTTTGGATTCGAGCGTAACTAATGAGTCTTTTGTAGACGAAACGCGCGTCTGGCGTATATACTAATTCAGTCCTGATATCTATAATGAGTTTATTCACAACCACTGGGTCGATGCCACTGCTGGTGGAGATTAATTTCCCCGAGGGTATCACAAGCCCAGTAGTCAGCACTTTTTGTGCTGACATGAATTGTCATAGTTATGGTTATATTTATAAATTTACAGTTTACAAATTTTTGAATTTTTTGAAATACTAAGGATTTTCTACCTCAGGCATAGATTACCTTAGCTGTATTTGACAAAACTTTTAGGAATTTTGGTCCTCAATGCTCTTCAACTTCGTACTTTATTTGGCCTTTTTAACTGTGTTGGATTCGAGCGTCACTGATGAGTCTTCTGTAGACGAAACGCGCGTCTGGCGTATATACTAAATTTAGTCATGATATCTATGATGAGTTTATTTACAACCACTGGGTCGAGGCCACTGCTGGTGGAGAATTATTTCCCCGAGGGTATCACAAGCCCAGTAGTCA
This sequence comes from Mytilus trossulus, assembly GCF_036588685.1. Classification (NCBI taxonomy): domain Eukaryota; kingdom Metazoa; phylum Mollusca; class Bivalvia; order Mytilida; family Mytilidae; genus Mytilus; species Mytilus trossulus. Next base: position 52,472,274 of record NC_086380.1, read on the forward strand.
GCACTTTTTGTGCTGACATGAATTGTCATAGTTATGGTTAGATTTATAAATTTACAGTTTACAAATTTTTGAATTTTTTGAACTACTAAGGATTTTCTACCTCAGGCATAGATTACCTTAGCTGTATTTGACAAAACTTTTAGGAATTTTGGTCCTCAATGCTCTTCAACTTCGTACTTCATTTGGCCTTTTTAACTGTTTTGGATTCGAGCGTCACTGATGAGTCTTTTGTAGACGAAACGCGCGTCTGGCGTATATACTAAATTTAGTCCTGATATCTATGATGAGTTTATTTACAACCACTGGTTCGATGCCACTGCTGGTGGAGAATTATTTCCCCGAGGGTATCACAAGCCCAGTAGTCAGCACTTTTTGTGCTGACATGAATTGTCATAGTTATGGTTATATTAATAAATTTACAGTTTACAAATTTTTGAATTTTTTGAAATACTAAGGATTTTCTACCTCAGGCATAGATTACCTTAGCTGTATTTGGCAAAACTTTTAGGAATTTTGGTCCTCAATGTTCTTCAACTTCGTACTTTATTTGGCCTTTATAACTGTTTTGGATTCGAGCGTCACTGATGAGTCTTTTGTAGACGAAACGCGCGTCTGGCGTATATCCTAAATTTAGTCCTGATATCTATGATGAGTTTATTCAGACCCATTGAAGACTGTTAAGATAAAACTACAGTTACTGTAATCTAAATATCATAAGTCATTCATTTTTAAAGTTCAATACTAGTCTTTACTTATATGTAAAGAATGCCAATGCCTCTGAATTTATTTTACAACTTAAAGTGTGAAAATTTAAGACATGCAAAAAAGAATGAATGTTTGAAATAAACTACACAGGACAAGGCTATCTCTCTGTGTGATTTTGATTTGGGCAATTAGAACAGATATATCATATTTACCCGCGTATGGCGTATGAATTCTCAACAAATACGATTTTCTGACTTTTTAAAATGTTTTTGGTGTCCCAGCAAAACGTTAATGAGCCATATTGTCTAAAGGTTCAAGTAAACGTACCACAATCTTACAGGCAATTATTTAGTTCCAACCTGACAAATCATACAGGATGGTCTTGAGTTTTTGATTTCAGGTTTTTGCTAAAGTTGTGTATCATGGCATTTCTTTTGCTGTTTTCCTTTTATTTGTATTCTTACTATGAAGTCCCTCATAGTTCTGACGTGACTATGTATATGCCTAACGAGCATCGTGATTTTGGCTCTGTGGTTTTCCTAATTCTGCTTGATCTAGAGGGTAAACTCGAAAGCATGACCTTTGTGTAGCGTGATGTGTCCGTCGTATTTATAATTAACTTAAATCATACTGTATCTGGAACTTTTTGTGTGTTGATGTCTTTACCAGTTGTAACTGTGCATTTGTCATGATCTAAAAAAAAACCCAGTTATATTGTAAATATATATGTATATATATATGATGTCTACGCTATGTGTTGCTGGATACCAATTATTGTCACGTCAATCAATTTTGATTGTTTGGATTGATCACGCATCATTGTCAATAAAATGCAAATACAAGAATGTATATGTAATTGTAATATAAGTTGGAGGCGAATCGAGAAAATACAACCACATTGACACCAACATAAAATTTGGAAACTGTCAAAACCAAGTCACGAATATGTCAGTTGCTGTTAGATCTTTCCATTGGTTAATGAATTCGAGCCTTTCTTTTTGTCAGTTTTTACGGACTTGACCTTTATGATTTTACCGTTGAGTTCGATATTTGCGTCAGTACATTCTTTGTATCTAACAACCATAAAGAATGCTTTCATGGACACTTACAATCTCAGATATCGGTGATATGGTTTAGGCTGCCTATTTACAAACCTCCATGGAACAGTTCATTCAGACATAGGTCTGTATTTGTTTGTTAATGTCTGGTAATGGTATAGGTTGGTGGATATATACTGTCTATTTACAAAACTCCATAGAAAAATTCATTCAGACATAGGTCTGTATTTGTTTGTTATGTCTGGTAATGGTATAGGTAGGTGGATATATTGTTCCTATTAACAATGCTCCGTGGAACAATTCATTCAGACATAGGTCTGTATTTGTTTATTATGTCTGGTAATGGTATAGGTTGGTGGATATATCAGTATATGATGCCTGTTTATAATACTCCATGGAACAATTCATTCAGACATAGGTCTGTATCTGTTTGTTATGTCTGGTAATGGTATAGTTTGGTAGATATATCAGTATATGGTGCCTGTTTATAATACTCCATGGAACAATTCATTCAGACATAGGTCTGTATTTGTTTGTTAATGTCTGGTAATGGTATAGGTTGGTAGATATATTGTTCCTATTAACAATGCTCCATGGAACAATTCATTCAGACATAGGTCTGTATTTGTTTATTATGTCTGGTAATGGTATAGGTTGGTGAGTATATGATGCCTGTTTACAATACTCCATGAATCAATTCATTCAGACATAGGTCTGTATCTGTTTGTTATGTCTGGTATTGGTATAGGTTGGTGGATATATGGTGCCTGTTTACAATGCTCCATGAAACAATTCATTCAGACATAGGTCTGTACTTTTTTGTTTTGTCTGGTAATGGTATAGTTTGGTGGATAAATGGTGCCTGTTTACAATGCTCCATGAAACAATTCATTCAGACATAGGTCTGTATCTGTTTGTTATGTCTGGTAATGGTATAGGCTGGTGGATATATGGTGCCTGTTTACAATGCTCCATGAAACAATTCATTCAGACATAGGTCTGTATTTTTTTGTTATGTCTGGTAATGGTATAGGTTGGTGGATATATGGTGCCTGTTTACAATGCTCCATGGAACAATTCATTCAGACAAAGGTCTGTATTTGTTTGTTTTGTCTGGTAATAGTATAGGTTGGTGGATATATTGTGCCTGTTTACAATGCTCCATGAAACAATTCATTCAGACATAGATCTGTATTTGTTTGTAAATGTCTGGTAATGGTATAGGTTGGTGGATATATTGTGCCTGTTTACAATGCTCCATGAAACAATTCATTCAGACATAGATCTGTATTTGTTTGTAAATGTCTGGTAATGGTATAGGTAGGTAGATATAGTGTGCCTGTTTATAATACTCCATGGAACAATTCATTCACACATAGGTCTGTATCTGTTTGTTATGTTTGGTAATGGTATAGGTTGATGGATATATTGTGCCTGTTTATAATGCTCCATGGAATAATTCATTCAGACATAGGTCTGTATTTGTTTGTTAATGTCTAATATTTATAGGTTGGTGGATATAGTGTGCCTGTGTATAATACTCCATGGAACAATTCATCCAGACATATGTCTGTATTTGTTTTTATATACCTATATGGAGTTATTTTCTTTCAGAACGACAGGTCATTCTTTTTCAGAATCAACCTGAACGATACCATGTTTCAATGATATATGCTTCAAGGCATAATATAAAGACCTGTGTGAGGTCATTATTTTCCTTGATAAACATGCAATCTATGATTTACCTCAAAACTTTATTAGTTTAATAGTTTTTTGTTGCCGATTTGGAAATTTATTTTTTTAAGTTCAATCGATGATAGGTGTAAAAGAAACCGTCATTGTAGTCCCGCATTTTAATTTTAGAGACAAATAACGTGAAGTGTTGTTAACTTATCGCTACAATAAAGACACATTTTCATATATATGTCAGATGAATTTTAATGTAGACAATCATAAAATAAATCCACATTTAACATATTCGTGTGTAAGATTTTGAAAATCTTATTGAGTCAAACTGAATAGGTTGATTGATTTTTGGTTGCTTGCTTAACGTCCAGTGGCAAATATTTCATGCATGTTCAGAACGATACACACTGAATAGGAAATCATTCTGTGACCTACATGTATTTATATTCGTCTTCGTGTCCGTTATTAACTTTTTTAAATTTATGCATACATTTTACTCTATCAAATTATCAACTAATAAGATAATCTTATATTCTATTGAATAACATTAACGTAACTCACAAAAGGGTCGGTCGCAGAGGGTATACAATTATATCCTGATTATCTTTTAATAAAATGTATTGCTATTCAAAAGAAAATCTTTCTGAATTTTTCATTCGATTCAAGTAAAATTGTTAAAAAAATAACCACTTTTCCGCAAAAAAAAATATCATAACAAATAGAAAATAAACACATACCCCCTCCCACTTTTCCATAAGCTAAGTGGTGCAATACAGTACTTACAATGTGTCTTGTATTTGTCATACACCGTTATCGGATGGTAACTATAATTTGTGTCTGACTTCATGCAGTTAAAGTAATATTTTTATTGTGTATGGATGATAATTTTTAAAAGGTTTTATCTAAATTATTTAGTGAGTTATATTTCACATTCTAAATGAGCCACAGGGCGTATTAAAACCTGAACGCATTAGAAAGGAATATCCCACTTTAGTGTTGACGGTAAAATAGGATACTAAATTTTACTAATCTTTATAAAGTTAATATTTTTTTGACGGAATATAAGTCAGATAATGGATATTTTAAGGTTTTTCTTGTCGTAGAACACACCTCAGGGTATCAGGATTGTTCAAAGAAAGACCTCCCTCCGGTCGTTCTTCCATTTGATCAATTCTGACACCCCTCGATGTGTTCTACGACAAGAAAAACTTTAAAATATGCCTTATCTATAACATAATGTCTGGTAATGGTATAGGTTGGTGGATATATTGTGCCTGTTTATAATGCTCCATGGAACAATTCATTCAGACATAGGTCTGTATTTGTTTGTTATGTCTGGTAATGGTATAGGTTGGTAATTAGAGTGTGCCTGTGTATAATACTCCATGGAACCATTCATCCAGACATATGTCTGTATTTGTTTATAATGTCTGGTCATGGTATAGGTTGGTGGATATATTGTGCCGGTTTATAAATCTCCATGGAACAGTTCATTCAGACATAGGTCTGTATTTGTTTGGTATGTCTGTTAATGGTATAGGTTGGAGGGTATATCAGTATATGGTGCCTGTTTATAATACTCCATGGAACAATTCATTCAGACAAAGGTCTGTATTTTTTTTGTTAATGTCTTGTAATGGTATAGGTTGGTGGATATGTTCCGGACCATATGAGTATTTGGACCATACGCGTATGGTCATGACCATATGCGTATACTCATATGGTCCGACCATACGCGTATGGTCCGACCGTACGCGTATGGTCGGACCATATGAGTATAATACTCGTTTGGTTATTAACGGGCCGGACCATATGAGTATTTGGACCATATAGGTATATATTTTTTTTAAATTACATTATAAAAAAAAAAAAATTATAAAAAAAATGATGGTAACATGACAATGTATATTTATACAATACAAATACTACGTAAAAATTAAATATTGATGACATAGTTAGTTTTCAGCGTAAATTATATTCTAATATGTAGGCTTAGATGACATTAATTTATTTCCATACGGTATCATATTTGTTTTACATTTGCAAGTCTTGGTTGTGCACGATCCTTTTCATTTACACCTTTTGTTTGCGAGTGAAAAGCTAGCCTTTTTGTAGCTCTGCGTTGCGTACAGTGACACCGAGGTCTTGGGCCATTCCGATGTCTACGTTTTTTGTTTAAAGAAGCTCTAGATCTCAAATATCGTAACATGACTAGTACTGCAATACATTATATTCATAAACCACTTAAATAAACTATGTTACTTTCCAGTAACTTCTTAATTGTGTACTGTTGTTCAATTCATTAAGAAATTTTTGGAATTTATTTTTTTAAGTCGAAATGTTGCCATTCCGTGACTCGTAATAACAAATCGGTGTTGATCATCGGTAATGACCATAAGTATAAAATGTATTTATTATAGTTTGGACAAGTAAGTAAAATTAACTAGGTGAAACTTCTAATTTTTATTTAGCTTATCTTTTTATTATAATTTAATAATAAAATTACCTTTATGATAGCGTCTTTTTGATGAACGGTCATACCATATGAAGAGTTTAGAAGTATTAAAAGTAAACTGTAATAGAGTGTTAATTACCTCGACCATACGCGTACGGTCGGACCATACGCGTATGGTCGAACCATATGAGTATATACCCATATGGTCATGACCATACGCGTATGGTCCAAATACCCATATGGTCCAGAACAGATATATGATGCCTGTTTACAATACTCCATGGAACAATTCATTCAGACATAGGTCTGTATTTTTTTTGTTAATGTCTTGTAATGGTATATGTTGGTGGATATATGATGCCTGTTTACAATACTCCATGAAACAATTCACACAGACATAGGCCTGTATTTGTTTGTTATGTCTGGTAATGGTATAGGTTGGTGGATATATTGTGCCTGTTTAAAATACTCCATTGAACAATTCATTCAGACATAGGTCTATATTTGTTTGTAAATGTCTGGTAATGGTATAGGTTGGCGGATATATTGTGCCTGTTTACAATGCTCCATTGAACAATTCATTCAGACATAGGTCTGTATTTGTTTATTATGTCTGGTAATGGTATAGGTTGGTGGATATATGGTGCCTGTTTATAATACTACATGGAACAATTCATTCAGACATAGGTCTGTATTTGTTTGTTATGTCTGATAATGGTATAGGTTGGTGGATATATGGTGCCTGTTTATAATACTTCATGGAACAATTCATTCAGACATAGGTCTGTATTTGTTTGTTATATCTGATAATGGTATAGGTTGGCGGATATATTGTGCCTGTTTATAATACTCCATAAAACAATTCATTCAGACATAGGTCTGTATTTGTTTGATATGTCTGGTAATGGTATAGGTTGGTGGATATATTGTGCCTGTTTACAATGCTCCATTGAACAATTCATTCAGACATAGGTCTGTATTTGTTTATTATGTCTGGTAATGGTATAGGTTGGTGGATATATGGTGCCTGTTTATAATACTACATGGAACAATTCATTCAGACATAGGTCTGTATTTGTTTGTTATGTCTGATAATGGTATAGATTGGTGGATATATGGTGCCTGTTTATAATACTCCATTGAACAATTCATTCAGACATAGGTCTATATTTGTTTGTAAATGTCTGGTAATGGTATAGGTTGGTGGATATAGGGTGCCTGTTTATAATACTACATGGAACAATTCATTCAGACATAGGTCTGTATTGGTTTGTAAATGTCTGGTAATGGTATAGATTGGTGGATATATTGTGCCTGTTTACAATACTCCATGAAACAATTCACACAGACATAGGCCTGTATTTGTTTGTTATGTCTGGTAATGGTATAGGTTGGTGGATATATTGTGCCTGTTTAAAATACTCCATTGAACAATTCATTCAGACATAGGTCTATATTTGTTTGTAAATGTCTGGTAATGGTATAGGTTGGTGGATATATGGTGCCTGTTTATAATACTACATGAAACAATTCATTCAGACATAGGTCTGTATTTGTTTGTAAATGTCTGGTAATGGTATAGATTGGTGGATATATTGTGCCTGTTTACAATACTCCATAAAACAATTCATTCAGACATAGGTCTGTATTTGTTTATTATGTCTGGTAATGGTATAGGTTGGTGGATATATGGTGCCTGTTTATAATACTACATGGAACAATTCATTCAGACATAGGTCTGTATTTGTTTGTTATGTCTGATAATGGTATAGGTTGGTGGATATATGGTGCCTGTTTATAATACTCCATTGAACAATTCATTCAGACATAGGTCTATATTTGTTTGTAAATGTCTGGTAATGGTATAGGTTGGTTGATATATGGTGCCTGTTTATAATACTACATGGAACAATTCATTCAGACATAGGTCTGTATTTGTTTGTAAATGTCTGGTAATGGTATAGATTGGTGGATATATTGTGCCTGTTTACAATACTCCATGAAACAATTCACACAGACATAGGCCTGTATTTGTTTGTTATGTCTGGTAATGGTATAGGTTGGTGGATATATTGTGCCTGTTTAAAATACTCCATTGAACAATTCATTCAGACATAGGTCTATATTTGTTTGTAAATGTCTGGTAATGGTATAGGTTGGTGGATATATGGTGCCTGTTTATAATACTACATGGAACAATTCATTCAGACATAGGTCTGTATTTGTTTGTAAATGTCTGGTAATGGTATAGATTGGTGGATATATTGTGCCTGTTTACAATACTCCATAAAACAATTCATTCAGACATAGGTCTGTATTTGTTTATTATGTCTGGTAATGGTATAGGTTGGTGGATATATGGTGCCTGTTTATAATACTACATGGAACAATTCATTCAGACATAGGTCTGTATTTGTTTGTTATGTCTGATAATGGTATAGGTTGGTGGATATATGGTGCCTGTTTATAATACTTCATGGAACAATTCATTCAGACATAGGTCTGTATTTGTTTGTTATATCTGATAATGGTATAGGTTGGCGGATATATTGTGCCTGTTTATAATACTCCATGAAACAATTCATTCAGACATAGGTCTGTATCTGTTTGTTATATCTGATAATGGTATAGGTTGGCGGATATATTGTGCCTGTTTATAATACTCCATGAAACAATTCATTCAGACATAGGTCTGTATTTGTTTGTTATGTCTGGTAATGGTATAGGTTGGTGGATATATAGTGCCTGTTTATAATACTCCATTGAACAGTTCATTCAGACATAGTTTTGTATTTGTTTGTTATGTCTGGTAATGGTATAGGTTGGTGGATATATGGTGCCTGTTTACAATGCTCCATGGAACAATTCATTCAGACATAGGTCTGCATTTTTTTGTTATGTCTGGTAATGGTATAGGTTGGTGGATATATGGTGCCTGTTTACAATGCTCCATGAAACAATTTATTCAGACATAGGTCTGTTTTTGTTTGTTATGTTTGATAATGGTATAGGTTGGTGGATATATTGTGCCTGTTTATAATACTCCATTGAACAGTTCATTCAGACATAGATCTGTATTTGTTTGTTAATGTCTGGAAATGGTACAGGATGGTGGATATATGGTGCCTGTTTACAATGCTCCATGAAACAATTCATTCAGACATATGTCTGTATTTGTTTATAATGTCTGGTCATGGTATAGGTTGGTGGATATATGGTGCCTGTTTATAATACTCCATGGAACAATTCATTCACAGATAGGTCTGTATCTGTTTGTTATATATGTTTGGTTATGGTATAGGTTGGTTGATATATTGTGCCTGTTTATAATGCTCCATGGCACAATTCATTCAGACATAGGTCTGTATTTGTTTGTTGTGTCTGGTAATGGTATAGGTTGGTGGATATAGTGGGCCTGTGTATAATACTCCATTGAACAATTTATCCAGACATATGTCTGTATTTGTTTATAATGTCTGGTCATGCTATAGGTTGGTGGATATATTGTGCCTGTTTATAAATCTCCATAAAACAGTTCATTCAGACATAGGTCTGTATTTGTTTGTTATGTCTGGTAATGGTATAGTTTGGTGGATATATGGTGCCTGTTTATAATACTCCATGAAACAATTCATTCAGACATAGGTCTGTATTTGTTTGTTATGTCTGGTAATGGTATAGGTTGGTGGATATATAGTGCCTGTTTATAATACTCCATGGAACAATTCATTCAGACATAGGTCTGTATTTTTTTGTTAATGTCTAGTAATGGTATAGGTTGGTGGATATATGGTGCCTGTTTATAATACTCCATGAAACAATTCATTCAGACATAAGTCTGTATGTGTTTGTTAATGTCTGGTAATGGTATAGGTTGGTGGATATATGGTGCCTGTTTATAATACTCCATGAAACAATTCATTCAGACATAGGTCTGTATTTGTTTGTTAATGTCTGGTAATGGCATAGGTTGGTGGATATATGGTGCCTGTTTATAATACTCCATTGAACAATTCATTCAGACATAGGTCTGTATTTGTTTGTTAATGTCTGGTAATGGTATAGGTTGGTGGATATATGATGCCTGTTTATAATACTCCATTAAACAATTCATTCAGACATAGGTCTGTATTTGTTTGTTAATGTCTTGTAATGGTATAGGTTGGTGGATATAGTATGCCTGTTTATAATACTCCATGAAACAATTCATTCAGACATAGGTCTGTATTTGTTTGTTAATGTCTGGTAATGGCATAGGTTGGTGGATATATGGTGCCTGTTTATAAAACTCCATGGAACAATTCATTCAGACATAGGTCTGTATTTGTTTGTTATGTTTGGTAATAGTATAGGTTGGTGGATATAGTGTGCCTGTGTATAATACTCCATTGAACAATTTATCCAGACATATGTCTGTATTTGTTTATAATGTCTGGTCATGGTATAGGTTGGTGGATATATTGTGCCTGTTTATAAATCTCCATGGAACAGTTCATTCAGAAAAAAGGTCTGTATTTGTTTGTTATGTCTGGTAATGGTATAGTTTGGTGGATATATGGTGCCTGTTTATAATACTTCATGAAACAATTCATTCAGACATATGTCTGTATTTGTTTGTTATGTCTGGCAATGGTATAGGTTGGTGGATATATGGTGCCTGTTTATAATACTCCATGGAACAATTCATTCAGATATAGGTCTGTATTTTTTTGTTAATGTCTAGTAATGGTAAAGGTTGGTGGATATATGGTGCATGTTTATAATACTCCATGGAACAATTCATTCAGACATATGTCTGTATTTGTTTGTTATGTCTGGTAATGGTATAGGTTGGTGGATATATGGTGCATGTTTATAATACTTCATGAAACAATTCATTCAGACATAGGTCTGTATTTGTTTGTTAATGTCTTGTAATGGTATAGGTTGGTGGATATATGGTGCATGTTTATAATACTCCATGGAACAATTCATTCAGACATAGGTCTGTATTTGTTTGTTAATGTCTGGTAATGGCATAGGTTGGTGGATATATGGTGTCTGTTTATAATACGCCATTGAACAATTAATTCAGACTTAGGTCTGTATTTGTTTGTTAATGTCTGGTAATGGTATAGGTTGGTGGATATATGATGCCTGTTTATAATACTCCATTAAACAATTCATTCAGACATAGGTCTGTATTTGTTTGTTAATGTCTTGTAATGGTATAGGTTGGTGGATATATTGTGCCTGTTTACAATACTCCATGAAACAATTTATTCAGACATAGGTCTGTATTTATTTGTTAATTTCTGGTAATGGTATAGGTAAGTGGATATATTGTGCCTGTTTATAATACTCCATGGAACAATTCATTCAGACATAGGTCTTTATTTGTTTGTTAATAGATATAGGAAGATGTGGTGTGAGTGCCAATGAGACAACTCTCCATCCAATGTCTGGTAATGGTATAGGTTGGTGGATATAGTGTGCCTGTTTATAATACTTCATGGAACAATTCATTCAGACATACTTCTGTATTTGTTTATTATGTCTGATAATGGTATAGGCTAGTAGATATATTGTTTTTAATAACTATATTCCATGGAACAATTCATTCAGAATTAAGTCTGTATTCGTTTGTTAATGTCTGGAAGGTGTATAGGTTGGTGGATATATTGTGCCTATTAACAATGCTCCATGGAACAATTCATTCAGACATAGGTCTGTATTCGTTTGTTAATGTCTGGTAATGGTATAGGTTGGTGGATATATGGTGCCTGTTTATAATACTCCATGAAACAATTCATTCAGACATAGGTCTGTATTTTTTTTGTTAATGTCTTGTAATGGTATATGTTGGTGGATATATGATGCCTGTTTACAATACTCCATGAAACAATTCACACAGACATAGGCCTGTATTTGTTTGTTATGTCTGGTAATGGTATAGGTTGGTGGATATATTGTGCCTGTTTATAATACTCCATTAAACAATTCATTCAGACATAGGTCTGTATTTGTTTGTTAATGTCTTGTAATGGTATAGGTTGGTGGATATAGTATGCCTGTTTATAATACTCCATGAAACAATTCATTCAGACATAGGTCTGTATTTGTTTGTTAATGTCTGGTAATGGCATAGGTTGGTGGATATATGGTGCCTGTTTATAAAACTCCATGGAACAATTCATTCAGACATAGGTCTGTATTTGTTTGTTATGTCTGGTAATGGTATAGGTTGGTGGATATAGTGTGCCTGTGTATAATACTCCATTGAACAATTTATCCAGACATATGTCTGTATTTGTTTATAATGTCTGGTCATGGTATAGGTTGGTGGATATATTGTGCCTGTTTATAAATCTCCATGGAACAGTTCATTCAGAAAAAGGTCTGTATTTGTTTGTTATGTCTGGTAATGGTATAGTTTGGTGGATATATGGTGCCTGTTTATAATACTTCATGAAACAATTCATTCAGACATATGTCTGTATTTGTTTGTTATGTCTGGCAATGGTATAGGTTGGTGGATATATGGTGCCTGTTTATAATACTCCATGGAACAATTCATTCAGACATATGTCTGTATTTGTTTGTTATGTCTGGTAATGGTATAGGTTGGTGGATATATGGTGCATGTTTATAATACTTCATGAAACAATTCATTCAGACATAGGTCTGTATTTGTTTGTTAATGTCTTGTAATGGTATAGGTTGGTGGATATATGGTGCATGTTTATAATACTCCATGGAACAATTCATTCAGACATAGGTCTGTATTTGTTTGTTAATGTCTGGTAATGGCATAGGTTGGTGGATATATGGTGTCTGTTTATAATACGCCATTGAACAATTAATTCAGACTTAGGTCTGTATTTGTTTGTTAATGTCTGGTAATGGTATAGGTTGGTGGATATATGATGCCTGTTTATAATACTCCTTTAAACAATTCATTCAGACATAGGTCTGTATTTGTTTGTTAATGTCTTGTAATGGTATAGGTTGGTGGATATATTGTGCCTGTTTACAATACTCCATGAAACAATTTATTCAGACATAGGTCTGTATTTATTTGTTAATTTCTGGTAATGGTATAGGTAAGTGGATATATTGTGCCTGTTTATAATACTCCATGGAACAATTCATTCAGACATAGGTCTTTATTTGTTTGTTAATAGATATAGGAAGATGTTGTGTGAGTGCCAATGAGACAACTCTCCATCCAATGTCTGGTAATGGTATAGGTTGGTGGATATAGTGTGCCTGTTTATAATACTTCATGGAACAATTCATTCAGACATACTTCTGTATTTGTTTATTATGTCTGATAATGGTATAGGCTAGTAGATATATTGTTTTTAATAACTATATTCCAGGGAACAATTCATTCAGAATTAAGTCTGTATTCGTTTGTTAATGTCTGGAAGGTGTATAGGTTGGTAGATATATTGTGCCTATTAACAATGCTCCATGGAACAATTCATTCAGACATAGGTCTGTATTCGTTTGTTAATGTCTGGTAATGGTATAGGTTGGTGGATATATGGTGCCTGTTTATAATACTCCATGAAACAATTCATTCAGACATAGGTCTGTATTTTTTTTGTTAATGTCTTGTAATGGTATATGTTGGTGGATATATGATGCCTGTTTACAATACTCCATGAAACAATTCACACAGACATAGGCCTGTATTTGTTTGTTATGTCTGGTAATGGTATAGGTTGGTGGATATATTGTGCCTGTTTAAAATACTCCATTGAACAATTCATTCAGACATAGGTCTATATTTGTTTGTAAATGTCTGGTAATGGTATAGGTTGGTGGATATATTGTGCCTGTTTAAAATACTCCATTGAACAATTCATTCAGACATATGTCTGTATTTGTTTGTAAATGTCTGGTAATGGTATAGGTTGGTGGATATATGATGCCTGTTTACAATACTCCATAAAACAATTCATTCGGACATAGGTCTGTATTTTTTTGTTAATGTCTAGTAATGGTAAAGGTTGGTGGATATATGGTGCCTGTTTATAATACTCCATTGAACAATTCATTCAGACATAGGTCTGTATTTGTTTGTTAATGTCTGGTAATGGTATAGGTTGGTGGATATATGATGCCTGTTTATAATACTCCATTAAACAATTCATTCAGACATAGGTCTGTATTTGTTTGTTAATGTCTTGTAATGGTATAGGTTGGTGGATATAGTATGCCTGTTTATAATACTCCATGAAACAATTCATTCAGACATAGGTCTGTATTTGTTTGTTAATGTCTGGTAATGGCATAGGTTGGTGGATATATGGTGCCTGTTTATAAAACTCCATGGAACAATTCATTCAGACATAGGTCTGTATTTGTTTGTTATGTCTGGTAATGGTATAGGTTGGTGGATATATTGTGCCTGTTTATAAATCTCCATGGAACAGTTCATTCAGAAAAAGGTCTGTATTTGTTTGTTATGTCTGGTAATGGTATAGTTTGGTGGATATATGGTGCCTGTTTATAATACTTCATGAAACAATTCATTCAGACATATGTCTGTATTTGTTTGTTATGTCTGGCAATGGTATAGGTTGGTGGATATATGGTGCCTGTTTATAATACTCCATGGAACAATTCATTCAGATATAGGTCTGTATTTTTTTGTTAATGTCTAGTAATGGTAAAGGTTGGTGGATATATGGTGCATGTTTATAACACTCCATGAAACAATTCATTCAGACATATGTCTGTATTTGTTTGTTATGTCTGGTAATGGTATAGGTTGGTGGATATATGGTGCATGTTTATAATACTTCATGAAACAATTCATTCAGACATAGGTCTGTATTTGTTTGTTAATGTCTTGTAATGGTATAGGTTGGTGGATATATGGTGCATGTTTATAATACTCCATGGAACAATTCATTCAGACATAGGTCTGTATTTGTTTGTTAATGTCTGGTAATGGCATAGGTTGGTGGATATATGGTGTCTGTTTATAATACGCCATTGAACAATTAATTCAGACTTAGGTCTGTATTTGTTTGTTAATGTCTGGTAATGGTATAGGTTGGTGGATATATGATGCCTGTTTATAATACTCCATTAAACAATTCATTCAGACATAGGTCTGTATTTGTTTGTAAATGTCTGGTAATGGTATAGGTTGGTGGATATATGATGCCTGTTTACAATACTCCATAAAACAATTCACACAGACATAGGTCTATATTTGTTTGTAAATGTCTGGTAATGGTATAGGTTGGTGGATATATTGTGCCTGTTTAAAATACTCCATTGAACAATTCATTCAGACATAGGTCTGTATTTGTTTGTAAATGTCTGGTAATGGTATAGGTTGGTGGATATATGATGCCTGTTTACAATACTCCATAAAACAATTGATTCGGACATAGGTCTGTATCTGTTTGTTATGTTTGGTAATGGTATAGGTAGGTAGATATATTGTTCCTATTAACAATGCTCAATGGAACAATTCACACAGACATAGGCCTGTATTTGTTTGTTATGTCTGGTAATGGTATAGGTTGGTGGATATATGGTGCCTGTTTACAATGCTCCATGGAACAATTCATTCAGACATAGGTCTGCATTTTTTTGTTATGTCTGGTAATGGTGTAGGTTGGTGGATATATGGTGCCTGTTTACAATGCTCCATGAAACAATTTATTCAGACATAGGTCTGTTTTTGTTTGTTATGTTTGATAATGGTATAGGTTGGTGGATATATTGTGCCTGTTTATAATATTCCATTGAACAGTTCATTCAGACATAGATCTGTATTTGTTTGTTAATGTCTGGTAATGGTACAGGATGGTGGATATATGGTGCCTGTTTACAGTGCTCCATGAAACAATTCATTCAGACATATGTCTGTATTTGTTTATAATGTCTGGTCATGGTATAGGTTGGTGGATATATGGTGCCTGTTTATAATACTCCATGGAACAATTCATTCAGACATAGGTCTATATTTTTTTTGTTAATGTGTTGTAATGGTATATGTTGGTGGATATATGATGCCTGTTTACAATACTCCATGAAACAATTCACACAGACATAGGCCTGTATTTGTTTGTTATGTCTGGTAATGGTATAGGTTGGTGGATATATTGTGCCTGTTTAAAATACTCCATTGAAAAATTCATTCAGACATAGGTCTATATTTATTTGTAAATGTCTGGTAATGGTATAGGTTGGTGGATATATTGTGCCTGTTTAAAATACTCCATTGAACAATTCATTCAGACATAGGTCTGTATTTGTTTGTAAATGTCTGGTAATGGTATAGGTTGGTGGATATATGATGCCTGTTTACAATACTCCATAAAACAATTCATTCGGACATAGGTCTGTATCTGTTTGTTATGTTTGGTAATGGTATAGGTAGGTAGATATATTGTTCCTATTAACAATGCTCAATGGAACAATTTATCCAGACATAGGTCTGTATTTGTTTGTTATGTCTGGTAATGGTATAGGTTGGTGGATATATTGTGCCTGTTTACAATGCTCCATGGAACAATTCATTCAGACATAGGTCTGCATTTTTTTGTTATGTCTGGTAATGATATAGGTTGGTGGATATATGGTGCCTGTTTACAATGCTCCATGAAACAATTTATTCAGACATAGGTCTGTTTTTGTTTGTTATGTTTGATAATGGTATAGGTTGGTGGATATATTGTGCCTGTTTATAAATCTCCATGGAACAGTTCATTCAGAAATAGGTCTGTATTTGTTTGTTATGTCTGGTAATGGTATAGTTTGGTGGATATATGGTGCCTGTTTAAAATACTCCATTGAACAATTCATTCAGACATAGGTCTGTATTTGTTTGTAAATGTCTGGTAATGGTATAGGTTGGTGGATATATGGTGCCTGTTTAAAATACTCCATTGAACAATTCATTCAGACATAGGTCTGTATTTGTTTGTAAATGTCTGGTAATGGTATAGGTTGGTGGATATATTGTGCCTGTTTAAAATACTCCATTGAACAATTCATTCAGACATAGGTCTGTATTTGTTTGTAAATGTCTGGTAATGGTATAGGTTGGTGGATATATGATGCCTGTTTACAATACTCCATAAAACAATTCATTCGGACATAGGTCTGTATCTGTTTGTTATGTTTGGTAATGGTATAGGTAGGTAGATATATTGTTCCTTTTAACAATGCTCAATGGAACAATTTATCCAGACATAGGTCTGTATTTGTTTGTTATGTCTGGTAATGGTATAGGTTGGTGGATATATTGTGCCTGTTTACAATGCTCCATGGAACAATTCATTCAGACATAGGTCTATATTTTTTTTGTTAATGTGTTGTAATGGTATATGTTGGTGGATATATGATGCCTGTTTACAATACTCCATGAAACAATTCACACAGACATAGGCCTGTATTTGTTTGTTATGTCTGGTAATGGTATAGGTTGGTGGATATATTGTGCCTGTTTAAAATACTCCATTGAAAATTTCATTCAGACATAGGTCTATATTTATTTGTAAATGTCTGGTAATGGTATAGGTTGGTGGATATATTGTGCCTGTTTAAAATACTCCATTGAACAATTCATTCAGACATAGGTCTGTATTTGTTTGTAAATGTCTGGTAATGGTATAGGTTGGTGGATATATGATGCCTGTTTACAATACTCCATAAAACAATTCATTCGGACATAGGTCTGTATCTGTTTGTTATGTTTGGTAATGGTATAGGTAGGTAGATATATTGTTCCTATTAACAATGCTCAATGGAACAATTTATCCAGACATAGGTCTGTATTTGTTTGTTATGTCTGGTAATGGTATAGGTTGGTGGATATATTGTGCCTGTTTACAATGCTCCATGGAACAATTCATTCAGACATAGGTCTGCATTTTTTTGTTATGTCTGGTAATGATATAGGTTGGTGGATATATGGTGCCTGTTTACAATGCTCCATGAAACAATTTATTCAGACATAGGTCTGTTTTTGTTTGTTATGTTTGATAATGGTATAGGTTGGTGGATATATTGTGCCTGTTTATAAATCTCCATGGAACAGTTCATTCAGAAATAGGTCTGTATTTGTTTGTTATGTCTGGTAATGGTATAGTTTGGTGGATATATGGTGCCTGTTTAAAATACTCCATTGAACAATTCATTCAGACATAGGTCTGTATTTGTTTGTAAATGTCTGGTAATGGTATAGGTTGGTGGATATATGGTGCCTGTTTAAAATACTCCATTGAACAATTCATTCAGACATAGGTCTGTATTTGTTTGTAAATGTCTGGTAATGGTATAGGTTGGTGGATATATTGTGCCTGTTTAAAATACTCCATTGAACAATTCATTCAGACATAGGTCTGTATTTGTTTGTAAATGTCTGGTAATGGTATAGGTTGGTGGATATATGATGCCTGTTTACAATACTCCATAAAACAATTCATTCGGACATAGGTCTGTATCTGTTTGTTATGTTTGGTAATGGTATAGGTAGGTAGATATATTGTTCCTTTTAACAATGCTCAATGGAACAATTTATCCAGACATAGGTCTGTATTTGTTTGTTATGTCTGGTAATGGTATAGGTTGGTGGATATATTGTGCCTGTTTACAATGCTCCATGGAACAATTCATTCAGACATAGGTCTGCATTTTTTTGTTATGTCTGGTAATGGTATAGGTTGGTGGATATAGTGTGCCTGTGTATAATACTCCATTGAACAATTTATCCAGACATATGTCTGTATTTGTTTATAATGTCTGGTCATGGTATAGGTTGGTGGATATATTGTGCCTGTTTATAAATCTCCATGGAACAGTTCATTCAGAAATAGGTCTGTATTTGTTTGTTATGTCTGGTAATGGTATAGTTTGGTGGATATATGGTGCCTGTTTATAATACTCCATGAAACAATTCATTCAGACATATGTCTGTATTTGTTTGTTATGTCTGGTAATGGTATAGGTTGGTGGATATATGGTGCCTGTTTATAATACTCCATGGAACAATTCATTCAGATATAGGTCTGTATTTTTTTGTTAATGTCTAGTAATGGTAAAGGTTGGTGGATATATGGTGCCTGTTTACAATGCTCCATGAAACAATTCATTCAGACATATGTCTGTATTTTTTTTATAATGTCTGGTCATGGTATAGGTTGGTGGATATATGGTGCCTGTTTATAATACTCCATGGAACAATTCATTCAGACATAGGTCTGTATTTTTTTGTTAATGTCTAGTAATGGTATAGGTTGGTGGATATATGGTGCCTGTTTATAATACTCCATGAAACAATTCATTCAGACATAGGTCTGTATTTGTTTGTTTATGTCTGGTAATGGTATAGGTTGGTGGATATATGGTGCCTGTTTATAATACTCCATGAAACAATTCATTCAGACATAGGTCTGTATTTGTTTGTTAATGTCTGGTAATGGCATAGGTTGGTGGATATATGGTGCCTGTTTATAATACTCCATTGAACAATTCATTCAGACATAGGTCTGTATTTGTTTGTTAATGTCTGGTAATGGTATAGGTTGGTGGATATATGATGCCTGTTTATAATACTCCATTAAACAATTCATTCAGACATAGTTCTGTATTTGTTTGTTAATGTCTTGTAATGGTATAGGTTGGTGGATATAGTATGCCTGTTTATAATACTCCATGAAACAATTCATTCAGACATAGGTCTGTATTTGTTTGTTAATGTCCGGTAATGGCATAGGTTGGTGGATATATGGTGCCTGTTTATAAAACTCCATGGAACAATTCATTCAAACATAGGTCTGTATTTGTTTGTTATGTCTGGTAATGGTATAGGTTGGTGGATATAGTGTGCCTGTGTATAATACTCCATTGAACAATTTATCCAGACATATGTCTGTATTTGTTTATAATGTCTGGTCATGGTATAGGTTGGTGGATATATTGTTTTTAATAACTATATTCCATGGAACAATTCATTCAGAATTAAGTCTGTATTCGTTTGTTAATGTCTGGAAGGTGTATAGGTTGGTGGATATATTGTGCCTATTAACAATGCTTCTTGGAACAATTCATTCAGACATAGGTCTGTATTCGTTTGTTAATGTCTGGTAATGGTATAGGTTGGTGGATATATGGTGCCTGTTTATAATACTCCATAAAACAATTCATTCAGACATAGGTCTGTATTTTTGTTTATTAATGTCTTGTAATGGTATATGTTGGTGGATATATGATGCCTGTTTACAATACTCCATGAAACAATTTACACAGACATAGGCCTGTATTTGTTTGTTATGTCTGGTAATGGTATAGGTTGGTGGATATATGGTGCCTGTTTACAATGCTCCATGGAACAATTCATTCAGACATAGGTCTGCATTTTTTTGTTATGTCTGGTAATGGTATAGGTTGGTGGATATAGTGTGCCTGTGTATAATACTCCATTGAACAATTTATCCAGACATATGTCTGTATTTGTTTATAATGTCTGGTCATGGTATAGGTTGGTGGATATATTGTGCCTGTTTATAAATCTCCATGGAACAGTTCATTCAGAAATAGGTCTGTATTTGTTTGTTATGTCTGGTAATGGTATAGTTTGGTGGATATATGGTGCCTGTTTATAATACTCCATGAAACAATTCATTCAGACATATGTCTGTATTTGTTTGTTATGTCTGGTAATGGTATAGGTTGGTGGATATATGGTGCCTGTTTATAATACTCCATGGAACAATTCATTCAGATATAGGTCTGTATTTTTTTGTTAATGTCTAGTAATGGTAAAGGTTGGTGGATATATGGTGCCTGTTTACAATGCTCCATGAAACAATTCATTCAGACATATGTCTGTATTTTTTTTATAATGTCTGGTCATGGTATAGGTTGGTGGATATATGGTGCCTGTTTATAATACTCCATGGAACAATTCATTCAGACATAGGTCTGTATTTTTTTGTTAATGTCTAGTAATGGTATAGGTTGGTGGATATATGGTGCCTGTTTATAATACTCCATGAAACAATTCATTCAGACATAGGTCTGTATTTGTTTGTTAATGTCTGGTAATGGTATAGGTTGGTGGATATATGGTGCCTGTTTATAATACTCCATGAAACAATTCATTCAGACATAGGTCTGTATTTGTTTGTTAATGTCTGGTAATGGCATAGGTTGGTGGATATATGGTGCCTGTTTATAATACTCCATTGAACAATTCATTCAGACATAGGTCTGTATTTGTTTGTTAATGTCTGGTAATGGTATAGGTTGGTGGATATATGATGCCTGTTTATAATACTCCATTAAACAATTCATTCAGACATAGTTCTGTATTTGTTTGTTAATGTCTTGTAATGGTATAGGTTGGTGGATATAGTATGCCTGTTTATAATACTCCATGAAACAATTCATTCAGACATAGGTCTGTATTTGTTTGTTAATGTCCGGTAATGGCATAGGTTGGTGGATATATGGTGCCTGTTTATAAAACTCCATGGAACAATTCATTCAAACATAGGTCTGTATTTGTTTGTTATGTCTGGTAATGGTATAGGTTGGTGGATATAGTGTGCCTGTGTATAATACTCCATTGAACAATTTATCCAGACATATGTCTGTATTTGTTTATAATGTCTGGTCATGGTATAGGTTGGTGGATATATTGTTTTTAAT
Source organism: Mytilus trossulus (assembly GCF_036588685.1). Classification (NCBI taxonomy): domain Eukaryota; kingdom Metazoa; phylum Mollusca; class Bivalvia; order Mytilida; family Mytilidae; genus Mytilus; species Mytilus trossulus. The sequence goes on from NC_086380.1 coordinate 52,493,844, forward strand.
AACTATATTCCATGGAACAATTCATTCAGAATTAAGTCTGTATTCGTTTGTTAATGTCTGGAAGGTGTATAGGTTGGTGGATATATTGTGCCTATTAACAATGCTTCTTGGAACAATTCATTCAGACATAGGTCTGTATTCGTTTGTTAATGTCTGGTAATGGTATAGGTTGGTGGATATATGGTGCCTGTTTATAATACTCCATGAAACAATTCATTCAGACATAGGTCTGTATTTTTGTTTATTAATGTCTTGTAATGGTATATGTTGGTGGATATATGATGCCTGTTTACAATACTCCATGAAACAATTTACACAGACATAGGCCTGTATTTGTTTGTTATGTCTGGTAATGGTATAGGTTGGTGGATATATGGTGCCTGTTTACAATGCTCCATGGAACAATTCATTCAGACATAGGTCTGCATTTTTTTGTTATGTCTGGTAATGGTATAGGTTGGTGGATATATGGTGCCTGTTTACAATGCTCCATGAAACAATTTATTCAGACATAGGTCTGTTTTTGTTTGTTATGTTTGATAATGGTATAGGTTGGTGGATATATTGTGCCTGTTTATAATACTCCATTGAACAGTTCATTCAGACATAGATCTGTATTTGTTTGTTAATGTCTGGTAATGGTACAGGATGGTGGATATATGGTGCCTGTTTACAATGCTCCATGAAACAATTCATTCAGACATATGTCTGTATTTGTTTATAATGTCTGGTCATGGTATAGGTTGGTGGATATATGGTGCCTGTTTATAATACTCCATGGAACAATTCATTCAGACATAGGTCTATATTTTTTTTGTTAATGTCTTGTAATGGTATATGTTGGTGGATATATGATGCCTGTTTACAATACTCCATGAAACAATTCACACAGACATAGGCCTGTATTTGTTTGTTATATCTGGTAATGGTATAGGTTGGTGGATATATTGTGCCTGTTTAAAATACTCCATTGAAAAATTCATTCAGACATAGGTCTATATTTATTTGTAAATGTCTGGTAATGGTATAGGTTGGTGGATATATTGTGCCTGTTTAAAATACTCCATTGAACAATTCATTCAGACATAGGTCTGTATTTGTTTGTAAATGTCTGGTAATGGTATAGGTTGGTGGATATATGATGCCTGTTTACAATACTCCATAAAACAATTCATTCGGACATAGGTCTGTATCTGTTTGTTATGTTTGGTAATGGTATAGGTAGGTAGATATATTGTTCCTATTAACAATGCTCAATGGAACAATTCATTCAGAATTAGGTCTGTATCTGTTTGTTATGTCTGGTAATGGTATAGGTTGGTGGATATATTGTGCCTGTTTAAAATACTCCATTGAACAATTCATTCAGACATAGGTCTGTATTTGTTTGTAAATGTCTGGTAATGGTACAGGATGGTGGATATATGGTGCCTGTTTACAATGCTCCATGGAACAATTCATTCAGACATAGGTCTGCATTTTTTTGTTATGTCTGGTAATGGTATAGGTTGGTGGATATATGGTGCCTGTTTACAATGCTCCATGAAACAATTTATTCAGACATAGGTCTGTTTTTGTTTGTTATGTTTGATAATGGTATAGGTTGGTGGATATATTGTGCCTGTTTATAATACTCCATTGAACAGTTCATTCAGACATAGATCTGTATTTGTTTGTTAATGTCTGGTAATGGTACAGGATGGTGGATATATGGTGCCTGTTTACAATGCTCCATGAAACAATTCATTCAGACATATGCCTGTATTTGTTTATAATGTCTGGTCATGGTATAGGTTGGTGGATATATGGTGCCTGTTTATAATACTCCATGGAACAATTCATTCACAGATAGGTCTGTATCTGTTTGTTATGTTTGGTTATGGTATAGGTTGGTTGATATATTGTGCCTGTTTATAATGCTCCATGAAACAATTCATTCAGACATAGGTCTGTATTTGTTTGTTAATGTCCGGTAATGGCATAGGTTGGTGGATATATGGTGCCTGTTTATAAAACTCCATGGAACAATTCATTCAAACATAGGTCTGTATTTGTTTGTTATGTCTGGTAATGGTATAGGTTGGTGGATATAGTGTGCCTGTGTATAATACTCCATTGAACAATTTATCCAGACATATGTCTGTATTTGTTTATAATGTCTGGTCATGGTATAGGTTGGTGGATATATTGTTTTTAATAACTATATTCCATGGAACAATTCATTCAGAATTAAGTCTGTATTCGTTTGTTAATGTCTGGAAGGTGTATAGGTTGGTGGATATATTGTGCCTATTAACAATGCTTCTTGGAACAATTCATTCAGACATAGGTCTGTATTCGTTTGTTAATGTCTGGTAATGGTATAGGTTGGTGGATATATGGTGCCTGTTTATAATACTCCATGAAACAATTCATTCAGACATAGGTCTGTATTTTTGTTTATTAATGTCTTGTAATGGTATATGTTGGTGGATATATGATGCCTGTTTACAATACTCCATGAAACAATTTACACAGACATAGGCCTGTATTTGTTTGTTATGTCTGGTAATGGTATAGGTTGGTGGATATATGGTGCCTGTTTACAATGCTCCATGGAACAATTCATTCAGACATAGGTCTGCATTTTTTTGTTATGTCTGGTAATGGTATAGGTTGGTGGATATATGGTGCCTGTTTACAATGCTCCATGAAACAATTTATTCAGACATAGGTCTGTTTTTGTTTGTTATGTTTGATAATGGTATAGGTTGGTGGATATATTGTGCCTGTTTATAATACTCCATTGAACAGTTCATTCAGACATAGATCTGTATTTGTTTGTTAATGTCTGGTAATGGTACAGGATGGTGGATATATGGTGCCTGTTTACAATGCTCCATGAAACAATTCATTCAGACATATGTCTGTATTTGTTTATAATGTCTGGTCATGGTATAGGTTGGTGGATATATGGTGCCTGTTTATAATACTCCATGGAACAATTCATTCAGACATAGGTCTATATTTTTTTTGTTAATGTCTTGTAATGGTATATGTTGGTGGATATATGATGCCTGTTTACAATACTCCATGAAACAATTCACACAGACATAGGCCTGTATTTGTTTGTTATATCTGGTAATGGTATAGGTTGGTGGATATATTGTGCCTGTTTAAAATACTCCATTGAAAAATTCATTCAGACATAGGTCTATATTTATTTGTAAATGTCTGGTAATGGTATAGGTTGGTGGATATATTGTGCCTGTTTAAAATACTCCATTGAACAATTCATTCAGACATAGGTCTGTATTTGTTTGTAAATGTCTGGTAATGGTATAGGTTGGTGGATATATGATGCCTGTTTACAATACTCCATAAAACAATTCATTCGGACATAGGTCTGTATCTGTTTGTTATGTTTGGTAATGGTATAGGTAGGTAGATATATTGTTCCTATTAACAATGCTCAATGGAACAATTCATTCAGAATTAGGTCTGTATCTGTTTGTTATGTCTGGTAATGGTATAGGTTGGTGGATATATTGTGCCTGTTTAAAATACTCCATTGAACAATTCATTCAGACATAGGTCTGTATTTGTTTGTAAATGTCTGGTAATGGTACAGGATGGTGGATATATGGTGCCTGTTTACAATGCTCCATGGAACAATTCATTCAGACATAGGTCTGCATTTTTTTGTTATGTCTGGTAATGGTATAGGTTGGTGGATATATGGTGCCTGTTTACAATGCTCCATGAAACAATTTATTCAGACATAGGTCTGTTTTTGTTTTATATGTTTGATAATGGTATAGGTTGGTTGATATATTGTGCCTGTTTATAATGCTCCATGGAACAATTCATTCAGACATAGGTCTGTATTTGTTTGTTATGTCTGGTAATGGTATAGTTTAGTGGATATAGTGGGCCTGTGTATAATACTCAATTGAACAATTTATCCAGACATATGTCTGTATTTGTTTGTTATGTCTGGTAATGGTATAGTTTGGTGGATATATGGTGCCTGTTTATAATACTCCATGAAACAATTCATTCAGACATAGGTCTGTATTTGTTTGTTATGTCTGGTAATGGTATAGGTTGGTGGATATATAGTGCCTGTTTATAATACTCCATGGAACAATTCATTCAGACATAGGTCTGTATTTTTTTGTTAATGTCTAGTAATGGTATAGGTTGGTGGATATATGGTGCCTGTTTATAATACTCCATGAAACAATTCATTCAGACATAGGTCTGTATTTGTTTGTTAATGTCTGGTAATGGTATAGGTTGGTGGATATATGGTGCCAGTTTATAATACTCCATGAAACAATTCATTCAGACATAGGTCTGTATTTGTTTGTTAATGTCTGGTAATGGCATAGGTTGGTGGATATATGGTGCCTGTTTATAATACTCCATTGAACAATTCATTCAGACATAGGTCTGTATTTGTTTGTTAATGTCTGGTAATGGTATAGGTTGGTGGATATATGATGCCTGTTTATAATACTCCATTAAACAATTCATTCAGACATAGGTCTGTATTTGTTTGTTAATGTCTTGTAATGGTATAGGTTGGTGGATATAGTATGCCTGTTTATAATACTCCATGAAACAATTCATTCAGACATAGGTCTGTATTTGTTTGTTAATGTCTGGTAATGGCATAGGTTGGTGGATATATGGTGCCTGTTTATAATTTTCCATGGAACAATTCATTCAGACATAGGTCTGTATTTGTTTGTTATGTATGGTAATGGTATAGGTTGGTGGATATAGTGTGCCTGTGTATAATACTCCATTGAACAATTTATCCAGACATATGTCTGTATTTGTTTATAATGTCTGGTCATGGTATAGGTTGGTGGATATATTGTGCCTGTTTATAAATCTCCATGGAACAGTTCATTCAGAAATAGGTCTGTATTTGTTTGTTATGTCTGGTAATGGTATAGTTTGGTGGATATATTGTGCCTGTTTATAATACTCCATGGAACAATTCATTCAGACATAGGTCTGTATTTGTTTATTATGTCTGGTAATGGTATAGGTTGGTAGATATATTGTTCATATTAACAATGCTCAATGGAACAATTCATTGAGACATAGGTCTGTATTTGTTTGTTATGTCTGGTAATGGTATAGGTTGGTGGACATATTGTGACTGTTTATAATACTCCATGGAACAATGCATTCAGACATAGGTCTGTATTTGTTTGTTATGTCTTGTAATGGTATAGGTTGGAGGATATATCAGTATATGGTGCCTGTTTATAATACTCCATGGAACAATTCATTCAGACATAGGTCTGTATTTGTTTGTTAATGTGTAGTAATGGTATAGGTTGGTGGATATATGTTGCCTTTTTACAATACTCCATGGAACAATTCATTCAGACATAGGTCTGTATTTGTTTGTTAATAGATATAGGAAGATGTGGTGTGAGTGCCAATGAGACAACTCTCCATCCAATGTCTGGTAATGGTATAGGTTGGTGGATATAGTGTGTCTGTTTATAATACTTCATGGAACAATTCATTCAGACATACTTCTGTATTTGTTTATTATGTCTGATAATGGTATAGGCTAGTAGATATATTGTTTTTAATAACTATATTCCATGGAACAATTCATTCAGAATTAAGTCTGTATTCGTTTGTTAATGTCTGGAAGGTGTATAGGTTGGTGGATATATTGTGCCTATTAACAATGCTTCATGGAACAATTCATTCAGACATAGGTCTGTATTCGTTTGTTAATGTCTGGTAATGGTATAGGTTGGTGGATATATGGTGCCTGTTTATAATACTCCATGAAACAATTCATTCAGACATAGGTCTGTATTTTTGTTTATTAATGTCTTGTAATGGTATATGTTGGTGGATATATGATGCCTGTTTACAATACTCCATGAAACAATTTACACAGACATAGGCCTGTATTTGTTTGTTATGTCTGGTAATGGTATAGGTTGGTGGATATATGGTGCCTGTTTACAATGCTCCATGGAACAATTCATTCAGACATAGGTCTGCATTTTTTTGTTATGTCTGGTAATGGTATAGGTTGGTGGATATATGGTGCCTGTTTACAATGCTCCATGTAACAATTTATTCAGACATAGGTCTGTTTTTGTTTGTTATGTTTGATAATGGTATAGGTTGGTGGATATATTGTGCCTGTTTATAATACTCCATTGAACAGTTCATTCAGACATAGATCTGTATTTGTTTGTTAATGTCTGGTAATGGTACAGGATGGTGGATATATGGTGCCTGTTTACAATGCGCCATGAAACAATTCATTCAGACATATGTCTGTATTTGTTTATAATGTCTGGTCATGGTATAGGTTGGTGGATATATGGTGCCTGTTTATAATACTCCATGGAACAATTCATTCAGACATAGGTCTATATTTTTTTTGTTAATGTCTTGTAATGGTATATGTTGGTGGATATATGATGCCTGTTTACAATACTCCATGAAACAATTCACACAGACATAGGCCTGTATTTGTTTGTTATATCTGGTAATGGTATAGGTTGGTGGATATATTGTGCCTGTTTAAAATACTCCATTGAAAAATTCATTCAGACATAGGTCTATATTTATTTGTAAATGTCTGGTAATGGTATAGGTTGGTGGATATATTGTGCCTGTTTAAAATACTCCATTGAACAATTCATTCAGACATAGGTCTGTATTTGTTTGTAAATGTCTGGTAATGGTATAGGTTGGTGGATATATGATGCCTGTTTACAATACTCCATCAAACAATTCATTCGGACATAGGTCTGTATCTGTTTGTTATGTTTGGTAATGGTATAGGTAGGTAGATATATTGTTCCTATTAACAATGCTCAATGGAACAATTCATTCAGAATTAGGTCTGTATCTGTTTGTTATGTCTGGTAATGGTATAGGTTGGTGGATATATTGTGCCTGTTTAAAATACTCCATTGAACAATTCATTCAGACATAGGTCTGTATTTGTTTGTAAATGTCTGGTAATGGTACAGGATGGTGGATATATGGTGCCTGTTTACAATGCTCCATGGAACAATTCATTCAGACATAGGTCTGCATTTTTTTGTTATGTCTGGTAATGGTATAGGTTGGTGGATATATGGTGCCTGTTTACAATGCTCCATGAAACAATTTATTCAGACATAGGTCTGTTTTTGTTTGTTATGTTTGATAATGGTATAGGTTGGTGGATATATTGTGCCTGTTTATAATACTCCATGGAACAGTTCATTCAGACATAGATCTGTATTTGTTTGTTAATGTCTGGTAATGGTACAGGATGGTGGATATATGGTGCCTGTTTACAATGCTCCATGAAACAATTCATTCTGACATATGCCTGTATTTGTTTATAATGTCTGGTCATGGTATAGGTTGGTGGATATATGGTGCCTGTTTATAATACTCCATGGAACAATTCATTCACAGATAGGTCTGTATCTGTTTGTTATGTTTGGTTATGGTATAGGTTGGTTGATATATTGTGCCTGTTTATAATGCTCCATGGAACAATTCATTCAGACATAGGTCTGTATTTGTTTGTTATGTCTGGTAATGGTATAGTTTGGTGGATATAGTGGGCCTGTGTATAATACTCCATTGAACAATTTATCCAGACATATGTCTGTATATGTTTGTTATGTCTGGTAATGGTATAGTTTGGTGGATATATGGTGCCTGTTTATAATACTCCATGAAACAATTCATTCAGACATAGGTCTGTATTTGTTTGTTATGTCTGGTAATGGTATAGGTTGGTGGATATATAGTGCCTGTTTATAATACTCCATGGAACAATTCATTCAGACATAGGTCTGTATTTTTTTGTTAATGTCTAGTAATGGTATAGGTTGGTGGATATATGGTGCCTGTTTATAATACTCCATGAAACAATTCATTCAGACATAGGTCTGTATTTGTTTGTTAATGTCTGGTAATGGTATAGGTTGGTGGATATATGGTGCCTGTTTATAATACTCCATGAAACAATTCATTCAGACATAGGTCTGTATTTGTTTGTTAATGTCTGGTAATGGCATAGGTTGGTGGATATATGGTGCCTTTTTATAATACTCCATTGAACAATTCATTCAGAGTTAGGTCTGTATTTGTTTGTTAATGTCTGGTAATGGTATAGGTTGGTGGATATATGATGCCTGTTTATAATACTCCATTAAACAATTCATTCAGACATAGGTCTGTATTTGTTTGTTAATGTCTTGTAATGGTATAGGTTGGTGGATATAGTATGCCTGTTTATAATACTCCATGAAACAATTCATTCAGACATAGGTCTGTATTTGTTTGTTAATGTCTGGTAATGGCATAGGTTGGTGGATATATGGTGCCTGTTTATAATTTTCCATGGAACAATTCATTCAGACATAGGTCTGTATTTGTTTGTTATGTCTGGTAATGGTATAGGTTGGTGGATATAGTGTGCCTGTGTATAATACTCCATTGAACAATTTATCCAGTCATATGTCTGTATTTGTTTATAATGTCTGGTCATGGTATAGGTTGGTGGATATATTGTGCCTGTTTATAAATCTCCATGGAACAGTTCATTCAGAAATAGGTCTGTATTTGTTTGTTATGTCTGGTAATGGTATAGTTTGGTGGATATATTGTGCCTGTTTATAATACTCCATGGAACAATTCATTCAGACATAGGTCTGTATTTGTTTATTATGTCTGGTAATGGTATAGGTTGGTAGATATATTGTTCCTATTAACAATGCTCAATGGAACAATTCATTGAGACATAGGTCTGTATTTGTTTGTTATGTCTGGTAATGGTATAGGTTGGTGGACATATTGTGACTGTTTATAATACTCCATGGAACAATGCATTCAGACATAGGTCTGTATTTGTTTGTTATGTCTTGTAATGGTATAGGTTGGAGGATATATCAGTATATGGTGCCTGTTTATAATACTCCATGGAACAATTCATTCAGCCATAGGTCTGTATTTGTTTGTTAATGTGTAGTAATGGTATAGGTTGGTGGATATATGTTGCCTTTTTACAATACTCCATGGAACAATTCATTCAGACATAGGTCTGTATTTTTTTTAATGTGTAGTAATGGTATAGGTTGGTGTATATATGTTGTCTGTTTATAATACTCTATGTAACAATTCATTCAGACATAGTTTTGTATTTGCTTCTTATGTCTGGTAATGGTATAGGTTGGTGGATATATTGTTTCTATTAACTATACTCCATGGAACAATTCATTCAGAATTAGGTCTGTATTCGTTTGTTATGTCTGGTAAGTGTATAGGTTGGTGGATATATTGTTCTTATAAACAATGCTTCATGGAACAGTTCATTCAGACATAGGTCTGTATTTGTGTGTTAATAACTAGTAATTGTATAGGTTGGTGGATATATTGTGACTGTTTCTAATACTCCATGGAACAATTCATTCAGACATAGGTCTGTATTTTTTTATTATGTCTGGTAGTGGTATAGGTTGGTGGATATATTATGCCTGTTTATAATACTCCATGTATCATTTCATTCAGACATAGGTCTGTATTTATTTGTTATATCTGGTAATAGTATAGGTTGGTGGATATATTGTGCCTGTTTATAATACTCCATGGAACAATTCATTCAGACTTAGGTCTGTATTTGTTTGTTAATGTCTGGTAATGGTATAGGTTGGTGGATATATTGTGCCTGTTTATAATACTCCATGGAACAATTCATTCAGACATAGGTCTGTATTTGTTTGTTATGTCTGGTAATGGTATAGGTTGGAGGATATATAAGTATATGGTGCCTGTTTATAATACTCCATGGAACAATTCATTCAGACATAGGTCTGTATTTCTTGTTAATGTCTAGTAATGGTATAGGTTGGTGGATATATGGTGCCTGTTCACAATACTCCATGGAACAATTCATTCAGACATAGGTCTGTATTTGTTTATTATGTCTGATAATAGTATAGGTTGGTGGATATATTGTGCCTGTTTATAATACTCCATGGAACAATTCATTCATACATGGGTCTGTATTTGTTTGTTAATGTCCGGTAATGCTATAGGTTGGTGGATACATTGTGCCTGTTTATAATACTCCATGGAACAATTCATTCAGACATAGTTCTGTAAATGTTTGTTTTGTCTGGTAATGGTATAGGCTAGTAGATATATTGTTTCTATTAACAATACTCCATGGAACAATTCATTCAGAATTAGGTCTGTATTCGTTTATTATGTGTGGTAAGTGTATAGGTTTGGTGGATATATTGTGCCTGTTTATAATACTCCATGGAACAATTCATTCAGACATAGTTCTGTAAATGTTTGTTTTGTCTGGTAATGGTATAGGCTAGTAGATATATAGTTTCTATTAACAATGCTCCATGGAACAGTTCATTCAGATATAGGTCTGTATTTGTTTGTTATGTCTGGTAATGGTATAGGCTAGTATATATATTGTTTCTATTAACAGTACTCCGTGAAACAATTCATTCAGAATTAGGTCTATATTCGTTTGTTATGTCTTGTAAGGGTATAGGTTAGTGGATATATTGTTTCCTATTCCTACATAATTGGCTTAATCAATATCTCTTTTAAAGTTGGTTTCCTGACTCGTTAAAACAAATGAAGCATGTTATATTTGAGTTGTTGAAGAAGTATCTAATTAATCTTTTATATGTTATGTAAAAGTCAATAACTACAGTCTATCAATCAGGTTCTTATATTCTAACGTATGTTCCGTATAAGCTTTCAACATGTTAACATTTCTAGTCATTTTATAACTGCAACTGTGTGTTACACATGACAATAGCTGTTGAAAATATAAAAAGAAAACTGATAATAGTCCAATCGTTTCAAGGATATACAGGTATCATAATCAGCTTTCAAATATGCGTTCTTGATGAAGGAAAATCAAGAAATATGCTTGAGACGCATGAACATTTTGAAAGTGTCAGTTTTCTTTCTTCTTACTGTTCTGAAGGTTTGTAGGAAAGTTAAAAAGAAAAATTAGGTTATGTAAACACATCCTTTATATATATAAGATGTGATATGATTGCCACTGAGACAATTTTCGACAACTTTCTACAACGTTACAAATGACGTAGATGTTAGCAGATTGTTTGTTTGTGTGGTATTGTGTTGACAGCTGATGATATATGATCATATCTAGATTGCCTTGACGGAGACCTCTTTGAGTGTGATACAACTTACCATGATATTGTTCGTGTATTTGTTTGTTGCAGTATGCAGCTTCTTTCAATGATAATGGTTATTCCATGGCGACTAGTTTTGTTGGTGGTGGAAGCTAGAGTAAACAGACGGACTTTTTTTTATAACTTGCAATCTTTGTGAATTTAAAAGGAATTTGTTTTTTTTACACACGTTATACATTTAATCCATAAGTATAATTCCATAAAAAAATGCGATTAATAAACATCATTTTGCAGTTCTTTAATTTCGAATTTGTGGCCAGTGTTATTTTGTTTTAGACTATAATCATGCGTATGACAAAGTGTTTTTAAACTTATGTATAATAATACGAGCATTACAAACTTTTCATTTCAGAATGGTTATACTCCCTTGCACAGAGCTGTCAAAGGTGGATTCATCAACATAGTTAAATTGTTATTAGAAAGAGCAGATATAGATCCAAATAAAACTGACAAGGTACGAGATTGCGCTCTTTACAGGATTGTCAAACTTTGTCAAATAAAATATACAGATCCCAAAAAAATAATACGGTATGAATATATTGATCGAGTAGTAAAATTGCTAAATCGTTGGAGAAATCAAATAAAAGGAAAGAAAAATGATATTTAAATTACACATATCCTGATACATATTGAAAAAAAAGTAAATGTGATATTATTGCACATGAAAAAACTTTCAACTACGTTACAAATGACGTAGATATAAGCAGCTTTTTCTGTTTCTGTTATATATAATAAGACTGCTTTAACTAAATCAGGTCATATTTCGATTGCCTTTATTGTAACCTCTTTCTTCATATCTGCCCGTAATGATACCAACTTGTATGCTGTGAGTACGAATTACCATTATAGTGTTGTGTATTTGTTTGTTGAGTTTGACGCCACGTACAATTATGGCAATACGAAGGGGACCATACTGTTGTTGGTGGAAGATGGGAAAATAAACACAGAACAATTGCACTTCTAGAAAATATGCAAAGTTTGTAAATAAGATTTGAATACACATCACCATGCACAATATTATGTACACAAGTAATTAACTTAAACCACATTTACAGTTTCAACGAAAGTACGGAAAATTATGAAATTGATTGCCGTCTCAAAATGTTTGCAAATGAATTGAATTTTACTCTTATCATTTGTATGAATTGTTTTTGTTAACTTTCATACGATGCTATGAACAGCGCAGTTTTTGATATTGTCCGGGTTTTTTATTCGAGAGCAACAGTGAAATCGTCCGGGTTTTCTAGCAGAGGGTTCGGGTATTTTAATGAAAATTTGAATAAGAAAAAAGACATTCTAGACTCTTTCTAGTATATTACTGTTTTTAAGTGAAGATTAACGGCATATATTCACAATGAATCATCAAAGCATATTATATAGTTACACACTAGGGGATAGGTTTGTCTGGTTAAGAAACCCTAACGGACGTATCCCCAAAGTGTATAACTGTCTAACACCCGATGTTAAACCCTTTATTTGTCTTAAATGGAACCCTTCTATTTAACTTACTATGACATCTTCATACAAACTTTGACAATTGAATCGATGTTACAAGAGTCAAAATTGACATTTTGCATATTCCCGTTTAATCCATGAGCTAATATGGAGCAGCAGGTCAAGGTTAGCTGTATCGTGCATTCTTATTAAATAACATTACATCATGTTCATGGTATGCAGTTGTCAATATGGACGGGTATAAGACGGACGACATTTTTAGTCATTCGTTGGATTTGACAGAAAGACCTGACGATAATGCAATATATATTATCCAAGGTACTTACATTTATCAGTTTAATTAAGGTACTCATACATGTATTTTACATGTAACGGCTTAAAAAAAGCCTCCCAATTTCTTCTCAACAGTTAACAAACATTCATAGTCGAACATACTGAGGCATATATGAGTTTGGATTAAAAATACGACGACCGGTCGACACGCTTAGCATTCAAAAATATATGTTGCATATGTAGGAACCCACCTTGTTGGGCAATCCAAGGGGATGGGGTCCTAGAGCTGAAACCCCCTTTTTAACGATCAATGTTTTTGAATGGGAACATATGACTGAAACCCCCTTTTTTTCTTGGGTTAGCTACCCCTTTTTAAACCGACTGGATCCGCCACGCGTTGTCCTCATTAGTCTTCAACGAACTAAACTTTATAAAAATATTCTTTATAAAGCACGAAAATGTCAGTATTCATCTCAAAAGCTAACAAAACCTTTAAATATACTTATTAAGAAGGGATATAGTTACGATACTGTTGTCAGGTCATTACAGATTGCATATTTTGGCGTTAATATTGATTCATGGTCTTTGCATCGGAACTAAATAAAAATATTTAAAAAACAGTTGTGGGCATGACACGGGTTATGTTTTTACTCATATATGTTTTGATGGTATGATACTAAACCCCTCACGGGGAGGATTGTGCCTGATATTCATATGATGAAGAAATAATTTTTCAATCAGTTTAATTAAAGTCTGGAGCTGGCATGTCAGTTAACTGCTAGTAGTCTGATGTTATTCATGTATTATTGTCATTTTGTTTGTTTTCTTTGGTTACATCTTCTAAAATCAGACTTAAACTTCTCTTGAACTGAATTTTAATGTGCGTATTGTTATACGTTTACTTCTATGCACTGGCTAGAGGTATAGGGGGGTTGAGATCTCACAAACATGTTTAACCCCACCGAATTTTTGCACCTGTCCAAAGTCAGGAGCCTCTGGCCTTTTTAAGTCTTGTATTATTTTAATTTTAGTTTCTTGTGTACAATTTGGAGTTTAGTATGGCGTTCATTATCACTGAACTAGTATATATAATTGTTTAGGGGCCAGTTGAAGGACACCTCCGGGTGCAGGAGTTTCTCGTTGCAATGAACACCTGTTGGTGACCTTCTGTTGTTGTCTGCTCTATGGTCGGGTTGTTGTCTATTTGACACATTCCCCATTTACATTCTCAATGTTATTTATATTTATTTTATCATTAAGACTTAGTCCGAATAAAATCTAAATGTTTTGAATGTATAATTTAGATAAAAGTTTTCTACTTGTATGTTCTTTAAAACATTGCAATATTGGATTAAAATGAAAGCTTCAAGCAAAGGAGTATTTGAATATTATTTTGGCTAATTGGAATTGCCTGAAATACGTTTTTTATGTATTCTATGAAACAGTTTGTAGTGAATATTATGAGTTAACTCTTATATTCATGTTAAACACAAATTTCTATTTTTATGAAAAAAAATGAACTGTGTTTATTTATGTAGAAGCAGGGGTTTCAAGACCTTGTGGTCAAAATCCAGTGTTAGTCTTGTTTCAGAAATAGAAACTATGAAATATAAAAATAGAACTGGGATGTAATACTTCGTAGATCAAAATAACATTTTTCAATTTAATGCAAAAGTTCTGTTCTGAAAACGTACATCTACTCTGCATTGTAAAATAGAATTGTATTTAATCCTTTATAAAACGGTCTTTAAAACATAGTGCAGGAAACTCGTAACCTTTTCTACTTCAATTCATGCTACGTTTGCTTTTTACTGATAACAATATTTGTTTGGGGAACCCTGGATTTTTTTTAAAAAAGTAGTAAGATACCTACTAGACAGCAGTGAGGAATCAGAAAAATTCTATGTGATAAAACATATTCTACTAAAGGAGACCTATCCTCCTAACCAATCCCCCCACACACATAAAAATCCGTGAATGAAATATTAAAAAAAAACCACACACACTTAACCCGATCCATTTCTATTCCCATTGACAATAAAATTTGAATTAAATCTCATAAATAATTAACAATGACATTATTATTTCATCAGCTTAGTACACTATATGTATGGATGTCTCAATCCGAATTATCTATGATAATTAAGTCACAAATATATGTTAGACTCAGATCGGCGTCCAGTTTCTAATCAACGTCTGTTCCTCCAATCGACGTCCAAATCTGATGTCACATTTTCAAATCGACGTCCAATATTTTGATATTCTAATCGGCGTCCAATTTGATGTCATGTATTGCCAAAACGACGTCCGATTGATTGTGTAGTCATCTCGAATCGATGTCAAATATCAACAAATGATTATTTACTGGACTTACACTTATACATGTTTTGTAGGGTTCTTATGACAACTAAATTTTCAAGTATTTAGCGTCCCTGATGAGTCTTTTGTAGACGAATATATTTGTCACACATTATATGTTTAAAAGTGTCAACTGGTTTTTATAGTTCGTTCTTATGTTGTACTGTTTCATCACAGTTCTAAATGGTTAGAAAGAGGGGTTGAATCATGCTAACATGTTTAACCCCGAAACATTATAAATGTATGTGCTCGCCGCATTATGTATGTATGTGCCTGTTCCAAGTCAGGAGAATGTAATTTAGTGGTTGTCGTTGTTGTATTTTTGTTTTTCGTGCATTATTTTGTACATCAACTATGTCTTTATTTTCTCGTATGAATTGTTTTACATTGTCACATCGAGGCCTTTTATAGCTGACTATACGGTATGGGCGTTTCTCAGTTTTGAAGGCCGAACGGTGGTCGATATCAATTGATCTCTTGTGAAGATATCACATCTTTGTTTTAAAAAAAAAATGTCAGCTGATATCGGTTCAGTTGGATTTTGTATTCTGTCTCCAAAACGGACGTAGATTAGAGAAGCTAAAAATTTAACGTCAATTAGAGAAGTAAAAAAATGGACGTCGTTCAGTGAAGCCAAAAATTGGACGTTGATTAGATAGGCATAACATTTGCCGTCGATTTGAGGATATCATTTGTGACGCAAAATTTGGACGGCGATTTGAGGGACGGACGTCGATTAGAGACCGGGCGTGGATCTGAGTCTTACATATATACTCTGCATGTAATAAGATATGACAAACAGCAATATATACAAATGAACCATACTTGTCTATAACAACATATAAGTGCCAATACACAATTATCAAACTGACGAATGCATTTGTTTCAATCCTTGAAAAGTACTTTTGGTGGTTGTTAAGAATTGCACTTGAGGTGTTCCCGCTACCACTCTCTATTGTACACGACGTCACCGTTGTTGTGACGTTAGCTATTCGGGGTTCCAATGCAAGTTTCATTGCAAGTAGACGTTCTTATTTCTAAGCCTAAATTTGTGGCCGATACAATCACTCTACGATATTGGTGCCGTGACCAGGATAATGTAGCAAAATATATGTTGTCATGGTAACTGATACATGTCTTCTCATATACTTCTCTTAATTCCTTGTTCCCTGTTTCCTTCTCATCTATTCGCTCAATTCCGAGTGTTTCTAACTTCCAAAACTTCTCCAGGTCGCATTTTTCTATCTTGCTTGATGTCATTACATTCATCATAGATGTTGGCTGGTCATTGTAACTTGGTGTACCGTGGAGTGGTCCTGACAGTAAATAACCTATTTTTGATTTCACGGCAGTAGGTCCCTCACCTCTAATGATATTGTTTTCTATCATTGACCAATAGTAGTCGGCTCTTACGAGGACTGAGACTTGGAAAATGTCGTTCGCGCTTACTGGATGTGCGAGTTTAATCCCGGATAAGAACGATAATTTAGCAGCTTTGCGGATATAGGTTTTAAGTGGTCCGGCGATTTCCGGTACGATCAATACTCTGATCGGCAATTTGCCTTCGTCTGAGGGCAAATAAATAGTTGCAGTTTTTCAGTGTCTAGTTCGTACTTTCTGCGCTGTCCCCGAATCCGGATAAATTTAAACTTTCTGTGCCAGTTATTGAGAACTGCAATTTAGCGGCTAAGTCTTCTGTGATGAACGATCTCTGTGCGCCCTCATAAAAAAGAATGTTGGCATCTAAAGATTGTAGTCCTGAACTTACAGGATTTATTACGGTTTTGGGCATGACATTTCGTGGTTGCCTGTGAATGTAAAATTGTGTCCGTTTCCTTCGCGTTGTGTTGAATGGTACTTACGTTCACACTAACTTCTTTATCTATTTGTGCATTATCCTTACATAAACTCGTGTGATGACGCTTATGACATTTTCTGCATGTTTTATTTGACTTACTATCAACCAGGTTAAGATGTCCTAACGTGTGGTGAAATACTACCCGCTAGACGAGCGGAGACCGATGCAAAGCAAAAGATAAAAATGTGGACCAAATGAAACTATCGTATAATTTAATGGACTGTTAACTGTTCGTGCTTTATTACAGGAATAATTTTATTTTATTCGCACTCATTATCAAAGACGGTTAAAGATATTCAAAGTTTAATATTTATCAGAGACAGTTATTCAAAGTGAAATTTTCATAATTTATTTTCATTTTATTGTTATTAAATCTATTTGCGGGCCCCCAGAATGTTAAGATTTGCACTTTAGCTGTTCCCGCTACCGCTCTCTACTGTACACGACGTCGCCGTTGTTGTGACGTTAGCTATTCAGGGTTCCAATACAAGTATCATTGCAAGTAGACGTTCTTATTTCTAAGCCTTAATTTGTGTCCGATACAATCACTCTACGATAGTGGTGCATAACAATACATGGAGATAACTCTGTGAAACCAGCTGAACTTTTCAGTCACGTTCTATTGTTTAGAAAATATGAAGCTTCTCAATGATCAAAATTAGGTTTTTTTTCAAACTGCTATGTATTCAACCATTTTTTTTTCGATAAAGAGTCAGGCTCAATTTTGTTTGTAATTTTGATATTCTTGTCAAAGCCTCAAAGAAAATATTTTGTCAAAATTTAATGAAATTTAAACGAGCCAAATTAATTTCAGTCAAAGTGTTGGGTACGACCTTGTTTTGAACATTTGGTTATTTTTTATTGTTTTAAACATAAATACACTAACAACTAACATGTAACACTATAGGAAATCTGTATAACCACTCGAAAAAACACGAACGCACTCAAGAAAGGCCGGACTGCTTTCGAAAAAAACAGAACACAAACTAATGTTTTCAATGCAATAACACGAATTTTTGTATTGTGTTTAAACATACGAAAAGTCGTGCGAGGTCATTGACCGCAATTCGTTTCTGATTAGATAATAAAAGAATCCCAAAAGTCATTCCGGATGAAGGATCAATTTTCGTGAAAAAAATAATGTGTAGATATTTTTTATGAATATACCTGAAAATACTTTTTGTGAATTAGCAAAGACTATTTGTAACAACTATAAAAATAGTCCAATGTGTTCAGATAATTAAACCAATGTATTGTATTAGTTAATGTTACTGAATATTATCCCTGGGTATTCAGTGGTGATTTAACAGGGAAACTTGATGAAATGCTGTACACCAAGTTTAATGGTTAAACAGCAATATATTCAATAAAGAATCAATAAGATAGAAAAAAAAACGATATTTATTGATAGTGGATTGGGAAACAAGTTTTGCAACTTATATTAATCCCTTTCCACTTTTCGAGTACGAGTGCTGCCTTATACGTGTTATAGTGGCATTAGCCTGCTCTTTTTCGAAATCTTCAAGGGTGTTTTTGCCGATTTTTTGTAACTCGTGTGTATGTGTGAGGATATATAGATTCCATGTAGGCATTTCCTTCTACATTTGCATCAGGTCGGGTATAAAAAAATGGGTTTATTCTTTATTTTGGAATTAAAGCATCTAAGGCTAATTTTAACTTTTGTGTGTGTATAATCTGGATATCTTACAGTTAGTATACCAACTGTTATAATATGAGTGTGATTCAACTTACCATGATATGTTCGCAGGGGCGTAGCTGCCGTTAGGCACTATAGGCACGTGCCTACACATAATTTTTCACAAATATTTTTTTTTATCAGTAAAAAAATGATGAACGCCAGTGAAGTTGTCAAAACTCTTTGATTATCGAATGTCATGTGCACAATAGTTTCTCTTTTTTAGTGAATGGAATATTGGATAGAAATTAATGTTATTATGATTTTACCTTATATAGAATCTATAATCTAGAACTTTATTGGTTCAGATCATTTCACTTTTATCAACAAAAACTTGAATGAACATCACTGTGACTTAGACACATGAGTGTTTTGACTTTAATTTGTTGTTAGTTTTCGACTAGCTCAGTTTCCACTTTGCCTTCACCCGACTTGCCAATGTTGGTCGTCCGTTTGGCTGTGCAGGATGTATAAATATATACGCAGTCACGTCTGGTGAGGATGGGGACATTAAATCCGATGCCTAGTTGTAGAGCGAATGCCACTCATTGGGGAGTTCGTAGTTGGTCTACTGAAAGGCAAAATTTCTGCTCCTATCCAATAATTCCTCATTTTCCAATGCATAGCATTTTCAAATTTCCAGACCTTCGTCCTGGACGTTTTTAACAGGTGCCTTTTACAGGACCTAGCTCCCCGTCTTATTTATTGTAAATTTGTGTTTTTTTGTTTGTCCAAATTCCTAGGATAAAACATGAGAAATACGAATTGCTTGAATTTTATTACGATAGTTTGAACAGGACAGAACTGTGTGTATGTGTTTATGTGGCTAGGGTGAAGGTTTAAGAATGAATAAAGATTGATGATTTTTGTCTAGCCAAAAGGATAGTTTTATTATATAGTAATATCAGTTTTTACGTGCGTGACAATTTTTGTTTAAATTTATTTATTTATATAAGATGAAATGCACATTTATACTTCAATGAAGGATCGTCACAAATTTTACTATTAATTAAGTTCTACGTATCAATCAGAATGGAATAGATATGAACACACCAAACAGGGTGTACTGCTTAATGAAAGAGAGACGCTGATCTACGCTGGGCAGTGCATGATGTAATTTTTTGCTTCATATTTCCGATTGTATTGCGCTATCTAATTCACTAATCAGATGTAATGATGAATTATTCATAATTTTTCGAACTTTTCATCATGTATATTAAAATTATCATGTATAAATAACCAGTAAATTTAATATTTTTGTACATCAAATTATGCAGCTGAAATGCTGAAAATCGTTTTCCGTCGGGGGGCTTCGCCCCCCTGAACCCCCTACAAGGGCTCTGCCCTGGACCTACTGGAGGCCTTAAGCGGCCCCCAGACCCCCTGCCGATTGGTGCCTACAGTTGGCTGAATACCTAGCTACGCCCCTGGTTCGTGTATTTGTTTGTTGGAGTATGAAGCTTCGTTCAGTAATATTGATTATACCATGGCGACCAGTTTTGGTTGGTGGAGAGCCTAGAGTAAACAGACAGAACAACCGACTTTATGGAACACTGGCAATACTTGTCAACTTAAAAGGAATTTAAATAAACATCACCATGAACATTATATATGGACACAAGTTATTTACCTAATCCATATGTTCAAAAATGCGATTGCAAAAAACGGTTTTGGAATTCTTTATATTATGTTGAACTTTTGGCTAATGTTTGGTTTCTGTACTCTAATCATTTGTATGACAATGTTTGTTTACACAAAGGGGACCATGTTTTTGTTGGTGGAAAATGGGAAAAAAACATACAGAACAACCGAACTTCTGCAGAACAGACAACCATTGTCAATGTAAACGGGATTTAGTGAAAATGAAAATGTTTTATGTACACAAGCTATTAACATAAATCACATTTACAGTTTAAACAAAATTGCGATAAACAAAAAACGGTTTAAAATTCATCAACTTCTCAAAATGTTGGCCAATGTATTTTTTTATATTGTAATCATTTGTATGTATTGTTTTTGTTAATTTTCATATGATGCTATGAATAGTGCTACCTTTTCATTTTAGTATATGGGTGATACTCCTCTACATTTAGCTGTCAGTGGTGGAAATCTCGACATAGTGAAATTGTTTTTACAAAGAGCAGATATAGATCCAAGTAAAGAAAATAAGGTACGAGTTGACGTTTTGCACATTATTTTCAAACTTTGTTGAATCGTTCATTAAAATCAATATCAATATAATGTTGCTGATACAAATTACACATATCTGCAAAATACTATAAATATCAGAGTAAACTTTTTTTATGTATCCACAATTATCAAAAAACAAGAAATACTTATATCAACATCATTGGGGTTTTATAGGAATCAAAGATAATTAATCGATTAAGATGCGTTTTTCTTGGATATAAGTTTTCTTGTGTATTTCAATCGTACAGATAAAATTAAGACAAGGATATATCATTCATGAACGCATGTATATACTGCCACTACTTATTTGAATAAAGTCTGAAAATAGGATTCCTCGATTACTGTAGATATAGTTAGTTATCAAAGGTACCAGGATTATAATTCAGTACGCCAGACTCGCGTTTCGTCTACAAAAGACTCATCAGTGACGCTCATATCAAAATATTAAGAAAGCCAAAAAAGTTGAAGAGCATTGAGGATCCAAAATTCCAAAAAGTTGTGTCAAATACGGCTTAGGTAATCTATGCATGGAATTAGAAAATCCTTCGTTTTTTTTTAAATTCAAGGTTCTGTAAACTGGAAATTTACAAAAATGACCACATTATTGATATTCATGTCAACACCGAAATGTTGACTACTGGGCTGGTGATACCCTCGGGGACGAAACGTCACCCAGCAGTGGCATCGACCCAGTGGTGTAAATAGTTATCAAATGTACCAGGATTATAGTTTAGTACGCCATACGCGCCTTTCGTCTACACAAGACTCATCAGTAACGCTCATATCAACATAGTTATAAATTCAAAGAAGTACAAAGTTGAAGAGCATTGAGGATCCAAAATTTCAAAAAGTCGTGTCAAATACGGCTAAGGTAATGTATGCCTGGGATAAGAAAATCCCTAGTTTTTCGAAAAATTCAAAGTTTTGTAAATATAATATTTACAAAAATGACACATTATTGATATTCATGTCAGCACCGAAATGTTGACTACTGGGCTTGTGATACCCTCGGGGACGAAACTCCACCAGCAGATGCATCGACCTAGTGGTGTAAATAGTATATATATCTAAAAAATTAAACAGTTTGCTTAATTCCATATGATCTTTTTCTTTATTGATTTACATCTTGAAAATGTCGTTAATATAACATAGTTGTCCTTAATTCATGTTTTTAACTACTGCTAACTAATATCATAAATCTAAGTCTTAGACGGAAGGTTTTTTTTCTAAAAATCAATTTAATATTCATCATTTTTAAAATAGATTAGAATACATTTATATGAAGAATGATCAAATGCTTGTTAAACATGATTAGATTAGATTTTGTGATATATACTGAGCCAAAACAAATTTGCAACAAATTAAAATTTTATTTTATTACAAAAACATGATTTAAATACAAACCGGAACTATGAAAAGTCAGAAGCAAAAAGAATGTTTATCACTCACATTCAATAGGCATTCTTTTATATGGAGTGCAGTAGGGTCAAAGTGTCTAAATGGGTATAGAGTAAAATCACAAAAATACTGAACTTAAAGGAAAATCAATTCGGAAAGTCCATAATCACATGGCAAAATCAAATAACAAAGCGCATCAAAAACGAATGGACAAGAACTGTCATATTCCTGACTTGGAACAAGAATTTTCAAATGTAGAAAATGGTGGATTAAAACCGGTTTTTTTTAGCGCTAACCCTCTCACTTTGATGACCTTCTCATCAAATTCCGTTATATTTACATTGATGCGTTAACTAAACAGACACAATAAATAAAATAGTCAACATATGGGTACATCAGTCATCATCGTAATACAAATTTAAAAGGAACAATTCAACAGAAGACAAAAACATCTATCTACAAGCACATTCATTGATTTGTGTGTCTGACGTCAGAAAATTGTATACGTCACATAGATCTGTCGTTCAATGTACATACAAACAATTTTAAAATTTACATAGGCAATGTTAGCATACAGGGTCAAAAAATCAAAAGTATGTATCTCGCTACATTGAAGACCTGTTAGTGACCTTCTGCTGTTGTTTTTTCTATGGTCGGGTTGTTGTCTCTTTGACACATTCCCAATTTCCATTCTCAATTTTAAGAATAAATTTCAGAAATAGACCGAGATTTGAAATAGTCCAAAAGTAATATAGAATTTATAAGAATCCACAAATAGTTATTTCCAGTACGCGATTGAATGATTTTGACGTTTGTGGTTCAACGTAGTTTGTAATTCATAATAGAAATATATCATAATGACACAAAATAGAACAATATCAAAGTAACGGGATCTTTTATGCAAAATCAATATATCGTACATGCTCCACGTGCTTAGATGACGGATTTGCAGCGTTTAGCATTCCATTTAATATCTTTTGAATTTGCCGTTTTGGAATTTTATTTCTTTCCCTTATAAATCAATTTTCAATTTTTTTTTGAAAATTTGGGAAATGATGAATCAGCATAAATTCACAGTTAAGAGTACGCATAGTGTATTTACAGTCCTGGATTTTTACGGATGTGTCGGTTCGGTAAAGCCCAAACATGTTCGATCGGATTGAGGTCTGGGTATCATCTTGGCTATTTTTTTGCATTTCCAGTTTGTCTGTATCCTGTATTCTTCCGCCATATTTGTTTCCTGCACAGTTTGTTTTGTGTCGCAATATTTCGTTTAGATATTTTACACATGATATCGAACAATTATTGTGCTTTTTATTTTCATCCTGTATGACCGAGCACCTTTTTTTATAAGAGTTATCTTTCCGAACACTGTTTTTTCCTGTTATTACTTCTCTTTATATAATTAGCTACCGTGAATGAAACCGACAATATAAAAAAGAAGATGTGGTATGATTGCCAAAGAGGAAACTATCCACAAAAGACAAAAATGACACAGACATTAACAACCATAGGTCACCGTACGGCCTTCAACAATGAGCAAAGCCCATGCCGCATAGTCAGCTATGAAAGGCCCGGATAAGACAATGTAAAACAATTCAAACGAGAAAACTAACGACCTTATTTATGCAAAAAAAATGAATTTATTTTACCAAATATCTCGTTACATCTTCAAGATATTGTTCTCATTGGTTCGAAGCAATATGCAGACTCAATATACGAGTTATTTCCCCTTCTGTATTTTATATACAGAACATGCATTTGTAGCTAGTAATCAACAATTGATAGAGCCCTGGGATCTTTTGATTTAAGGTCCTTGGTCCATTAAACATATAATGTCAATTTTGGTTGAAAGGGTACATTGAAATTCCATGGAAGTTTTATCTCCTCTTATATTCCAAATAAACTCATCATAGATACCAGGATTAAATTGGTTTTACGATGATATTACTCGTAACACATATAGTAGGTGTCTTTTAATTCAAATTGTTCCGACACCATAAACCAGAAGTAAAATTTAGTATACCGGAAGTACCTATTCATCTCTCTTTTTTTTTAGCAAAAATATATAAAAACTATAAATTTTGGAAATCAGTGTATATTAAACTACCATCTGAAATGACATTTTAGACTAGAAGTGGATATTGTTCTACCAACGTTCAATGGTTCTCTGAATAGATGGTTTTTAATTATATTTGCATTCGCCTAATTTTTTTCCCGCAGTATTGTTGTTTTAAAAGTTAAATATCTGATATATGATATCGAACAGTTTATACGTTTTTAAAAGTGACACTGTTTACCATTTTGTTAATCGAACATGTTACTTTGTCAAACTTATATCCCCGAACACTGATTGTTTTGTTCGGAGTACTCCTTTGCAACTGTTAAAGATTACGACAACATTATTTTCAGTGTCTGAGTACAAAGTTGATGAACAAGGGTATGTCAAAACACGTCTCGTCCTTTTTCTAAAAAAGTTCATCGGAAGGTACCAAGACCTTGTTAATAAATATTCCGTATCAACTTCACAAATAATACAGGATGGTCTTGATGTATAGATTATGCGTACTGATGTAGTTTATCATCTTAACAACGTGTTTTATAATTATTTTTTGTCCATAGATTTACGAGTTTTGAAAAGCGGTATACTACTTTTGCCCTTATTTATAGTTCTTCATTTGTCATTGTTCTATTATTAATATTACTTTTACTGTTGAATGGTTTTATGTGATATCAGTTTGACATGGATAGGTACTTAAACATCTCGTCAATGTGTTTGTATTGTCTTTCATTTTTTGGTGGCGTGTTTTGTATATGCGACTTTTTGTATTTCTTTGGTTCTTATAACTTGTATTTGTTTGGTTCTTATAACGTGACTCTGTACTTTAAAAGATCCCGTCAGTATGATATTGTTCTATTTTATGTCATTATGATATATTTCTTTTATAAATTACAAAATACGTTGACCCATAAACGTCAAAATCATTCAATCGCGTAGTGGAATTAACTATTTGTGGATTCTGATAAATTATATGTATAACTTTTGGACTATTTTCAATCTCGGTCTATTTCTGAAATTTATTCTTACATACTTTTGATTTTTTTAACGCTATATGCTAACATTGCCTATGTAAATTTTAAAATTGTTTGTATGCACATTGAACGACAAATCTATGTGAAGTATAACATTTTCTGACGTCAGACACACAAAGAATGAATGTGTTTGTAGATAGATGTTTTTGTGTTCTGTTAAATTGTTCCTTTTAAAATTGTGATACGAGGATGACTGATGTGCCCATATTTTGACTGTTTTATTTATTGTGTCTGTTAAGTTAACACATCAATGTAAATATAACGGAATTTGATAAGACTGTCACAAAAGTGAGAGGGTTAGCGCTATAAAACCAGGTTTAATCCACCATTTTCTACATTTGAAAATGCCTGTACCAAGTCAGGAATATGACAGTTCTTATGCATTCGTTTTTGATGCGTTTTGTTATTTGATTTTGCCATGTGATTATGGACTTTCCGAATTGATTTTCCTGTAAGTTCAGTATTTTTGTAATTTTATTTTTTCCCAAATTGCTCGTTATTTCGTTCTAACGAATTTTCCGGAAGATATCCGAAGACTCCATATGTGGTTTATTTTCCCATATGCATTGAATATAAGTGATATGCATTTGTAACCGGTAAACCAAGAGTGATAGGGTCTTTGATTTGCCAGTCTATCAATTGAAAAAAAAAGATCTTGGTTACAATTATAACGGGCACTGAATAAATATTCCAATACTTATTATTTTCAACCATATTTGCACTTTATTATATATATCTATGCAAGGACGTTTATTAGATGTTTGTTATACGTTCTTGATCTATGTAGCCACAATCAGCAATATTTTAATTTCAGAAGAGAATTTTTATACAAAATGAAAGCATCATTAAAACACAGGGCCCGGTTGTTCAAAAGTGTCGTTAGCCTTAACGATGATTAAGGATAACGAGTCGTTAAATCTTAACTAAGTCGTTAGCTAACATATGCGTTAAAATGTGTTGTTCAAATTTTTTTAACGACAATGTTAACTAACACTGCGTTAAGAGTCGTTAAAATTTTTGTCGTTAAAATGTTACCCATAATGCACAGAAAATCTTCACTTCCTGCTACCAAGATGGCTGATTTATCTGCAAAAAAAATGCCTAGGGACAGAAAAGCCAATTGCACATCCATTGAGGCAAACCTGATCAGTTCAAGAGTTACACATGAGTTGGAGTTATTGAAAGGGGTATTTTCCCCAGAAGTGTCAAATCAGAAGAAAAATGAGTTATGGAAAGTCATAACAGAGGAAGTCAATGCATTGGGTGTTTGCATGAGGAGTGAAACTGAAGTCAGAAACAAATACCGTAATATGTGTCGGGGTGCCAAAGAGAAGTTTACCATCAACAGAAAGGAAATGAGCAAAACTGGAGGTGGACCACCACCCACACAGCTGACTATTGCGGAAGCAAACATAGTTAATGCTATGAGGGATAGTGCCTCATTCATTGGAGTTGGTGGCTTGGAGACAGAAATAACTTGCAATGGTATGTATTTTTTAAATTCAATTTAATTTTTACTCTAATTTCATTCTTTAATTTGACTTAAAAACTTTGATTTTAACCTGTAGATATAGAAAATAATTTTACGCTAACGATCGTCTGCTTTGACAGAAGGGTTTCCCATAGCATGGGATTTCCTCGCTTTAAATATATTTGACCTTGACATGTTCTAAAAATATATATGTCAATCTACTTTTAAATTTTCATACATATGCGCAACTAGTGGTCACTTGTACATAAAGGATTGCATTATTCACTTACACTTTTTGCATTTGGATATCCTTGAAACAGTAGTTAACCTTTATCAATCTTTATTTTGACTGCAAAACCTACTTTCACCATCGTGTTGATTTTTGTTTTGCTATTACCGCTGTTTCATCCCTTGTGACATTGAAAACATATTTTTTACGGAGATATGACTTTAAAAGAGTCAAAAACGGTTTTAAAGTGATGAAACTGTTTTAATCAATTAAAACAATAACTTATTAAGTTTAAAATATATAATTTCATGTTCAGATAAGAACTTATTAGTTGCTTACACCATAGAAAAAAGACTATAGCCTGTTTCTTATATTTTATAAATGAATAATCTAGAGTTATTCCTCTTCGTACTTCTGTTTTCAAAATTAAAAAAAAATCAGTTTACTTTCAAAGTGACCTTCTAAAACTGAAAACAAACTATAAAAAATAAAAACAAGGCTTCGGCTCAGGGGATATAAACTCTATGCCGGGAGTGTCACAGTATATACCCTGACTGAGACCTGAATAACATATAATATACTATAATTGCATGAGTGTTATATACTATATGTTTATGCTTTCACATTTGCTCTTAACCATTTCATAGGTCATTTGTAAAAAAAAAGTAAAAAAATCAATATAATATACTTTGAAATAAAACCTTTTTTCCCTCTTGTCACCTATGAAAAATTCAGGTCATTGTCCGTATGTTAATATTTATATTAAAAAAGAAGATGTGGTATAATTGCCAATGAGACAACTCTACACAAGAGCCCAAAAAGATCACTGTACGACCTTAAACAATGAGCAAGGCCATACAACATAGTCAACTATAAAAGGCTCTAAAATTATCTATTTGTATAGATTTGTTCTTACTAAGAATCTTTACAAGAATTTATATTCCTATTTCTTTACTTGATATTTTAGAAGCAATTTCCGCCACAAATGGAAGCCAGTCTCCATGCACTGCCACAGCTACCCCAGACCTACAGCAGAAGCATCTGTCTGGATGAGAGCCTTAGACAGACATCATGCAAACTTGCAGAACAATGAGCAGACCTGCCCTGTAGCTGATGATGCTGAAGGGACTAATAGAAATGCCACATCTCCAGGACCAAGTATTTCAGCATCTTCCCAGTCAAAAAGATCTTCAAGTTCATGCAGGTAATGTTACTACATATTTACAACAAGAAATTTCTTATTTCATGACATCAGCAATTATATACGTTCAACATTTATATAAGTCTCAATTTGTGTTCGGTGCACAATTTGGAGATAAAATGATCTCAAAAGTTACAAACACATATCTAAAAGCAGCCTTTGAAAAATTGATTGTTCCAAAAAGATAAAATAAAAAAGGAGATGGGGTATGATTGTCAATAGGACATCTATCGAGCAAAGTTAAGTGGATATAAGCTGTAAGGTTACTGTGCAGCCTTCGACAATGATAAAAACCCATACTGTATAAAATACCATGCAATGTTTAAAAAAAAGGAATTTATGAAAAACCAAATACAAAGTGAATGAAAAACCACTGACCTACAGAGACTACTGATAGAGTGGGTGAGCACTCAACCTTTTTTTTAAGGGGGGGGGGGGTGAAAATTTGGTCCTGCCCTGGTTGTTGTTGTAATTTCTGTCTTGCCTTTTCATTTTTCAAACTGTTTGGTCCTGTCTTCTTTTCTCTTTAGATTAGCCGGTGCGTGACTTTTTTTACATAAATTGTCATCCTGCCTATTTCTTGCAAAGTGTCTCATCATGACATTTTTTACTTCTTCTCAAAACTCCTGTCCTGCCTATGTTTTTCTAATTTCTTCGAGACCCACTTCCCCAACCGAAATATCAAATGCTCCCTAACATTGATGCACACCTCATGGTACTAAAAACTTCAAATGGGCAGACAAAAAAAGAAATAATTGTTCCATTATAATGCAACTGATGAGACACTCTCTAGGAAAAAGGGACTGTAGAAAGTTGGCAAAACTTGATTATGCCGCAATCAACTTATAATGGTTATTTATACAGTAATTATTTTCAATGTGGTGTTTTTTTCTTGCAGCATACAACAGACACCCATCAAGAAGAAAAAGACAGCTGAAGATGTGTATACATTACAATGTGCAGTTCTTGAAAAGGAACTAGAGAAGAATACACTACAAGTAGATCTGTTGAGAAAATTGCTAAGCAAATATGACAGTTTAGATTCTGATGCCTTGGAACTACTGTCAGTTTTAGGGCAGTGATTGTCAAAACATTAGAAAACTTTTCAAGTTGTTAGATATTTAAATGTTTTGAATCTATTTACTGAAATGATTGACTTGTTGTAATTGTTTTTTCGAAATTTCCATTTTTATTACAAAATCAATTTATTAAAATACTGCATATATTATATTGATTGATTTTCTATTAAACACATATTGTATGTATAAAGAATTCTTTGTGATTGAAATTGATGATTATATAACTTATAAATGAATACTGTCAGCAATTTGGATTTTGTGTTGATTTTTTTTGGTAATTTTTGTAGCCTTATCAATGAAGATAAGATATCAATGTATTAACATTTTGATGTCAAATGTGATAATTTCAAGCTGGTAAGATGATAATTTCAATATTGAGTCTTATTTCACCAACAATGTTTCTGTATAAAGGAAATTGACTTTTTCAATGTTGATGGCTGTACAGTGTCATGTAATTGCTCATATCTATATCATTTGAAGTATATAAGATCTTATCTTATTGGCAAGCATACCAAATCTTCTATTTTCATTGTTGGTGCAAGATTTTGGCAATTGCCAAATATATTTTTTGTAACATTTAAGCTAAATAATTTTATGAAATCGTAAATGATTCTGGTCCTTCAGTTTCTTGGATTACAATACAAGAAAATAAAGAAAGTGAAAGAAATGTTTTAAATTTAATGACGGTTAAAATAAGTTTCAGCAATGTGCATCCTAATCCCTCTTCCATCCTGTTGTCCATTATAGTTGTTTCCATTTTCAACATCCTCATTAACAAGCTCTTCTGCTGCTACATCTGGTTCATTTAGCTGGATGCAGATGTTGTGGAGGATTCCACAAACCATTACTATTTTGGTTACCTTTTTGGGATCCATACGAATCTGCAAAATTAAAAAGAAATTACCATACAAGGTTACACAAGATTGTGTGGTTGAAGGAAGTTATAAGATGCAAATATAGTCGATGGTGTGGTTTTTTTTTTCTCTGGGACCACTGATCGATTTGTGCAATCTGTTGGTAACAGTCTCAAAAAATGAATAAGTTTGTAATATTAAGTTTAAATATACAAAAATTTACCCAAATAGTTCTTGTTGATAACAGACAATAATATACTAAGATACAACTCGGGTGCAAATTTATTCGATATAGTATTGAGAGTGAGAGGGGGTGGGGGAGTGGAAAAGGGGGAGGGTGGTATTGTAATTTTCTTAAAAAAAATTATTTTGATTATAATTTGAAAGGAAAAATATACTTCAATCAATAAGAAATAGTAATAAAATCATCTAAATAATAACTCACTTCAGAATGCAATATATGGAACCTTCTCTTCCATCTGCCAAATGTTCTTTCTATAATGGATCTTGTGACTGCATGCCATCTATTGTACCTTCTATGGTGTTGTTCATTGGGGTTCAGAAAAGGTGTCACTAAAAATGACCTGCAGGGATAGCCACTATCACCAAGTAAAATACCATTTTCCCAATTGCCATTTCTCTCCATGTGAGCACAAACCTGCATGAGCAAATATATCTATTTTAAAGAATACTATACAATACATATTAAAGTATACATACAATACAAAAATATATTTTAAAGAATATACATGCATATCAATTTAGTTTGCATTTAGGTCAGTCAAAGCCCCCCCCCCCCTTAGGAAAAGTTCTGGATCCGCCACTGTGGGACTAATATAATCAAATTTCTCAATTATAATGTATAATTATGATCTGTTTTTATACTACATTGTATTCTAATGACTAATGAAGCTGATTTAAAATTATTAATCAACCATTTACACTCACCTCTGATGTTCTGAAAACATGTGAATCATGACAGCAACCTGGCCAGTTTGCATTTATGTTTGTAAATCTTCCTGAAAAAAATCAGTTAAAACATTATATAAAGCACTAATTTAACATGTTTAAGTTACTTTTTGTCAATTAATATTTTTTTCAAAAACTATTAAACCTTAGGAGACATTTCACAAAAAGGGAGGGGTCAAAGACTTTAAAGCCTAAGTCTTATTAATCCAGCGTTTTTTTTAAGTAATTTGTTTATAGTACAAAATGGAAAAAAAAGGGGGGGAATTACTTATAAATAAGTTGTACATTCGTTTTAGAAAACAACCTTTTTTTAAACTGGATTTTTTTTTTATGAGAGTTACTGTATGTTTTTTTTTTATCTAGGTCTGGAAGTAAAACTATTAATATCAAATTCAATATAAAAACTTCGTAATATGGAATAGACTATAATGAGACTGGTTTCTGAAATTTAAATCAGGGGTAACAGCAGATTTGTGTACATTGTGGCGAGGGCAGTTCAAAATTATGTGAAGATGAAAACAGAAGAACATTACCCTTTGCATCACATACTGCTTGAACATTCAGGCTTGGGTAGACTTTTCTGTTGATAAATGAAAGTTCGTCATGATGCGGTCTCTTTATTCTTATATGTGTCCCATCAATAGCACCTAAAATATTTGGAAACCCAGCAAACTCGTAAAATTCAGCTTTTGTTTGGTTAAGGTTAGTAGGCCACTGAATGAACTGGTTCCTCTTTTCACAAAGGGCGTCTTAAACAGAATCGACCACTCTTGAAACTGTGCTTTTGTCCAAACCTACAAAGAAGAGATGCACAACTTTAGGATAATGACTGGCCAATTACTTTGTAAACAAATATTGTACTGTAGTGCAGAGTATGGAAGAAACAATGCAAAATTAAATGCACGTACACTATGAATTGCCACTTTAGATTCTGTTTAAAGTTCTCAAATTGAAATATTATATCATGAGAAAACATTTGTAAACAGTTGAAGCATTTAAAAGTATATACGTCTTACCTAATGTATCACCTATGACCTGGAGGAAACTTCCACTGGCAAGAAATCTAAATGTCACCATTATCTGTTGTTCTACACTGAGGGCATGATTCCGGTTTGTCTGACGTGTCAACTTGTCCCTTACTAGATCAGATAAGAATAAAATTGCCTTCCCTCCCAAATCTGTAGCGTGCTCTAAGTTCTGTGTCAGTGTAGTCTAGGGTAAGTTCTTCTTTGCTTCTAAACGTTCTTTCTTTTCTTTGAATTGGTACATGAAACAAGGCTAAGTCTAAGGCGGCCATCTTTAACGCTGCGTTAGGGGTTTAATCGAGGTATGTGAAGTGATTAAGTTTAACACAGATTTAACGACTGCGTTAAGCGTTAAAAATTTTGAACAACACTTAACGATTATGTTAAATTTAACGACACTCTAACGACACTTTAACGACTGCGTTAGCTTAACGACACTTTTGAACAACTGGGCCCAGGACAACAAAATTTTGTCTGCACAAATTAAGAGTGCCAGCATGTCCTCCTTTTGTACAATATATTGATATGTAACAAAATTTCAGTAGTTTTGATACCTCATGCTGACTAGTACAACAAAATGAGTTGACCGCATTGACAAAAAATGACCATATGTGCACTTTAATTTGTAAATCAAAATACCCGCATATTAGATCAGCCATATTTTTTTATATCAGGATTCAATGTATAATACTATGGACAGCAATATTGCAATACACTAACAACAAATTTTTGTTCGCATAAATTTAGGGTGCCAGCATGTCCTCCTTTTATTCAAAATATTGATACGTAACTAAATTTCAGTAGTTTTGATACCTCATGCTGACTTGTAAAACAGAATGATTTGATCGCAATGACCAAAACTGACCATATGTTCACTCAAATTTGTAAATCTATATACCATGTATACCCGCATAGTAAATCAGCCATATTTTTTGTGTCAAGATTCAATGTACAATACAATAGACAGCAATATTGCAATACAATAACAACAAATGTTAGGTCACATAAATTTAGGGTGCCAGCATGTCCTCCTTTTATTCAAAATATTGATACGTAACAAAATTTCAGTAGTTTTGATACCTCATGCTGACTTATACAACAGAATGATTTGATCGCAATGACCAAAACTGACCATATGTTCACTCAAATTTGTAAATCTATATACCATGTATACCCGCATAGTAAATCAGCCATATTTTTTGTGTCAAGATTCAATGTACAATACAATGGACAGCAATATTGCAATACAATAACAACAAATGTTAGGTCACATAAATTTAGGGTGCCAGCATGTCTTCCTTTTATTCAAAATATTGATACGTAACAAAATTTCAGTAGTTTTGATACCTCATGCTAACTTTTACAACAAAATGATTTGACCGCATTGACCAAAACTGACCATATGTGCACTTTAATTTGTAAATCAATATGGCTGCATTATAAATCAGAAGTTTTTTTTAAAATTTTGCATGGATTTAACCTGGGGCCTTTATGTCTTTTCCTGGCGCTTATGTTCACATTTTATTAAGACCACAAATGTAAGCAATAATATTGGAACACAATTAATGCAAAATTGTGTCCGCATCAATTGAGAGTGTCAGCATTTCATCTCTGTATTCATAATATTGAACAGTCACTAGAGATAGTAGTTCAGGATGGTGTGTAAAACAAAACTATTGGGCCGCATCATCCAACTTTTTATAGTGGTTTACTACTTTTGACAATATGAAAGAATACTACTTAGAGATATTACTCGTTTTTATTCAAAAAAAAAATGCAATTTCATTTCAAAAATTCGATTTGTATGTCTTGTGCAAAATCCTTGTTGGACACAATATGGCGGACATTCTAAAGGTAGATAACTTAAAAAAATCAAAGTATTAAAAGAACTGGAAGAATAGAAAAGTATCAAATGTGCTGAAAGAACAGATTCTATTAAAAAA
Source organism: Mytilus trossulus (assembly GCF_036588685.1). NCBI lineage: Eukaryota > Metazoa > Mollusca > Bivalvia > Mytilida > Mytilidae > Mytilus > Mytilus trossulus. Next base: position 52,528,167 of record NC_086380.1, read on the forward strand.
AATGAAATTATAAACAGTTATACATATATCATAACTTCATTGGTGTATTTAAGCTGACCAAATAATTTCCTTTATTTTACATTCATATAAAAAACTGATTGTTGTTAATAAATATCGTTATTCATGTTATTGTTAAGTAAATGAGATGAATTATGATTCGTCAAAGTTTTTAACTAAAAAAACATGTTTCCAAAATCTTAGTAATTATATTGTTTTCTTATGATATTATTAAATGCTGTTATTACTGTACAATTTTCTCCAAACATCTTCTTTTAAACTAAAGCTTGGTGTTGTTTTAATACATAAATACCAAAATTTCAATTTTCTCAAATTTTGTTCACCAAAGAAATATGAAGACAACGGCTAAGTTTTATTTTAGTAACATTTGCATATAAAAAGTAATTTACGATTTTGGTGCTTATTCTTCCAAAATGTCAGAGGAAATGAAATATCCGTGTATAAAATGTACTGAATGTACTGATGATTGTGTCATTGACAAGACATAAAAATCGATTTTCTGAAGATTCCGTGTACTTTTATTTATTATGAACGCCATAAACCTTTATGATAGCTCTTTGTGATTGTATAGCCATTGTTTAATGTATATAAGAATATATATCAAATAAATAAGAAAAAGAATTGTATTGTATAATATTATATAAATATAGAGAACTATAATGAAAAACTCAGCATTTTTTCAGTTTATAAAGGGACATAACTCCAAAACTGTAATTTTGACTTCATCCAATTTCTAACTTAATCTGTGTTTTGAGTTGATAAGCAATGTTTTAAGTTTCATGTCATTTGGTTGAGGCAAACTAAACTGAGAGAACGAAACGAAAAATTCATTAAATGGTATGTCTATTAAAGGGTAAAACTCCTAATTTGTTCAAGTGACGCCACCCAATATCCAACATAATATGTGTTGTGTAAAATTTTATAACATTTGGTTAATGCATCTTATCTTATTTGTATTGCCTTCTCTGATAACTCTTGAGGTCTGCCCATAATGAGACAAAGAATTTGTTGGTTCATTGGTTTGTTGGTGAGAAACATGTTTAATACTACGTTAAGTGTGGTAGCCATGATGTGGCTACTAGTAATATTTGGTGGAGAGAGCTGGAGTAAGCAATGACATTTGATTGAAATATAGATCCCAATCAAGAGAATAAGGTATACAGTATTAGACGAGTATGTCTATGTTAATGTGTTGCCAACTTCCACTGTGTCATATGTTATGTTTATGTATTCTTTGAGGCAAACATTTACATCTCAAACTGGTTTTCAAATTACCTGTACCAATCTTTTCTAAGCACCTATTATTAATTTAACAAGGGAAATTGAATATTATAAAGAGAAAGGGTAAAATAAAGCTAAATTATGTGGACACCATTAATTTACTGAAACACATGAGCGTATCCCTTGCTTTTGAATTAGATCCGTGTTGCTAAGTCTTAAGTTCAATCCAATGTATGGTAAACGTGTGTTTTTTTCGTTTATGTCATTTTGTTGTCAGTATGTTTTCTTTGACTTCATGATTTTGAAGTACCTTTGGTATCTGCATGTGACAATTTGATATCTTTTTTTTTCAAATTCAAATCCTCTGTTACATAAAACAACAAGGTCTATCTATCATAACACGCTAACGTACGGGTTACGCTAAATTAAACTTTATTGATCATCCCCTATGTATTTGGCTATACATCCCATTATGTATGATCATTGGCACAACCATCAATTTTATCTTTTTATAGATGTTTATAATTTTTTACTTTATTAACAACTATTTGCTTACTTTTGCTATCATAATTGATATAAGGTTGAAATAAAATGTATTGGTAATTCATACAGACATATTGGATGATTTTACACTAGTCATGTGTTGGGCCCGTCATAGCGTGGTGTTCGGTGTGAGCCAAGGGTCCGTGTTGAAGACCATACTTTGCCCTTAAATGTTTTTCAAATTGTGACTTTGATGTAGAGCTGTGTTATTGGCACTAAAACTACATATTTTTTTTTATCCATATAGGTTTTCTATTTTACTTTATCAAAATAATTCATTTCTGAAATTTCGTGCGTAAATATTTGTTTTACAATTGTTTATGTTGGCATAATGTGTCTTTGTTAAAAGTATATAACACACATTATTTCTGAAAACAATAGAATAGACATAGTTCATAGCTGGTTACTTATACATAGTTGTACAACAGTGATAGATGATGTGGTCATTGCCCAGGCAAACTATAGAACATTCATCAAAGTCAGAATCCTCACAAAAGGTCTTCATTGTCTATACGAACATATTAGATTATAAGAGTTCGATTATTTTAACAAGTCAATTGGTGAAGGCGTTTATGAAGCTGTATTCGGCTTTATTGAACTATCAAGTTTAATTTCTCCCTTCGGTTTATATCTGTAATCGAGTTAGTATTTAATTCCCAGTTACTACAAATTGGTGTTTGTCATCTACAGTGTAAATGTGGTGAAACAGTATGTTAGCGAGTCAGAAAAGCCATTTCACATAAGAAAGAACGGCCATCGTAGGGACTATAAATGCAAGCCAGATCTTCCTTTCAATCGCAGTTTGATGTCCTCCTTCCACACTAATGCATATCTTCGTCGAATGACCATTTCAATAATAGACCACACCACTGATTGGTCATAGGGAGATAGACTCACTGTAAACATATTTTGAATTAGAAATTAAAAACTGTATCACCAAGTGAGATCATGTAAAATGTAGCATACTTTCTACCCTTCGTCGAGTGTTTACATATCTCAGTTGATACGTTATGCTCGTATATGTTCATACTATACATATTTCATATACGGGAGTGTGTTCATTATGCAGAATGCCCCAACTAAGGCATGATGAGAAAAGGTTAAAAATGATACTCCGTAAATTATATGGATACTAACACAAATTGGTTGATGCATACGATGTATATATTAAAAAGAATATGTGGTATCATTACCTTTGAGACCTCTCTTCAAAAGAGACAAAATGACACAGACATTGACAAATATAGGTCACCGTACAAACTTCCATATTGAGCAAATCCAATACCGCATAGTCAGCCTTAAAAGATACCGAAATAAAAAAAAAAATGAAAAACAATTCATACGTGAAAACTATAGGCCTAGTTTATGTACAACAAATGAACGAGAGGCAAGTTTGTAACACATAAGCAAACGACAAGCACTGAACTACAGGCTCCTGACTTGTGACATGCTCATGCATACAGAAAGAGGCGGGTTCAAGATCTTAGCGGTATCCCAACCCTCCCCTATCCTTGGAAAGTTGAGTAACAGTACAACATAAGAACGAACTATAACAATCAGTAGAAAAAGGCCTAACTCATCAGAAGGATAAAAATGCATATAAAAGTGGACGCGGCCGCGTGTTTGTACATCCCAACCACAACAAACGCTAAGTACATATCTGAGAGTACTCGCAGTTACTAACAGTTTGTTCAAATCCACTTGCAACTAATAAAAAACCATGCATCTAAGATGTGTCTGTGTCTAAACTAATTAAGGACATGTATTATAAGTCTTAGATTGTGTTTACAATTTACGTCGTCTAGTCGTTTAAGTACCAACCGTGACCTGTTTCAGAATATGACTATTTGCTGAGTGTGACTTTGCATTGCTATAAGACATGTCTCGGCATTTGTTTATCAAGCGTCCATGTAGCTAGCTGGTAAAAAAAGATAAGGATAATTGGATAACCGTTAAAATGTTGTCAATATAATATGCACCTTATTTCCTAATGTACTTGAAGTTTAAAAAACCGGAAGATAGAGTTATTTATCAAAAGAACATTGTTTTGATCTATATTGGAATAAGAAAATGTGACGGGATTCGCATTGTGATAACTTTACACCTGATATTACGCATAGTCTCAGATTTTCTTGGAATTTGGTCTGTTGGTAGCTATCGATAAACTAACAAGACATATGTTGACATTTGCCACAAAAATGCATATTTTGATGATAAAAAATTACCCATTTTAAGCAGTTATCATGCATACATTTCAAGCTTTATGAATATTTTGACTATTGTTCATTAAAATATAACACTTTATGAGTAAGATGAAAGATAAAAATTATTTCTGACAAAATGGAAAGAACGGGGCAGCACTGATTTAAATAGTGGAATTTTCAATGTATTCAAGAGGGCAAATTATAGGCATTTTGCATGACATAATTTTACATCCACAACCAATTATTCTAAAATAATTAATGTAAACTATGACTATTGCCAAGGAATAATTTATCAATATAGGTTTGGAAATAGGTTGCTAGGGTGGTTGCTATGGAAACATAAAAGTGTCATTTTTGTTGTTTTGAAAAAGAATTTTGACATTGTTATTAATATAGTTTTAAAACAGTGACAATACAAATGTAAACAATCACTTGGGACATGTTGTGCATTTAATGACCTGAATGTTGACCTCAAGGTCAAAGGTTATTGATGACCTTGACTTTGACCTTCGGTCTTTTTTATGTAATTTTGTCAGAATTTTTTTCAAATAAACACAAAAAGTGTTTAGAAAAAAAGTGCTGAGACCACATTTTGCTTATATTTGGTTAGAAAGCAAAATTCCATAGGTCAAGATTATGTTAAAAGTTCGAAGTAACGACCCTTACTTGATATAAAAGTACCATGCATAGTTGGGTGCAGATTGATACAAACTGTGATAGACATTCAAATTAAAAGTTAAGGGGTCAATATTTTCAACATAAACTTTACCAGCCATTCTCATATAATTAAAAAATGTATAGCAACCATCCTTGTATTGGTGCTTTACTTAAGTTGTAATTCATTCTTCCATTTAGACTCCCAAATTTCTTTTAAAAACAGGTATTGTGTTTCTTATATAATTCACATACATGAGGTTACTCATGTGCATTTCAGTTAATCGCCAGCTACTTTGTCTCTTGTTTTTACTTGACTTACAAAATGTAATGCTGTTTTTTCCAAGTATTTGATCAATTTTACGAAAAATTACCAGTTGAATCATAAAATCCTATACTAGGGCCTTGTGTTTTACTTTTATGTGCTTAATCGTAAATCTTCAATGTATATATAAAAAGTAATGTAACATAACATTATTTTTATTGAAACTAATATGGATTAATGAACAATTTAATAGTAAAAATTACCAACAAGACTTAATCATTAAATCAACATATTTAAAATGTTCATTTCACACTATATAGGCGTTTTGCCTTTAAATGAGTACTGAAGAAGACAATTCAAATAACAGCAATTTTTCTTGTTTCCTAATAATGTACTCTTATTTAGTTAGGCCCCAGTTCAACTAGACCATGATTGCACTACGCCAAATTAAATTCAGATCTTGGTGAGGTCGCGGTATGAGCGGCATAAAAATGTAAATTTTCGTTGCTTTCACGATGCTACGACGTCCTCATTACGCTTCTAAACGATCCCGCTACGATTTTACCATGTTCTTACTACGCTTGTTCTGCGATCTCTCTACGCTTATCAAGATCTTCCTACGCAACATCACGTTCTCACTACGACCATACCACGAGTTCGGCTGCAACATGATCTTACCACGCTTTTACTGCGTTTAAAGTACGTTCTTGATACGTTCATACCGCGATCTTACTACGTTATAAGTAATAACGTCAACATTGTGTTTCATATCAATACAATTCCATTCCTTCTATTTCTGATAAATACATAGATTTCTCGGAAACAATACAGTCATGCCACCAAAATCGTCTAGAACATGTGGGCTTGATGTTAGGCGTTGATGTAGTGGCAGATGCAGCTCTGATAGTAACGAATCCTGATCAAGCTGAGATTTCGGACCGACCATTTAAACCTTAATTACAACCTTGTGCAGGTCCATAAAGCTCAAATGATGATATTTTAGTTAACGATAGCAGATATGACACAGATGTGTCAATAGATATATCAGTATATGAAGACGTAGTATGAGTGCCAATGAGACAACTCTCCATCCAAGTAACAATTTATAAAAGTAAACCATTATAGGCCAAGGTACGGCCGTCAACACGGAGCCTTGGCTCAAAACGAACAGCAAGCTATAAAGGGCCCCCAAAATTACTAGTGTAAAACCATTCAAACGGGAAAGCCATCGGTCTTATCTATATAAACGAGAAGCATGTTTGAGCCGTAAGAGAAAATAAACAAGATCTACTTACAGACAAACAAAACCTGGAGATATATTATATATTTTATGTGAAAATGACAATGAGAATAATGGTCGTAGTATGAACGTAGTCAGGTCGTAGGAAGAGCGTGATGAGAACGTCAAGGGAGTGCTATAGTCGTTCTATGGTCTTGAACAGCGTGGTGTTAACGTGGTATAGTCGTGAATGAATTTAAGATAGATTCATGGTAAACCGGCATCTTGGATTGTACAATTTCAGTACAATTCGGTCTAATTATTTGTCCAAATCTGCAAATTTGGAGACCTATTTGGAATCTAATGTTTAGGCTGTTTATTTATTTAAAGAAAACTTAGTGATTTTATTGTATTTTTCAAAATATTTTAACAAATATCATTTTTGTTTGTAATTACAATCTTTGTTGTCTTCAAATGAGTCATGTAAGGGGAGATTACTCTTTCAGTAAAAAAAATAAACTGGACTAATAGGGAACTTTTTTAATTTTTACTTGTAGCAAGGAAACAAATTCAGTGACACCATTGCTGCCTTTTATTTTCTTAAAACATATACGTATAATAAGACCTATCTTCTCACAATTATTCAATTTCTACCCCAAAGAACTTTTTTTATGCACACCAGTGTGTTTTTTTCAAGAACAATCTAACCAAGTTTATGCAATTTTCAACAATTCGTAGCTTGTTAAATAGCACGGTGACCCATCCTTTTTATTATATTTTTGAAAAAAAGCATAGTAAAAATTTCATTTTAGCAAATTATAAGCAAATTCCTTTCTCAAAAAGTCTATACTTTATAATGATATATCTTAACCATGTAAAATTATTTGTAATTGTGTTTCCTTAATAATTTTTGAATTTTAAGTTTCCTTTTGCTATAATGTGGTATTTTTTATATAAGCTACAATATCACACACAGAAAAATCGTCTTTAGAGGCCAATAACGGTAATGAAAATCAGATGACGATTTCAACGAAGCAGATCTAGTGCTGCTGCTAATCTATCAAATTAAATGTTTCTCTTTCTCTTTTATCGTTTTCAAGATAACAGGCAAAAAAGACAAAACATCAACGAATAATGTGCCTATGAAACACAGATGATGCCCTCGCTTGTATATCATATTTATCAAGATATAAAGGGACATAACTAAAGAATTGTAAAAGTGCAATTATTATGTTTATAAAAGGCATACAACTCCAAAACGATAAAAGTGACGCCACCCAATTTTCAAAGTGATCTGTTTTATGTGGCAATACGCATGGTATATTTTATGTGGCAATACGCATGGTATATTTTATGTGGCAATACGCATGGTATATTTTATGCGGCAATACGCATGGTATATAGGTTTTTTTAACATTTGGCTGAGGCAAACTAAAAATAGAGAACGATAAGGAAGACTCAACATTTTTTCTCTTTATAAAGGGACATAACTCCAAAACTGTAAATTTGACCTCATCCAATTTCGAACTTAATCTGTGTTTTGAGTTAATAAGCAGTGATTTAAGTTTCATATCATTTGGTTGAGGAAAACTAAACTAAGAGAACGGAAACTAAAAATTCATCAAATTGTATGTCCATAAATGGGTATAACACCTAAATTGTTCAAGTGACGCCACCCAATATCCCACATGATATGTGTTGTGTAAATTTTTATAACATTTGGTTGATGCATCTTATCTTATTTGTATTGCCTTCTCTGCTAACTCTGTCTTGAGGTCTGCCCGCAATGATACAAATGATTTGTTGGTTCATTGGTTTGTTGGTGAGAGACATGTTGAATAACACGTTTAGTGACAGTAGCCACATCATGGCTACCAGTATTATTTGGTGGAGAGAGCTGGGGTAAACAATGACCTTTGATTGAAATATAGATCCCAAATCAAGAGAATAAGGTATACAGTATTAGAAGAGTATGTCTATGTTAATGTGTTGCAAACTTCCACTGTGTCATATGTTATGTTCGTGTAATCGTTGAGGCAAACATTTACATCTAAAACTGGTTCTCATATTAGCTGTACCAATTTTGTCTAAGTACTTACAATTTATTAAACAAGTGAAATTGAAAATTGTAAAAAGAAAAGGTAAAATAAAGCACATGCGCGTATCCCTTGCTTTTGGATTAGATCCTTGTTTCTCAGTCGTAAGTTTATATTCAATGTATGGTAAACGTTGTTGTTTTAGTTAATGTCATTTGTTGTCAGTTTGTTTACTATTTATTCTATTTATCTAATCCGTTAGATATCTGTAATACAATTTAATTTTTTAGCGTAATATTGGGAAGGACTTTTAATATTTGAACTGTTTATTTCAGGATGGGAACACTGTTTTACACACAGCTGTTAGGAGTGGAGAACTCGAAATGGTCAAACTGTTACTCAAAACATCAAATATAGATCCTAATCAAAAGAATAAGGTATAAAGTATGAAAAGTTTATGGCTATGTTAATGTGTTGTCAACTTTCATTGTGTCATATGTTTCGTTTATTAAATCGTTGAGCCAACCTCAAACTGGTTTTCAAATTAGCTGTACCAATCATTTCTAAGCACCTATTATTAATTTAACAAGTGAAATTGAATATTATAAAGAGAAAGGGTAAAATAAAGCTAAATTATGTAGACACCATTAATTTACTGAAACACATGAGCGTATCCCTTGCTTTTGAATTAGATCCGTGTTGCTAAGTCTTAAGTTCAATCCAATGTATGGTAACCGTGTGTTTTTTAGTTTACGTCATTTTGTTGTCAGTATGTTTTCTTTGACTTCTTGATTTTGAAGTACCTTTGGTATCTGCATGTGACAATTTGATATCTTTTTTTCAAATTCAAATCCTCTGTTACATAAAACAACAAGGTCTATCTATCATTACACGCTAACGTACGGATTACGCTAAATCAAACTTTAATGATCATTTGCTATGTATTTGTTTATACATCCCATTATGTATGATCATTGGCACAACCATCAATTTTATATTTTTATAGATATTTATAATTTTTTACTTTATTAACAACTATTTGCTTCCTTTTGCTATCATAATTCATATTAGGTTGAAATAAAATGTATTGGTAATTCATACAGACATATTGGATGATTTTACACTTGTCATGTGTGGGGCCCTTTATAGCTTGGTGTTCGGTGTGAGCCAGCGATCCGTGTTGAGTACCGTACTTTGAGCTTTAATGGTCTTCAAATTGCGATTTTGATGAAGAGCTGTTTTATTGGCACTCAAACTACATATTTTTATATCTACATAGTTTTTCTATTTTACTTTATTGAAAGAAATCATTTCTGAAATTTCGTGCGTTAATATTTGTTTTACAATTGTACATGTTGGCATAATGAGTCTTTGTTAAAAGTATATAACACACATTATTTCTGCAAACAATAGAATAGACATAGTTCATAGCTGGTTACTTATACATAGTTGTACAACAGTGATCTATGATGTGGTCATTGCCCAAGCAAAATATAGAACATTTATCAAAGTCAGAATCATCACAGAAAGGTCTTCATTTTTTTATACGAACATATTATATTATAAGAGTTCTATTATTTTATCAAGTCAATTTGTGAAGGCGTTTCTGAAGCTTTATTCGGCTTTATTAAACTATCAAGTTTAATTTCTCCCTTCAGTTTATATCTGTAATCGAGTTAGTATTTAAGTCACAGTTACTACAACATGTTGTTTGTCATCTACAGTGTAAATGTGGTAAAACAGTATGTTAGCGAGTCAGAAAAGCCATTTCACATAAGAAATAACGGCCATCGTAGGGACTACAAATGCAAGCCAGATCTTCCTTTCAATCGCAATTTGAGGTCCCCTGGCCACACTAAAGCATATCTTAGTCGAATGACCATTTCAGTAATAGACCACACCACTGATTGGTCATGGGGGTATAGACTCACTGGAAACTGATTTTGAATAAGCAATTAAAAACTTTAGCACCAAGTTTGATATTTTAAAATGTAGAATACCCTCTACCCCCTCGTCGGTGTTGAGATAACTCAGTTGAAACGTTTTGCTCGTGGATATTCATACTATAAATACTTCGTATACAGGATTGTGTTCCTCATGCAGAATACCCCAACAAAGTCACGATGAGAAAAAATTAAAAATGAAACTCCGTAAACTTTATGGATACTAATATAAATTAGTTGATCCATACGATGTATATACCAAAAAGAAGATGTGGTATGATTAACAATGAGACCTCTCTTCACAAGAGACCAAATGACACAGAAATTTATAAATATAGGTCACCGTACAGCCTTCAATATTAAGCAAGGCCAATACCGCATAGTCAGGTTGAAACAATCCCGAAATAAAAAAATGTAAAACAATTTAAACGTGAAAACTATAAGGCTAGTTGATGTACAAAAAAATAACGAAAAGCAAATATGTAACACATAAGCTAACGACAACCACTGAACAACAGGCTCCTGACTTGTGACAGACACATACATACAGAAAGTTGCGGGGTTAAATATGTTAGCGGGACCCCATCCCTCCCGTACCCTGGGAGAGTGGTTTAACAGTACAACATCAGACCGAACAAATAATCAGTAGTGCTTTTACATCCCAACAACAACAGACACTAAGTACAGATCTGAGAGTACTCGCAGTTACTGACAGCTTGTTTAAAGCCACTAACAACTAATAAAAAAGTCATGCATCTAAGTTGTGTCTATGTCTAAACTATTTTAGGACATGTCTTAGATTGTGTTTACAATTTACGTCGTCTAGTCGTTTAAGTACCAAACGTGACTTGTTCCCGAATATGACGTTTTTGCTGAGTGTGACTTCGCATTGCTATAAGATGTGTCTCGGTATTTGTTTATCCAGCGTTCATGTATTAAGCTACAAATTGTTGATTTGTAATTCTGATCGAATATTGTTTTGTTTCTTACCTTTTGTAGTATGGATTTTTCTTTCTTTTCTACTATTATGTAAAGATAATTAATCAACCAGTTCATTTGTATGATTTTAGATGATAGTAACTATGTAGACGGTATTTATTTGTTTAACACAATTCGATTGTGAAGAAAGGCCGACATAGTTTGATGCACTATTACTTACACAATTCTATATTTATAGTCTTGTTATTGATATAAAATATATCAAATAACTTAATTAGAATTATATTTAATTTTTCGAAATTTACATGTGACGTTACTTTTTGGCGTTGAAACAGTCGTGTGACAGATATACAGTTCATAATTCATTGAAGTTGCTTTTGTGAACTGTTCTTAATTTATTTGTTGTTATTCTGTGGTTAACATGTCGAAATGTACTCTAACTTATATTAGTTTTGTAGATATTTCTCTGTCATCGGTATTTATCCGTTTATTTGTATAGTATTCCTGTTATGTAATGTTGTCAGTTTGCGGAATATTGAATTTTTCCATAAAGTGCGAAGGTTTGGCTAGCCACAAATTCAGGTTCAACCCACTATTTTTCCATTGATTTGTATTGTATTCCCGTCATGTGATGTGATCATTTTAGCGGCATATTTAACATTGCCATAAAGCGCAGAGGATTGTCTAGCGACAGATTCAATTTCAAACACATTTTTTTCTTAAAATGTCCTATACTGAGTCAGAAAAATGGCAGTTGTTATCTAATAGTTCGTTTTTATGTATATTGATGTGTTTCCCTCGGTTTTAGTTAGTAACTCGGATTTGTTTTTTCTCAATCGATTTATGACCTTTTAACACCGATTACATACTTTTGAAAATGTGGTTTCCATTATTTAGCAAACTTCGCAAAAATTGGTAAAAATCATCAATGAAGGCGACTGACAATTTCAGCCACGTGACTTATTTGTAAATCGAGTTTTTACAACTGTTACTGTTTTAACTTTGTCCCTTTATACTTATAGCATTTGAATGATGACACCCAGAGATGCAATATTTATGATGTCGTTATTGAAAGGCAAATCTCCCAAAATCTCCACAAAAGTTTTTGACTTACGATTTTATTCATATCAACTAATTTGCAGATCTTGTATTGTTGATCATGTTTAAAGTTTCTCTCTGACATCAAGAAAGGTGGGATATCAGGGACAAAGGTTGTAAATTTTCTTTACTTCCAATCGAAACAATGTGATGCTGGAAAAAATCAATTCACACGGACTTGTGTAAAATCGTTCAAAAAATTTCTAAGTATACATGTATATATAGGATGTTAATAATTAATCTTTAGCTTTCTGTTTGATGACATTCCATGTGTTGGACTGTATATCAATTCATTCTTTGTTCTTGACTTCATTTAAATGTATTGAAAATTATTGTCAAGAAAGGCGATATTTATGATACAACTAATTTTTTGATTTTTATTACAAGCCTGAATTGATTTAATACCCCTTTATGCATTCATTGTAAGACACTTTTAAATGCTGGTGTACCTATATACAAGTGCATTAAACATACTAATTTAAATAAATCGTTGCCAAAGCCTATCTCAGCACCCAAACTCCATAGATCAGAAGGTGTTTCGAACATCTATTTAGACCAATTAGAATTAACTAATTGACCATGGCCATGTCCACCGTCAGGGGCCTAGGACATTGCATAGTGACACTTATTATAAAAATACTGTAATTTTATTAGGGGCTCGATACCTCATGATCTGTCTGACTAATATTTTTCTATACTCTTTATCTACTTAACCTTGTTTGTCAATTTAACGAACAAAGTTTAGAATCTATTTTCATAATCTGCAACATATCAATTACACAGAGTTTCTGATGTTACTGTGTCTTTCAAGTTTTTATGCCTACGGAAAGCAAACAGAGGTCTTTTATCAAATAAAAAATTTGCCTCTTTGTCATCCTTTAATTTATCCCAGTGTTTTTAAGATATTGTTCTTTATGTGTGATGTCTGTCTTGAAAACATTGTGGAGAATACCAAGGGAGGCGACTGTAATACAGATTTGGGCTTTACCATTAATGTGTCTTTTCTTTGTTTTGCAGTCACTTCCTGCATAACAGTCTTAATTTCATTTTTGGGATATCCCCTTTTAATAAGGCGCTCAGAAAATAACGCATATTGCTTGCAAATCTACTGGATCGTTCGTAAATCTCTTAAAGCGAAGCATTTCTCCTTTAATTATGCCTCTGAAAGGAGAGGATGGGTGGCATGCGGATCTCTTTAAGTATTGATAATTTTCAGTCTTTTTTCGGCAATTTCTTCCCTGAAACGAAACGAAAAAATAGTTATTCGAAAAGCAGATAAAAATACTACCACAGTGATCCTGGATAAAACAGAATATATAAATGAAGGTCTGAGGCAATTGAGTAGTGAGTAGTGAGTAGTACAAAGACAACTGCCAAACTTTGATTAGAAAACTTGCAATCTTTTGAAATTTAGATGATAGCTGAAAACACCTGACCATGATCATGTTTTGTTTATTAGGGTTACAAAATAAGATTAATGCAAATGTACTGTTTCAAAAGAAACGCAATGTACTAAAACATTTTAGACAAACATAATTTTATTTTATATTGTATATTCTGAATTGAGTTATAGTGCATTATTTTATTGAAGTATCAAAATGAGTTATTCCCTTCAACATAATTCAGATATGATTTGTACATGTTTCTTCATTCCCTTTAAGTTCAATGAACCTCGTAACATTTCCAACATTTCTTTTTTAGCATGGGAACACTCCATTTGACATAGCTGCAGAAGAAGAACGATTCGAAATTTTAAAATTGTTATTAGAAAGAACATCTATAGATCCTAAGCAAGTATATAAGGTATGGAATGTACTACTTACGACAATTATCAAACGTTGCGTACCCGACCTAAACAATTATCAGCCTAAATCTACATTTAAGTAACAACTTACAACTAATCTTTTTACCCTTAAAGGGAAACAGACTTACAATACTTTCAAGGAATGCAATGTCATCTACAATGTACACTATGTTATTCAGTTGCTGTTAGAACAATGGTGGTTTTATGAAGAAAAGAAAACATACAATTGGCTATTCGAGTGAGATGGAACCAAGTTTAATCAGCACAAAAATGTGTCATATGTTATGTTTATCAAAACGTTGAGTCAAACATTTACGTCATGTTAGCTATACCAATCTGTCCTTACAATTACTTACAATTCATTGAAAAAGTTAAATTGAATATTGTAAAAAGGTAAAATAAAGCTAAGACATCATTATTTTTCTGAAGCACATGAGCGTATCCCGTGCTTTTGAATTAAGTTCGTGTCGCTCAGTCTTATATTTATTTTCAAAGTGTGGTAAACGTTTTTAAGATTATCATTTTGATGTCAGTTTGTTTTCGACTTATGGTTTTGGGTCGACTCTGTCATACATTCAGGAGAACAATTTGTCATCTTTTTTTCAACTTTTGTCCTTTGTTACATAAACCCACAGAGTCCACGTATAATAACACTCTAACTTATGGGTGGAGAATAAAATGAGACAAAAAAAGCAAATCATTTTATATTTATCCTTCTCTATGTATTTGTCTATACATCTAATTATGCATATCATTGGTACAAGCACACATTTGATATTTTCATACATGTTAATATTTTTTAACGTTAATAATAACTTTTCACGAAATTTTCCTATCATAATAACTATTACAAAATCCAATTGTAAAGCAGTTTAAGTTGTAAGAAGATGGATTAGTCATTCATACAGACATATTGAATGGTTTTACACTAGTCATTTTTGGAGTTCTTTATAGCTTGCTGTTCGATGTGGTTCTAAGCTTCGTGATGAAGACCGTATTTTGACCTATAATGGTTTACTTTTTAACATTGTGACTTTGATGTTGAACTGTTTAATTGGCACTCATACCACACCTTCTTATATCTATTTAATTAATTTGTTGTTGGGGCAGTGATTGTTTTTATGAAGAAAAATAAACATTCAATTTGATATTCGAGTGAGATCAAACTAGATACCAACGAATTGTTGACAACATAACATATACCCGTAATACAATTTGAATGTTTAACAGAAGATATATTGGAAAGAACTGTAAAAATAACAACTGTTTATTACAGGATGGTAACACTGTTTTACACAAAGCTGTTTGGAGTAGAGACCTCGCAATGGTCAAATTGTTACTCAAAACATCAAGTATAGATCCCAATCAAGAGAATAAGGTATACAGGATGAAGAATAAATGGCTATGTTAATGTCACCTTTCATTGTGTCTTATGTTTTGTTTATTAAATCGTTGAGCCAATCATAAATATCTCAATCTGATTTTCATATTAGCTGTACCAATTTTTTCTATGAACTTATTATTGATTTAACAAGTGAAATTGGATATTGTAAACAGAAAAGGTAAAATAAAGCTAAATTATGTAGACACCATTAATTTTCTGAAGCACATGAGCGTATCCCTTGCTTTTGAATTAGTGTTACTAAGCCTTAAGTTCTATCCAATGTATGGTAAACGTGTACATTGTGCCATAGACGTTAGCCTGCTTTTGATTTATCGAACCTTTATTTTAACTGGAGATATGTTTCATTTATAATATGTACACTGTATGTTTTTTCTTTAGTAGCACACATATTTTTCATTTCAGTAATTATATTTTTTACATGGTAATATTCCTTTTTCCATCTTTTGAATACGTTTTCAATTTTTTTACTTATATTTGATAATTTGTAATAGCAATCTTATTTTAGACTTTTTTTTGGTTATTTATTTTACCAACTTTATTCAGTATAATTTTTTACTCGTTTTTTTTTAATTTTGATTCATTGATATATATATTCCATCCGACCTCCATGATAAATATGTTGTTGTCCCCGCAGACAAAGCCCCAAATAACATCGTTTTTGTCTGTAAAAGTCACTACATTAATTGCTTGATAAACGAATTAGGTATAGACAATTCACTTGGAAACTCAACATATACCCTCACGACACTTACCAAAGAGGAAATCCTGGATAATCAACCAAAGATGAAGAACTGGATCTTCCATCACTGTATTGGATACCTAAACTACATAAGTGTCATTACAAACAACGGTATATTGCTGGGTCTTCTAAGTGCTCCACGAAACCTCTTTCTAAATTATTAACATCTATTTTATCAGCAATCAAAGACGGGCTTCAAAGTTATTGTGAAACTGCCTATTCTAGAGGTGGCGTGAATCAGATGTGGATACTTAAAAATTCCAAAGATCTTTTAGAGTACATACAATCTAACTCTCTTTCATCTTGTAACAGTATTAAAACATTTGACTTTTCTACTCTTTACACAAGTATTCCACATTCCAAACTAAAAGACAAATTGAAAGAGTTGGTATTACTTTGCTTCATAAAAAAGAATGGCCAACGTAGATACAAGTATCTTAACTTAGGGAGGGATAAATCATACTTTGTAAAGAATCACTCTGATTCAAACAAAAAATTCTCTGAAACCGATATTATCAAGATGTTTGATTTCTTGATTGACAACATATTTGTAACGTTCGGAGGACGTGTTTTTCAACAGACTGTCGGCATCCCAATGGGAACAAACTGTGCCCCTCTACTTGCCGACTTGTTTCTTTATTATTATGAGGCTGACTTCATGCAGGAACATCTTAGGAAGAAAGATAAGAAGTTAGCAATATCCTTTAACTCTACTTTCCGCTATGTAGATGACGTTCTTTCACTTAACAATTCAAAATTTAATGACTATGTGGAACGCATCTATCCCATCGAATTGGAGATAAAGGATACTACAGATACAGTTAAGTCGGCTTCATATCTTGACTTACATCTAGAAATTGACAATGAGGGTCGGTTGAAAACAAAACTTTACGACAAAAGAGATGATTTCAGCTTTCCAATTGTGAACTTTCCATTTCTAAGTAGCAACATTCCAGCAGCACCTGCATACGGGGTATATATCTCCCAATTGATATGATATTCCCGTGCTTGCATTTCCTATCATGATTTTCTTGATAGAGGGTTACTGCGCACAAGGAAGCTATTAAACCAAGAGTTCTAAATGGTGAAGTTGAAATCATCCCTTCGTAAATTTTACGGACGCCATCACGAGTTGGTTGACCGTTATGGAATAACCGTTTCACAAATGATATCGGATATGTTCTTTACGTCGTAACTACAATCCCTTCCCTTTCATGAATGTGACCTACCGAATTAGACTATTTACCGGATTTGTAATCACATAAGCAACACGACGGGTGCCACATGTGGAGCAGGATCTGCTTACCCTTCCGGAGCACCTGAGATCACCCCTAGTTTTTGGTGGGGTTCGTGTTGTTTATTCTTTAGTTTTCTATGTTGTGTCATGTGTACTATTGTTCATTTGTTTGTCTTTTTAATTTTTAGCCATGGCGTTGTCAGTTTGTTTTAGATTTATGAGTTTGACTGTCCCTTTGGTATCTTTCGTCCCTTTTCCACTTCTTTTGATAAAAATTCCACATTATTAATCCTTTTTATCTAGAAAAGTTTGAACACTTAAATATTTATTTTGTGGGTTCATGTTTTATATTTTTATCACTGTCTGTGTGTATATTTCGTTTAACATGTGATGTAAAGCGCTTTGAGTAATATTGTTTTAGATTTACCGCTATAGAAAAATTGTAATAATAATAATAATCATAATAATTTTTTAGTTTATGTCATTTTGTTGTCAGTATGTTTTCTTTGACTTCTGGATTTTGGACGTACCGTTGGTCTCTTTGTGGGAACAATTTCATATCGTTTTTTTTTAAATTTAAATCCTCTGTTATATAAAACCACAAGCACCACCTATCATAACACACTAACGTACGGGTTACGGGTCGAATCTTTCTGATATACTAAGACATACTTATTCAAAAATCAATAAGATTTTAAAGGAATCAAAGATACTTAAAAAGCAATTGTTCAGAGAACCATTGATGGTCTTTCCACCAGTAATGATTTTTTTTATATGAAAATATGAACATTTGGTTTTAAATGTCAATTTCAGCGTCAAATGACAACTTATTTTATGCTGATTCCAAAAATATAAGGTTTCTATACAATAAGATATAAATAAGGGAGATAATTTTTTACTTCCGGTTCAAAATATGTTACTTCCGGTACTGTCTGATAGTTTACTTGACGCTGATTCCAAAAATATATGGTTTTACATACTTTTACAATAATTTATTACAAAAATAGCTACTTCTGGTTTACAAAAGGTCACTTCCGGTTAGCTTTTTCAACGTAATACTGCTTGCAACTTAATGCTAAAAGTCTAATAGCTTTAACATGAACACATATGAGGTAAAAGCAAAGGTCAAAATCTAGAATGTTAAATTAACATATGACCTTGAGCTCAATTTCAAGGTCATGAACCAAGGACCTCAAATCAAAAGACTCTAGGTCTTTACTTTATATTGTTAATGAGTTATATTACCATACGACTGATAAAAGATATAAAAGACTGATATAAAAGGGGAAAAACTCGCAGCAAATGTCTACGTACCCTTTCAACTAAAATTTATGTGTAACTACATGTCGCGACTAACAATTATGTGAAAATATTTTGTCGATATCTTATAAGATTTCTGAAAATAAGAGATAAAAAGCCAAAATCAAAAATTTAGTCATGACCTTGACCTTTGACCTTGACCTCATTTTCATTTTTTTGGACCAAGGACCTCAAAACAAAATACCCTAGGCCTCTAACACTTATGGTTTTCCAGTTAAAAATGCATATCACTTATATCAAATATAAAAGGGGAAATAACTCTCCTATGGAGTTTCCGGATAGCTTCGGTCAAAATAAATCGAATCATCCTGAAGATATAACAAGCAATCTGGTTAAATAAATTTGTTGGTTTCTTATACGGTTGCGAATATTAAGCGATCACAAGTGTTCGTGGAGATAACTCTTACATTGAAAAGATTTTGGTTACGCGGTGTCAGTTACAAAAGCGTAATAACTGTTCGATATCATATACCATATGTCTAAGCGACATCTTGCGAAACAAAAAAACTGCGAAGGAAAAAAAACTTGGCGGAAGAAAAAATAATAATAATAATAACAATTAAAAACCAATTGTTCAACTAATGAGTATCTATTTTGATATGAAAATATTAAAATTCAGTTGAAAATGTAAGTTCCTATGGCTTAATGATGTATAAATATGAATTTCAAGCAAAGGTCAAAATCTAGAACGTCCAATTAACCTATGACCTTGACTATATTTTAAGGTCATAAACCAAGGATTCCAAATCAAAAGACCATAGGTCTGTATTATGTATGGTTCATGAGTAATATCCCTTTACGCATAATTCTAAATATAAAAGGGGCAAAAACTCCCATTTATTGTCTACACACCCTTCCAATCAAAATTTATAAGTTACGACATGTCGCAACTAACAATTTAGTAAAAATAATTTGTCAAAATCTTATAAAGGTAATGAAAAAGAGTGAAAATAAGCCAAAATCAAAATTTAGAATTTGACCTTGACCTTTGACCTTGACCTAATTTTAATTTTTTTTGGACAAAGGACCTCAAATCAAAAGATCCTTGGTCTCTAGCACTTATGGTTTACAAGATAGAAATGCATATCACTTATATCAAATGCATAAGGGGAAATAACTCTCATATGGAGCGTTCATATCACTTCGGTCAAAATAGGACAAATCATGCGAAGGATATAACGAGCAATTTTGTAAAATAAATTTGTCATAATATTTTACGGTTGCGAAGGAGTTGCGCTAACAAGGAAAACAGTGTTTGGGGAGATAACTCCCACAAAGAAAAGTATTCGTTTACGCAGGGTAAATTTCAAAAGCGCATAAACTGTTCAATATCATATACCAAATATCTAAGCGACATATTGCGAAACAAATGTTTATCGCAAGAACAAAATTAGGCGGAAGAAAAAAAAAAATAATCAGAAGAAAAACAATAGGTCTTTCCACAGAAAAGTGGAAAGACCTAATAATCAGAAGAAATCCAATAGGTCTTTCCACGGAAAGGTGGAAAGACCTAATTAATTAAAAAAGAGTCATTTTCTAATTTAAAGCTTTATTTTGTAAAAAGATACACAGTTCATTTAACAACTGAAGATATGATGTTATAGTAGTGAGATCCTTCTTTGGGCAATGCTGACACCCTGAGGTGTGTTCTTTGACAAGTAAACAACTGAAATTATGCATTATCAGACTTATATACCGTCAAAAAAAAAAGATTTGTAACATTTAGCATCCTATTTTACCGACCCTTACGCCCTACGGCTCATTTAGATGTGAAATAAAACTCCCTTATTAGTCTAGATATAAACCTTAAAAAAATTATTATCCATATACAATAAAACAATACTTCCGGAACTGCATGAAAAAAGAAACAAATTAATTGTTACCATCCGATAACGGTGTATGACAAATACAAGACACATTGTAACATGTGTAAGTAATTTATTGTTCCGACTTAGATTATGGAAAAGGGAGTGGGTATGTTTCTTTGTGAGTTACGTGAATTTTATTCAATAGAATATAAAGATATCTTTTTATAGAGTAAAAGGTATACATACATTTAGAACTGACACGAAGACGAATATAAATACATTTAGGTCACAGTATGATTTCCTATTCAGTGTGTTTCGTCCTGAACTTGCATGCAATATTTGCCACTGAACGTTAAGCAAGCAACCAACAATCAATCAACCTGGCTTTAATTTATGAAAGTCTAGATTAAAATGCATCTCACATATATGATAATGTTTCTGTAATGTAGCGATAAATAAACAACATTTCACGTTATATGTGTTTATGAAATTAAAATGCGGGCAAAGACGATTTCTTTTACACTGATCATCGATTGAACTTTAAATAAGAAATTCCCAAATCGGCAACAACAAACTGTCAGTCGAATATAATTTTGAAGTAAATAATAGATTGCATTTGTATCTAGTAAAGTAATGACCCCAAACAGGTCATTATTTTATGCCTTGAAGCATATTTTATTGAAACATGGTATCGTCCAGATTGATTCTAAAAAAGAATAACCTCGGAATGAAACTAACTCCATATAGGTATATTAGACAATTAAAATATAAAAGAGTCTGAGTTGAAAACTACGTTCAAACCTATGATTGCGTTGGATCAAAACCAATTTTTTTATACGTGTGCATGTAAAACAAATTTCGTTGTAAAAGTCTACATACAGCACAAACAAAATTTTCCAAAAGACCAAAAAAGTGAAAAAAGTATATTTTAACAAAACGCATTTGACTAACAGGTCGAACAACTGATGTTCTTTAACCCTGGTGACTGCCATTGGCGATTGCCAAATAAAATTGATCACAAGATGTAACAAAACGGGTCTTAATATAAATTTACATTTGTAAAACTAAACAGAACTTGTGGCCACGATGTTATGCCACAAACATAAGGTGTCAATATTTGTTTTTGTACACCGGATCCGGATTTCGACAATAAATGTCTCTTGAGTGATGTTAGGGATCGAAACGGTATTTGGAAGGCCATATAAAATGTACCCTCATTTTTAGATAGACTCTTGAATTTTAAGAGTCAGTTTAGGATGAACGGATCATATAAACCGGAGGGAAACTATGATACAAGCCCAAACGAAAAAGAAAATAAACGAGTCTAAAATTGATTTTCCTTTAAGTTCAGTATTTTTGTGATTTCACCTTTTGAAAACTACGTTCAAACCTATGATTGCGTTGGATAAAGACCGCAATTTTTATACGTGTGCATGTAAAACAAATTTCGTTGTAGAAGGGTCTAAATACAGCACAAACAACATTTTCCAAAAGACCAAAAAAGTGAAAAAAGTATATTTAAACAAAACGCATTTGACTAACAGGTCGAACAACTGATATTCTTTAACCCTGCTGACTGCCATTGGCGATTGCCAAATTAAATTGATCACAAGATGTAACAAAATGGGTCTTAATATAAATTTACATTTGTAAAACTAAACAGAACTTGTGGCCACGATGTTATGCCACAAATATAAGGTGTCAATATTTGTTTTTGTACACCGGATCCGGATTTCGACAATAAATGTCTCTTCAGTGATGTTAGGGATCGAAACGGTATTTGGAAGGCCATATAAAATGTACCCTCATTTTTAGATAGGCTCTTGAATTTTAAGAGTCAGTTTAGGATGAACGGATCATATAAACCGGAGGGAAACTATGATACAAGCCCAAACGAAAAAGAAAATAAACGAGTCTAAAATTGATTTTTCTTTAAGTTCAGTATTTTTGTGCTTTCACCTTTTGAAAACTACGTTCAAACCTATGATTGCGTTGGATAAAGACCGCAATTTTTATACGTGTGCATGTAAAACAAATTTCGTTGTAGAAGGGTCTAAATACAGCACAAACAACATTTTCCAAAAGACCAAAAAAGTGAAA
This sequence comes from Mytilus trossulus, assembly GCF_036588685.1. NCBI lineage: Eukaryota > Metazoa > Mollusca > Bivalvia > Mytilida > Mytilidae > Mytilus > Mytilus trossulus. The sequence continues at coordinate 52,550,720 of NC_086380.1, forward strand.
AAAGTATATTTAAACAAAACGCATTTGACTAACAGGTCGAACAACTGATGTTCTTTAACCCTGCTGACTGCCATTGGCGATTGCCAAATTAAATTGATCACAAGATGTAACAAAATGGGTCTTAATATAAATTTACATTTGTAAAACTAAACAGAACTTGTGGCCACGATGTTATGCCACAAATATAAGGTGTCAATATTTGTTTTTGTACACCGGATCCGGATTTCGACAATAAATGTCTCTTCAGTGATGTTAGGGATCGAAACGGTATTTGGAAGGCCATATAAAATGTACCCTCATTTTTAGATAGGCTCTTGAATTTTAAGAGTCAGTTTAGGATGAACGGATCATATAAATAAAGGCAACAGTAGTATACCGCTGTTCAAATCTCATAAATCCATGGACAAAAAACAAAATCGGGGCAACAAACCAAAACTGAGGGAAACGCATTAAATATAAGAGGAGAACAACGACACAACACCGAAACGCAACAGCACACAGAAACGGACCAAGCAACAGACAAAACACCACAAGAATAACAAATATAACATCAAAACCGGAGGGAAACTATGATACAAGCCCAAACGAAAAAAAATAAACGAGTCTAAAATTGATTTTCCTCTAAGTTCAGTATTTTTGTGATTTTACTTTTTGAAAATAAATTTTGAATATAAATTTACATTTGTAAAACTAAACAGAACTTGTGGCCACGATGTTATGCCACAAATATAAGGTGTCAATATTTGTTTTTGTACACCGGATCCGGATTTCGACAATAAATGTCTCTTCAGTGATGTTAGGGATCGAAACGGTATTTGGAAGGCCATATAAAATGTACCCTCATTTTTAGATAGACTCTTGAATTTTAAGAGTCAGTTTAGGATGAACGGATCATATAAACCGGAGGGAAACTATGATACAAGCCCAAACGAAAAAAAATAAACGAATCTAAAATTGATTTTCCTCTAAGTTCAGTATTTTTGTGATTTTACTTTTTGAAAACTACGTTCAAACCTATGATTGCGTTGGATAAAGACCGCAATTTTTATACGTGTGCATGTAAAACAAATTTCGTTGTAGAAGGGTCTAAATACAGCACAAACAACATTTTTCAAAAGACCAAAAAAGTGAAAAAAAATATATTTAAACAAAACGCATTTGACTAACAGGTCGAACAACTGATGTTCTTTAGCCCTGCTGACTGCCATTGGCGATTGCCAAATAAAATTGATCACAAGATGTAACAAAATGGGTCTTAATATAAATTTACATTTGTAAAACTAGACAGAACTTGTGGCCACGATGTTATGCCACAAATATAAGGTGTCAATATTTGTTTTTGTACACCGGATCCGGATTTCGACAATAAATGTCTCTTCAGTGATGTTAGGGATCGAAACGGTATTTGGAAGGCCATATAAAATGTACCCTCATTTTTAGATAGACTCTTGAATTTTAAGAGTCAGTTTAGGATGAACGGATCATAAAAACCGGAGGGAAACTATGATACAAGCCCAAACGAAAAAAAAATAACGAGTCTAAAATTGATTTTCATCTAAGTTCAGTATTTTTGTGATTTTACTTTTTGAAAACTACATTCAAACCTATGATTGCGTTGGATAAAGACCGCAATTTTTTTACGTGTGCATGTAAAACAAATTTCGTTGTAGAAGGGTCTAAATACATCACAAACAACATTTTTCAAAAGACCAAAAAAGTGAAAAAAATTGTATTTAAACAAAACGCATTTGACTAACAGGTCGAACAACTGATGTTCTTTAGCCCTGCTGACTGCCATTGGCGATTGCCAAATAAAATTGATCACAAGATGTAAAAAAGTGGGTCTTAATATAAATTTACATTTGTAAAACTAAACAGAACTTGTGGCCACGATGTTATGCCATGCACAAATATAAGGTGTCAATATTTGTTTTTGTACACCGGATCCGGATTTCGACAATAAATATCTCTTCAGTGATGTTAGGGATCGAAACGGTATTTGGAAGGCCATATAAAATGTACCCTCATTTTTAGATAGGCTCTTGAATTTTAAGAGTCAGTTTAGGATGAACGGATCATATAAACCGGAGGGAAACTATGATATAAGCCCAAACGAAAAAAAAATAAACGAGTCTAAAATTGATTTTCCTCTAAGTTCAGTATTTTTGTGATTTTACTTTTTGAAAACTACGTTCAAACCTATGATTGCGTCGGATAAAGACCGCAATTTTTATACGTGTGCATGTAAAACAAATTTCGTTGTAGAAGGGTCTAAATACAGCACAAACAACATTTTCCAAAAGACCAAAAAAATGAAAAAAGTATATTTAAACAAAACGCATTTGACTAACAGGTCGAACAACTGATGTTCTTTAACCCTGCTGACTGCCATTGGCGATTGCCAAATAAAATTGATCACAAGATGTAACAAAATGGGTCTTAATATAAATTTACATTTGTAAAACTAAACAGAACTTGTGGCCACGATGTTATGCTACAAATATAAGGTGTCAATATTTGTTTTTGTACACCAGATCCGGATTTCGACAATAAATGTTTCTTCAGTGATGTTAGGGATCGAAACGGTATTTGGAAGGCCATAGAAAATGTACCCTCATTTTTAGATACTCTTGAATTTTAAGAGTCAGTTTAGGATGAACGGATCATATAAACCGGAGGGAAACTATGATACAAGCCCAAACGAAAAAAAATAAACGAGTCTAAAATTGATTTTCCTCTAAGTATAGTATTTTTGTGATTTTATTTTTTAAAACTACGTTCAAACCTATGATTGCGTCGGATAAAGACCGCAATTTTTATACGTGTGCATGTAAAACAAATTTCGTTGTAGAAGGGTCTAAAAACAGCACGAACAACATTTTCCAAAAGACAAAAAAAATGAAAATGATATATTTAAACAAAACGCATTTGACTAACAGGTCGAACAACTGATGTTCTTTAACCCTGCTGACTGCCATTGGCGATTGCCAAATTAAATTGACCACAAGATGTAACAAAATGGGTCTTAATATAAATTTACATTTGTAAAACTAAACAGAACTTGTGGCCACGATGTTATGTCACAAACATAAGGTGTCAATATTTGTTTTTGTACACCGGATCCGGATTTCGACAATAAATGTCTCTTCAGTGATGTTAGGGATCGAAACGGTATTTGGAAGGCCATATAAAATGTACCTTCATTTTAAGATAGACTCTTGAATTTTAAGAGTCAGTTGAGGATGAACGGATCATATAAACCGGAGGGAAACTATGATACAAGCCCAAACGAAAAAAAAAAACGAGTCTAAAATTGATTTTCCTCTAAGTTCAGTATTTTTGTGATTTCACCTTTTGAAAACTACGTTCAAACCTATGATTGCGTTGGATAAAGACCGCAATTTTCATACGTGTGCATGTAAAACAAATTTCGTTGTAGAAGGGTCTAAATACAGCACAAACAACATTTTCCAAAAGACCAAAAAAGTGAAAAAAGTATATTTAAACAAAACGCATTTGACTAACAGGTCGAACAACTGATGTTCTTTAACCCTGCTGACTGCCATTGGCGATTGCCAAATAAAATTGATCACAAGATGTAACAAAATGGGTCTTAATATAAATTTACATTTGTAAAACTAAACAGAACTTGTGGCCACGATGTTATGCCACAAACATAAGGTGTCAATATTTGTTTTTGTACACCAGATCCGGATTTCGACAATAAATGTCTCTTCAGTGATGTTAGGGATCGAAATGGTATTTGGAAGGCCATATAAAATGTACCCTCAGTTTTAGATATTTTTTGAATTTTAAGAGTCAGTATTGGATGAACGGATCATATAAACAGGAGGAAAAATATGATACAAGCCCAAACGAAAAAATATAAACGAGTCTTAATTGAAAACTACGTTCAAACCTATGATTGCGTTGGATAAAAGAAATACAATATATATGCCATGGTGTATAATAAACTGTTTATTAAATTCAAAGGTAAAGATGTCTTTTTACTTTGTATTATATAAAACAACATATGTTAATCTACTAACATTTTCAAAGTTCAATACGTGTTTGTTTATATGCCTTTACTTATATGTAAAGAATGTCAATGCCTCTGAATTTATTTTAGAACTTAAAGGATTAAAATTTAGTCACCACATCTTCATACCACAACTTTTTTTTATACATACAAAAAATCATGAACGCTCAATATAAAGTACATGCAGGACAAAGCAATCTGTCTTTGTAATTTGGATGTTGACAATTGCAACAAATATATAACATTAACACGCGTATGGCGTATACATTTCAGACATTATGAAAAAAGTAAAACCACAAAAATACTGAACTCCGAGGAAAGTTCAAAACGGAAAGTCCCTAATTAAATGGCTAAATCAAATGATAAAACGCATCGAACAAATGGACAAAACACGTCATTGATGTCTTAGCAAAACAATAATGAGCCATGGTCTCTAAAAGTTCCTAGAAACGTATCACGTATCACCAATAATAGAGGATGGACTTGGGTGTTGACATTGTCTTTTATGTAATTACTTTGGAGTTTTCCGTTTATTTGTATTCTTACTATTATGTTCTTGTAATATGACTCCTGACATGACTATGAATATGTTGATACGGATTTTGTGTTGTATATTTTGTGGCTTTCCTGAGTGTGCTGAATCTAGAGGGCTGACTCGACGCATGACATTTGCATAGTGAAACTTGATTTTTGTTCTTCGTATTTCTATTTTACGATTGTTGTGTGTTGACGTACTTGCTAGTTGTACATGTTAGTTTGTCATGATCTAAAATATATAGTTGATATAATATATGTATACTATTTATGCAACTGGATCCAAGTTATTGTCACATCAAACAATTTTGATTGTTTTGATTGATCAAGCAACATTATCAATATAATTGAACTATATTTAATAGTCATATAATGTGGGGGTTGAGTGAGCTATGAACCACATTAACGCCAACACTTTCTTTAAAAATTGCCTATACCAAGTCAAGAATATGTCAGTTCCTGTCAGGTCTTCCCATTAGTTTTGTCAGTTTTTACAGATGTTACCGTTGAGTTCCTCGTTAGTACATTATTGTAACTAACAATCATAAAGCATGAATTCATGGACATTAATGATCTCAATTATCTTTATTGGTTTTTGCAAAATACTGCATATTTACAATACTCCATGGAACAATTCATTCAGACATAGGTCTGTATTTGTTTGTAATGTCTGTTAATGGTATAGGCTAGTAGATATATTGTTTCTATTAGCACTGCTTTATGGAACAATTCATTCAGACATAGGTCTGTATTTGTTTGTTTATGTCTGGTAATGGTATAGGCTGGTGGATATATGTTGCCTATTAACAATACTCCATAGAACAATTCATTCAGACATAGGTCTGTATTTGTTTGTTAATGTCCGGTAATGGTATATGTTAGTGGATAGATGGTGCCTGTTTATAATACTCCATAGAACAGTTCATTCAGACATAGGTCTGTATTTGTTTGATATGTCTGGTAATGGTATAGGTTGGTGGATATATGGTGCCTGTTTATAATACTCCATAGAACAATTCATTCAGACATAGGTCTGTATTTGTTTGTTAATGTCCGGTAATGGTATATGTTAGTGGATAGATGGTGCCTGTTTATAATACTCCATAGAACAGTTCATTCAGACATAGGTCTGTATTTGTTTGATATGTCTGGTAATGGTATAGGCTAGTAGATATATTATTCCTATTAACAATACTCCATCTAACAATTCATTCAGACATAGTTCTGTATTTGTTTGTTATATCTGATAATGGTATAGGCTAGTAGATATCTTGTTTCTATCAACAATACTCCATGGAACAATTCATTCAGACATAGGTCTGTATTTGTTTGTTTATGTCTGGTAATGGTATAGGCTGGTTGATATATGTTGCCTATTTACAATACTCCATAGAACAATTCATTTAGACTTAGGTCTGTATTTGTTTGTTAATGTACGGTAATGGTATAGATTAGTGGATAGATGGTGCCTGTTTATAATACTCCATAGAACAGTTCATTCAGACATAGGTCTGTATTTGTTTGTTCATGTCTGCTAATGGTATAGGTTGGTGAATATATGGTGCCTGTTTTACAATGCTCCATGGAACAATTCATTCAGACATATGTCTGTATTTGTTTGTTATGTCTGGCAATGGTATAGGTTTGTGGATATATGGTGTCTTTTTACAATGCTCCATGGAACAGTTCATTTAGACATAGGTCTGTTTTTGTTTGTTATGTCTGGTAATGGTATAGGCTAGTAGATATATTGTTCCTATTAACCATTCCCCACGGAACAATTCATGCAGACAAAGGTCTGTATGTGTTTGTTATGTCTAATAATGCTATAGGCTAGTAGATATATTGTTCCTACTGACAATGCTCCATGGAACAATTCATTCAGACATAGGTCTGCATTTGATTGTTATGTCTGGTAATGGTATTGTTCTATGGATATATTGTTCCTATTAACAATACTCCATGGAACAATTCATTCAGACATATGTCTGTATTTGTTGGTTATGTCTAGTAATGGTATAGGTTTGTGGATATATGGTGTCTTTTTACAATGCTCCATGGAACAGTTCATTTAGACATAGGTCTGTATTTGTTTGTTATGTCTGGTAATGGTATAGGCTAGTAGATATATTGTTCCTATTAACCATTCCCCACGGAACAATTCATGCAGACAAAGGTCTGTATGTGTTTGTTATGTCTAATAATGCTATAGGCTAGTAGATATATTGTTCCTACTGACAATGCTCCATGGAACAATTTATTCAGACATAGGTCTGCATTTGATTGTTATGTCTGGTAATGGTATTGTTCTATGGATATATTGTTCCTATAAACAATACTCCATGGAACAATTCATTCAGACATATGTCTGTATTTGATTGTTATGTCTGGTAATGGTATAGGCTAGTAGATATATTGTTCCTATTAACAATACTCCATGAAACAATTCATTTTGGCATATGTCTGTATTTGTTTGTTATGTCTGGTAATGGTATAGGCTAGTAGATATATTGTTCCTATTAACAATACTCCATGGAACAATTCATTCAGACATAGGTCTGCATTTGATTGTTATGTCTGGTAATGGTATAGGTTGGTGGATATATTGTTCCTATTAACAATACTCCATGGAACAATTCATTCAGACATATGTCTGTATTTGATTGTTATGTCTGGTAATGGTATAGGTTGGTGGATATATTGTTCCTTTTAACAATACTCCATGAAACAATTCATTTTGACATATGTCTGTATTGGTTTGTTATGTCTGGTAATGGTATAGGCTAGTAGATATATTGTTCCTATTAACAAAACGCCATGGAACAATTCATGCAGACAAAGGTCTGTATTTGTTTGGCATATCTGGTAATGGTAAAGGTTGTCGGATATTATATTGTTCCTATTTTTACGTATTTGGTTTAATCAATACGTTACACATCTGCGGTTATTAAATAGTTTCTATTTCAGTTTTTTTACAATGTTGGTGGAGGAACTGAATCCTTATGCACAGGTTGATTTTAAATACAACTCATAAACTTTCCTTTGCCGACGAAGTTCGCGATGGCGTTAACTTGTGCAATAACTAAGACACTCAAAAAAAAGTTCTGTCGAAAATACCTCCTGACTTTAAAGATCAGTCTGTACCAATCATGTCTTCTACCTATACCAAACCAATAGCAACCCAAATGTCGAATTACAAACACGTTATCCAAAATTTCAATCTTGACAACAAATCTAAACCTCCTGATTGCACCTGTGCTAGTTCGCAATTCACATAAAATTCGGCTGGCAACGTTATTACCGTTGACCCCAACCTTGTCAATAACACTTACCTGCGAAATGAGTTATCCAAAGGGGATGACGATGGGGTTCACAAACAGAACAAACTACTTTCTGTTTTAAATGGGATTCGAATACACAGTTTATTAACAGTCTCAACAAATATGCGATTAAGAAAAACTATTTTGAAATTCATCATTCTCGAATTGTTGGGCAATGTTTTTTTGTACTTTAATCATTTGTATGACATAGTTTGTATTACACGTCTTTATGATAATACGAACATTGTAAACCTTTCATTTCAGTTTGGTAACACTCCCTTAAACGCAGCTGCTGAAGGTGGAGTCATCAACATTGTTAAATTCTTATTAGAAAGAGCAGATATAGATCCGAATAAAGAAAATAAAGTATGTGATTACGTCCTTTACAGGACAGTCCAACTTTGTAAAATCTTTCATCAAACCAAATAAGAATAAAACTGAAAATGTTTTATAGAAAAATAAATTAGTTTAGTAGTACAATTGCTAAATCGTTTGAGACATCCAATAAAAAGAAAGAAAAATGATATTTTAATTACACATATCATAATACATATTACAAAAAGTAAATTTGATATTATTGCTTACGAAAAAACTTTCAACTCCGTCACAAAAGACGTAAATGTAAGCGGCTTGTCTGTTTCAGTTATATAATTTTGACAACTTGAACTATTTCTTGTCCTATTTCGATTGCCTTTATTGTAACATCTTTCTTGAAATCTGCCCGTTATGATACCAACTGTTATACTACAAGTGCGAAACAACTAACAATGATATTGTTGTGTATTTGTTTTTTTGAGTAAGACGCCACGTACAATAATGACCATACCAAGGCGATCAGGTTTTTTGTTGGTAGAGGATGGGAAAATAAACACACAAAACAACCGAGCTTCTGGGAAAAAAAGGCAACCGTTGTCAATGAAAACTGGATACGATTACACATCACCATGGAAATGTACTATGCACACAAGTAATTTATATAAACAGTTTTAACCAAATTGCGATAAGCAAAAAAGATTGAAATTCATTGACTTCCCGAAATAATGACAACTGCATTTTTGTACTTTTATCATGTGTATGAATTTTTTTTGTTAGCTTCCATATCATGCTATGAACAGTACAAGATTTTTTATTTTAGTTAAATGGTAATACTCCCTTACACTCAGCTGCTAGTTGTGGAAATCTTGACATAGTTGAATTGTTATTAGAAAGAGCAGATATAGATCCAAACGGTGAAAATAAGGTACGAGTTGACGTTTTTCTTTCATACTTGTAAAACATTGTTGAATCTTTCATCAAAATCAATTTAGAAAAAATGTTGCTTATAAATTCTATATACATCTCTTCAAAATACCTAAATTTTCAGAATTCACAAAGCTTTACGTCATCAAAAGTAAAATCACAAAAATACTGAACTATGAGGAAAATCAATTTGGAAAGTCCATAATCACATGGCAAAATCAAAAACAAAACACATCAACATCGAATGGACAAGAACTTGATATTTCGGACTTGGTACATACATTTTCGAATGTAGAAAATGGTGGATTAAACCTGGTTTTATAGCGCTAACCATCTCACGTTGATGACATTCGAAAAACCAAAACACACTTCAACCCAAATAATTTTGATTTTATAGGAATCAAAGACAGTCAATCTATTAAGCTTCGTTTTCTTAGTTTCGGTTTATTTTGCATTCCAATTGCACAGATAATTAAGACATGGGTTTATCATTCATTAACGTATGTATATACAACAACTACTTATCTGATAAAGTGTGGAAATGGGAAAACTCGATGACTGTAGATGTAGTACTGTGAATTCATTATTATTCGTTGGATACCAATGTTCGTGGAATTCGTTGGTACAGTTAAACCACGAAATTAAATGTTCAACGAATGATGAATTTTCTATTGCTTTGTATGCAGACATCAGCAAAACCACGAAATTAAATATCCACGAATTTGCAAGTTTTCCTTAATCCACGAAAATTGGTACCCACGAAAATAAAAGAATCCACAGTATTATTGTAAAAAAAAGATGCACACAGTTAATTAAGTTCACTACCAACTGAAGATATGATTCCGATTATGATATATTGCATGATATATAATCAAATGTGTTTTAAACCCGAAGAAAAAAAATGTTTTTCTTTGTTTCATATCAAACAACATAGATCAATCATCTGTGTTTTTATGATTGATGAGTCTGATTAAAAGAAAATTATTTTTTTTCTAAATAAAAAGCTCACTGCTTAAAATGATGCATTTAATAAGAAATTAAATGCATAGTTTATGCATATCAAATTTCAAATTGAAATAAATTATATGCATTGCACTGAAAAAAAATCGAATTTAACTAGAATTTAAACTGAATTCAATTGAATAAATTTCCAAAACTTTGAAGTAAGACAAAAAAAAAAAACTTAAATAAATTTCAAGGTTAATTGTAAACTATTTATAAAAAAAATCCATATTTTTTTATTTATAACTTATGTTAATCAGGACTTCCATTAAATTTAATACGATTTAAGGTAAATATAAGTCTTTTTTATCCGAAGTATCTAAAAAAATAATCATGGAAATAAAAAATTAAGAAAAAGATGGAAGTTTTGCTCTCTTAGTGTTTTTTTTCTTTGGGGGAAAATACTTTTACTTTAACTAAAAAATCTGGTTTGAAAATGTATAATTATAAGAAAATTTAAATACAAAAGGACATTCAATGAATATAATTATGAAGCCTTGAAGCAAATCATGGATCTTTCAACTTTTCTTATCCATATTTACAAAGTTAAAAACTTAAAAGGAATAGATTGCTTCTTAGTTTAATACTAGTAGAATAACCTTTGTGGTTTGGAATTTACAAATATAAAATATGTCAGTCATATTGTAGACTGTAAAGATAAAACTACAGTTACTGTAATCTAAATATTATAAGTCATTCATGTTCAAAGTTCAATACTAGTTTGCTAAACATGCGTTTGCTTATATGTAACGAAAGTGTAAAAAATTAAGACATACAAAAAACTATGAACGTTTGAAATAAACTGCACAGGACAAGGATATCTCTCTGCGTGATTTTGATTTGGGCAATTGGAACAGATATATCATATTTACCCGCGTATGGCGTATGAATTTCTTAACAAATACGATTTTCAGACTTTTTAAAATGTTTTTGGTGTCTCAGCAAAACGTTAATGAGCCATATTGTCAAAAGGTTAATGTAAACGTACCCCGATCTTACAGGCAATAATTTAGTGTCAACCTGACAAATCATACAGGATGGTCTTGAGGTTTTGGTTTCAGGTGCTGAAGTTGTGTATCATTGTATTACTTTTGCCGTTTTACTTTTATTTGTATTCTTACTATTAAATCCCTTATGGTTCTGACGTGACTATGTATATGTCTAACGAGCATCGTGGTTTTGGCTTTGTGGTTTTCCTAATTCTGCTTGATCTAGAGGGTTGACTCTTAGGCATGACCTTTGTGTAGCGTCATGTGTCTCTCGTATTTATAATTTACTTAAATCATACTGTATCGGGAACTTGTTGTGTATTGACGTCATTGCTAGTTGTAACTGTTCATTTGTCATGATCTGAAACAAAAACCCAGTTTTATTGTAAATATATATATATATATATAGATAGTATGGGTTCGAATCCCGGCGAGGGAAGAACCAAAAATTTGCGAAAGCAAATTTACAGATCTAACATTGTTGGGTTGATGTTTAGACGAGTTGTATATACATTATGTACACAGCCATGTATCACCATCATTGATGGCGATCCGATGGATACATCTGTTGTAGGGTTGTCACTGACTCAGACGTACTTATGAATATAATTATTTTCTGTGACTGTATCTTACATTAATTTGTAGGATCCTTTACTATAGATAATTTAGCTGATCTGTAACAATAACATCTTCATGCCTTATATATCATGTACTGTAGTACGCCGCTAGATTAAAACTGACGTGGAAAGGTAACATATGGCCACCGAAAGCTCTTTTTATGAGAGCCCAGGTGGTCGTGTGGTCTAGCGGGACGGCTGCAGTGCAGGCGATTTGGTGTCACGATATCACAGTAGCATGGGTTCGAATCCCGGCGAGGGAAGAACCAAAAATTTGCGAAAGCAAATTTACAGATCTAACATTGTTGGGTTGATGTTTAGACGAGTTGTATATACATTATGTACACAGCCATGTATCACCATCATTGATGGCGATCCGATGGATACATCTGTTGTAGGGTTGTCACTGACTCAGACGTACTTATGAATATAATTATTTTCTGTGACTGTATCTTACATTAATTTGTAGGATCCTTTACTATAGATAATTTAGCTGATCTGTAACAATAACATCTTCATGCCTTATATATCATGTACTGTAGTACGCCGCTAGATTAAAACTGACGTGGAAAGGTAACATATGGCCACCGAAAGCTCTTTTTATGAGAGCCCAGGTGGTCGTGTGGTCTAGCGGGACGGCTGCAGTGCAGGCGATTTGGTGTCACGATATCACAGTAGCATGGGTTCGAATCCCGGCGAGGGAAGAACCAAAAATTTGCGAAAGCAAATTTACAGATCTAACATTGTTGGGTTGATGTTTAGACGAGTTGTATATACATTATGTACACAGCCATGTATCACCATCATTGATGGCGATCCGATGGATACATCTGTTGTAGGGTTGTCACTGACTCAGACGTACTTATGAATATAATTATTTTCTGTGACTGTATCTTACATTAATTTGTAGGATCCTTTACTATAGATAATTTAGCTGATCTGTAACAATAACATCTTCATGCCTTATATATCATGTACTGTAGTACGCCGCTAGATTAAAACTGACGTGGAAAGGTAACATATGGCCACCGAAAGCTCTTTTTATGAGAGCCCAGGTGGTCGTGTGGTCTAGCGGGACGGCTGCAGTGCAGGCGATTTGGTGTCACGATATCACAGTAGCATGGGTTCGAATAACGGCGAGGGAAGAACCAAAAATTTGCGAAAGCAAATTTACAGATCTAACATTGTTGGGTTGATGTTTAGACGAGTTGTATATACATTATGTACACAGCCATGTATCACCATCATTGATGGCGATCCGATGGATACATCTGTTGTAGGGTTGTCACTGACTCAGACGTACTTATGAATATAATTATTTTCTGTGACTGTATCTTACATTAATTTGTAGGATCCTTTACTATAGATAATTTAGCTGATCTGTAACAATAACATCTTCATGCCTTATATATCATGTACTGTAGTACGCCGCTAGATTAAAACTGACGTGGAAAGGTAACATATGGCCACCGAAAGCTCTTTTTATGAGAGCCCAGGTGGTCGTGTGGTCTAGCGGGACGGCTGCAGTGCAGGCGATTTGGTGTCACGATATCACAGTAGCATGGGTTCGAATCCCGGCGAGGGAAGAACCAAAAATTTGCGAAAGCAAATTTACAGATCTAACATTGTTGGGTTGATGTTTAGACGAGTTGTATATACATTATGTACACAGCCATGTATCACCATCATTGATGGCGATCCGATGGATACATCTGTTGTAGGGTTGTCACTGACTCAGACGTACTTATGAATATAATTATTTTCTGTGACTGTATCTTACATTAATTTGTAGGATCCTTTACTATAGATAATTTAGCTGATCTGTAACAATAACATCTTCATGCCTTATATATCATGTACTGTAGTACGCCGCTAGATTAAAACTGACGTGGAAAGGTAACATATGGCCACCGAAAGCTCTTTTTATGAGAGCCCAGGTGGTCGTGTGGTCTAGCGGGACGGCTGCAGTGCAGGCGATTTGGTGTCACGATATCACAGTAGCATGGGTTCGAATCCCGGCGAGGGAAGAACCAAAAATTTGCGAAAGCAAATTTACAGATCTAACATTGTTGGGTTGATGTTTAGACGAGTTGTATATACATTATGTACACAGCCATGTATCACCATCATTGATGGCGATCCGATGGATACATCTGTTGTAGGGTTGTCACTGACTCAGACGTACTTATGAATATAATTATTTTCTGTGACTGTATCTTACATTAATTTGTAGGATCCTTTACTATAGATAATTTAGCTGATCTGTAACAATAACATCTTCATGCCTTATATATCATGTACTGTAGTACGCCGCTAGATTAAAACTGACGTGGAAAGGTAACATATGGCCACCGAAAGCTCTTTTTATGAGAGCCCAGGTGGTCGTGTGGTCTAGCGGGACGGCTGCAGTGCAGGCGATTTGGTGTCACGATATCACAGTAGCATGGGTTCGAATCCCGGCGAGGGAAGAACCAAAAATTTGCGAAAGCAAATTTACAGATCTAACATTGTTGGGTTGATGTTTAGACGAGTTGTATATACATTATGTACACAGCCATGTATCACCATCATTGATGGCGATCCGATGGATACATCTGTTGTAGGGTTGTCACTGACTCAGACGTACTTATGAATATAATTATTTTCTGTGACTGTATCTTACATTAATTTGTAGGATCCTTTACTATAGATAATTTAGCTGATCTGTAACAATAACATCTTCATGCCTTATATATCATGTACTGTAGTACGCCGCTAGATTAAAACTGACGTGGAAAGGTAACATATGGCCACCGAAAGCTCTTTTTATGAGAGCCCAGGTGGTCGTGTGGTCTAGCGGGACGGCTGCAGTGCAGGCGATTTGGTGTCACGATATCACAGTAGCATGGGTTCGAATCCCGGCGAGGGAAGAACCAAAAATTTGCGAAAGCAAATTTACAGATCTAACATTGTTGGGTTGATGTTTAGACGAGTTGTATATACATTATGTACACAGCCATGTATCACCATCATTGATGGCGATCCGATGGATACATCTGTTGTAGGGTTGTCACTGACTCAGACGTACTTATGAATATAATTATTTTCTGTGACTGTATCTTACATTAATTTGTAGGATCCTTTACTATAGATAATTTAGCTGATCTGTAACAATAACATCTTCATGCCTTATATATCATGTACTGTAGTACGCCGCTAGATTAAAACTGACGTGGAAAGGTAACATATGGCCACCGAAAGCTCTTTTTATGAGAGCCCAGGTGGTCGTGTGGTCTAGCGGGACGGCTGCAGTGCAGGCGATTTGGTGTCACGATATCACAGTAGCATGGGTTCGAATCCCGGCGAGGGAAGAACCAAAAATTTGCGAAAGCAAATTTACAGATCTAACATTGTTGGGTTGATGTTTAGACGAGTTGTATATACATTATGTACACAGCCATGTATCACCATCATTGATGGCGATCCGATGGATACATCTGTTGTAGGGTTGTCACTGACTCAGACGTACTTATGAATATAATTATTTTCTGTGACTGTATCTTACATTAATTTGTAGGATCCTTTACTATAGATAATTTAGCTGATCTGTAACAATAACATCTTCATGCCTTATATATCATGTACTGTAGTACGCCGCTAGATTAAAACTGACGTGGAAAGGTAACATATGGCCACCGAAAGCTCTTTTTATGAGAGCCCAGGTGGTCGTGTGGTCTAGCGGGACGGCTGCAGTGCAGGCGATTTGGTGTCACGATATCACAGTAGCATGGGTTCGAATCCCGGCGAGGGAAGAACCAAAAATTTGCGAAAGCAAATTTACAGATCTAACATTGTTGGGTTGATGTTTAGACGAGTTGTATATACATTATGTACACAGCCATGTATCACCATCATTGATGGCGATCCGATGGATACATCTGTTGTAGGGTTGTCACTGACTCAGACGTACTTATGAATATAATTATTTTCTGTGACTGTATCTTACATTAATTTGTAGGATCCTTTACTATAGATAATTTAGCTGATCTGTAACAATAACATCTTCATGCCTTATATATCATGTACTGTAGTACGCCGCTAGATTAAAACTGACGTGGAAAGGTAACATATGGCCACCGAAAGCTCTTTTTATGAGAGCCCAGGTGGTCGTGTGGTCTAGCGGGACGGCTGCAGTGCAGGCGATTTGGTGTCACGATATCACAGTAGCATGGGTTCGAATCCCGGCGAGGGAAGAACCAAAAATTTGCGAAAGCAAATTTACAGATCTAACATTGTTGGGTTGATGTTTAGACGAGTTGTATATACATTATGTACACAGCCATGTATCACCATCATTGATGGCGATCCGATGGATACATCTGTTGTAGGGTTGTCACTGACTCAGACGTACTTATGAATATAATTATTTTCTGTGACTGTATCTTACATTAATTTGTAGGATCCTTTACTATAGATAATTTAGCTGATCTGTAACAATAACATCTTCATGCCTTATATATCATGTACTGTAGTACGCCGCTAGATTAAAACTGACGTGGAAAGGTAACATATGGCCACCGAAAGCTCTTTTTATGAGAGCCCAGGTGGTCGTGTGGTCTAGCGGGACGGCTGCAGTGCAGGCGATTTGGTGTCACGATATCACAGTAGCATGGGTTCGAATCCCGGCGAGGGAAGAACCAAAAATTTGCGAAAGCAAATTTACAGATCTAACATTGTTGGGTTGATGTTTAGACGAGTTATATATATAGATATATATATAAGTACGTCTGAGTCAGTGACAACCCTACAACAGATGTATCCATCGGATCGCCATCAATGCTGTTGATACATGGCTGTGTAACGAACATATCTATAGATATATATATATATATATCAGTCTAAAGATTTGCACAACGGTACTGATATAAGATGTTATAATACGAAAATGTTGTTATTAAATCGTGTTGACAAATATTTCGGCTCAACAAATGGCCTTCTTCAAGTGTTACAAGTTTTAACAATACTGATAAATAATGTATAAGGTGTAAAAATAGATCAGTAATAAAACAGGTAAGTTTTGGTCCATTGATTATAATCCAAAATCCGGAATATCATAATATAAACAAAACACTATAATTCAATATACGTGACTGTGTATATTAACAATAAAAATGAGTGAAAAACAAAACTGTTATTGATGCCGTTTGGATGATGTACATTAAGTTCCTTTATCCAAAAGCTTTCCCGAACCTGTCGCTGGGCATCACTCCAGTGAATGTTCTGTTCAATCACTAGAATTTTCATGCGGTTAAAGTCATCAGGTTTGTGACCCGACTGTCTGAAGTGCTGAGAAGTGGCTTCTTAGAGATATCACTCCTATGGCCATTGAGGCGTTTGTGGAAAGGCTACTTTGACTAACCAGCATATTGGAGACCACAAACCGAACATTCTAGTATGTAAATAACATTCATACTTTTGCAGGTAACATTGCAAAATATCTTATAGTTGTTTTCGGTTGCCTTACTGTGAAATGTTGATGAATGCTGCATCTGTAGGCAGCATTTGCAGCGTTTTTCTTCACACGAGCGACATTGTCCAGAAGTACTTCTATTATCATACACTTCAGCCCGCACCAGCAGGTTCCGCAGACTACTAGGTTGCCTAAAAGCTATCATTGGAGGCTCGGGAAAAATCTTGGATAGTTTGGAATTCTTTTCAACTGATTTCCAAATCTCACGAATGACACCAAAGCTGTTTTTGAGAGATGGGTGGTAAGTAAGAACGCATGGAGTCCTTTTCTTTTTCTTTTTAACTTTGTATTCCAATAGTTTTCTCCTCGGAATTGACTCCGCTTTCTGAAAGCTTTTTTTTGATATTTCTGTGTTTGTAGCCCCTTTTCTTCAAGCGAGTTTCAAGTTGACGTAGTTGTCTTTTAGTTGTTTCTGTGTTGGAACATGTTCGCTTGACTCTAAGTGCCTGACTGTATGGGATGCTCTTGGTAAGATGAGCAGGATGGCAACTTTTAGGGGACAAATATTGATGAGTGTCAGTAGGTTTAGAATATAAATCTGTAGATAAGTTGCCCTCTGTGAGCGAACTTGAAGTATCGAGGAAGGCGATTTTGGATTTAGACTTCTCATGAGTAAATTTGATACTAGGATGTATGTTGTTGGCATGAGTGATAAAAGTATCTAAATCCTCGTCGCTTTTATTCCATTTCATATCCACATCATCTATAAATCTAAACCAGAAAAGCGGTTTCTCGATGGAAGTTTTAAGGAGCTGTTTCTCTAATTTGCCCATAAATATGTTGGCATATGACGGAGCCATTTTGGTGCCCATGGCAGTTCCATTTACTTGCAAATAATGATCTCCATCAAAAGTGAAGTTGTTTTTCTTAAGTACCAGCGTGAGCAATTTGACCAGGCATTCGGTAGGTGGATATTTCACTGGTCTGGAATTCCAAACTTCTTTACATGCATCGATGCCATCTGCATGTGGAATATTAGTGTAGAGGGAGGTGACATCCATGGAAACAAGAGTCGTGTCGGAGGGGAGTGGATTTAAGGCCTGCATTTTTCTTAGATAATCGGTTGTATCTTTGATGTGAGATGGTAAGTCTTCAACATGTTGACGAAGATGGAAGTCAACAAATTCCGATATTTTTTCCGTCGGATGACCGTTCGCTGAAACTATAGGTCTTCCTGGGTTATTGGCCTAATGAATTTTAGGTAAAAGATAAAATCTGCCCGGTTTTGGATTTTCTGGTTTCAAATATTCAAGAGTTTTGTCATCGATGAAACCATCGTCATGCATTTCTACCAAACTATCAGTAATTTCTCTGCTAAAAGATGTTGTAGGATCAGAGTCTAGTTTTTGGTAGAACCTTGCATCGCCAAGTTGTCGTTCAGCCTCTTGAATATAGGCAGATTTATCCATGACAACCACTGCACTGCCTTTGTCTGCAGGTTTAATGACGATAGTGTTGTTAGATCGTAAGTTTTTTTAGTGCAGTCCGTTCTTCATTGGTAAGATTGTCAAAAGGTTTATTGTTATTTTTTGTATTTCTAATAATGTCCGACTTAAAGTTATCAATAAATGATTCCAGGGTAGCATTTTTGCTCGGCTTAGGGATCCAAGAACTCTTTTAATAAATTTGTAGTTGTTCTCGTCTTCTGAAATTTCTGAGTCCCTATCCGAGCTTATTATGTTATCCTCCTTCGACGCGAAATATTCCTTAATACGTAGACTTCTATCAAAATTGTCAAGGTCTTCCGACAATTTGGTGTCATTGACAGGAGCAGGTAGAGGACAGAAATTAAGGCCTCTATAGAGAAGAGATGTTTCCGATTCCGTTAAATGGTGTTGATAAAGATTGACCACGATGTTGGAGGTGAATCAGTCTTTTGAGGTCTACGTTTAAAGCGTTTAATTCGTTTAGTCTTTTTCTCTGATGGTAAGGAAGGGTGGATGTATTCCATGCCATCCCTGCGGAATTTTCGTTTTTGTCTTTCACTTAAATTGTTGGATTGTATAGTAGTTAAGTCCTTGAGGCGAGTGTTAATAGCATCACAATTGTCAGATGTTAAATCTGATCTCTTTTACAGCTATTCAAAAGGGTGTTAAACTCGCCAGTGAGAGTTTTGAGATGTCCTTCGCAGTGTTGTTTGAGGAGGACCACTAACCGCTTTGAGCAATGAAAGAGGGCTTTCGCAAATTTTTGGTTCTTCCCTCGCCGGGATTCGAACCAATGCTACTGTGATATCGTGACACCAAATCGCCTGCACTGCAGCCGTCCCGCTAGAGCACACGACCACCAGGGCTCTAAAAAAAAGAGCTTTCGCTGGCCGTGTGTTAACTTTCCTCGTCAGTTTTAATCTAGCGGCGTACTACAGTACATGATATATAAGGCATGAAGATGTTATTGTTACAGATCAGCTAAATTATCTATAGTAAAGGATCCTACAAATTAATGTAATATACAGTCACATATAATAATTATATTTATAAGTACGTCTGCGTCAGTGACAACTCTACAACAGATGTATCCATCGGATCGCCATCAATGATGGTGATACATGGCTGTGTACATAATGTATATACAACTCGTCTAAACATCAACCCAACAATGTTAGATCTGTAAATTTGCTTTCGCAAATTTTTGGTTCTTCCCTCGCCGGGATTCGAACCCATGCTACTGTGATATCGTGACACCAAATCGCCTGCACTGCAGCCGTCCCGCTAGACCACACGACCACCTGGGCTCTCAAAAAAAGAGCCTTCGCTGGCCGTGTGTTACCTTTCCTCGTCAGTTTTAATCTAGCGGCGTACTACAGTACATGATATATAAGGCATGAAGATGTTATTGTTACAGATCAGCTAAATTATCTATAGTAAAGGATCCTACAAATCAATGTAATATACAGTCACAGAAAATAATTATATTTATAAGTACGTCTGAGTCAGTGACAACTCTTCAACAGATGTATCCATCGGATCGCCATCAATGATGGTGATACATGACTGTGTACATAATGTATATACAACTCGTCTAAACATACCGTTTCGATCCCTAACATCACTGAAGAGACATTTATTGTCAAAATCCGGATCTTGTGTACATAAAAGTATTGACACCTCATGCTTGTGGCATTACATCTTGGCCACCAGTTTATTGTTTACTGTTAAGTATTAAATTTATATTAAAATCCATTTTGTTACATCTTGCGATCAATTTTATTTGGCAATCGCCAATGGCAGTCAGTAGGGTTAAAAAACATCAGTTGTTCGAACTGTTAGTCAAATACGTTTTGTTTAAATATACTTTTTCACTTTTTTGGTCTTTTGGAAAATGTTGTTTGTGCTGTATTTGGACCCTTCTACAACTAAATTTGTTTTGCATGCAGACGTATAAAAATTTCGGTTTTTATCCAATGCAATCATAGGTTTGAACGTATTTTTCAATTTAGACTTGTATATATATATACCTTGTCAGTTTTATTTGGATCAATATATGCTCTTTCTAATAAAAATTGAACTATGTTGATGAATCCACCTTTGACAGCTCTATGCAAGGGAGTATAACCAAACTAAAACGAAAAGCTTTCAATGATCGTATCATCATACAGACGTATACAAACACTTTGTCATACGAATGATTATAGTACAAAAAAAGATAACAATGGCCATAAATTCGAGATTAAAGAACTGCAAAATTACTGCATACTCCAACAAACAAATACACGAACAATATCATGGTAAGTTTAATATGAGTGTGATACAACTTACCATGATGTTTTTCGTGTATTTGTTTGCTGGAGTATGCAGCTTCGTTCTATGATAATGGTTATACCATGGCGACTAGTTTTGTTGGTGGTGGAAACTAGAGTAAACAGACGGAAAATCGACTTTCTAGATAACTCGCAATCTTTGTCAATTAAAAAGGATTTTTTTTTTACACACGTTATACATTTAATCCATAAGTACAATTTCATAAAAAATGCGATTGATAAAAATAATTTTGCAGTTCTTTAATCTCGAATTTGTGGCCATTGTTATTTTTTTTGTACTATAATAATTCGTACGACAAAGTGTTTTTATACGTCTGTATGATAATACGATCATTGAAAGCTTTTCATTTTAGTATGGTTATACTCCCTTGCACAGAGCTGTCAAAGGTCAATTCATCAACATAGTTCAATTTTTATTAGAAAGAGCAGATAGTGATCCAAATAAAACTGACAAGGTACGTCATGACGCGTTTTACATTATTGTCAAACTTTGTCAAATAAAATAAACAGATCCCAAAAAAATAATACGGTATGAATATATTGGTCGAGTAGTACAATTAATAAATCGTTTGAGACATTCAATAAAAGGAAAGAAAAATATCCTGATACATATTGAAAAAAAGTAAACGTAATATTATTGTACATGAAAAAACTTTCAAATACGTCACAAATGACGTAGATGTAAGCAGCTTGTATGTTTCTGTTATTACATTTGACTGCTTTAACTATATCTGGTATTTTTTTCGATTGCCTTTATTGTAACCTCTTTCTTCATATCTGCCCGTAATGATACTAACTTGTATGCTGTGAGTACGAATTACCATTATAGTGTTGTTTATTTGTTTGTGGAGGTTGACGCCACGTACAATAATGGCCATACGAAGGGGACCATACTTTTGTTGCTGGAAGATGGTAAAATAAACACAGAAAAATTGCACTTCTAGAAAATATGCAAAGTTTGTCATGTGAATAAGATTTGAATACACATCACCATGCACAATATTATGTACAGAAGTAATTAACTTAAACTACATTTACAGTTTCAACGAAATTACGGAAAATTATGAAATTCATTGCCGTCTCGAAATGTTTGCAAATGAATTGAATTTTACTCTTATCATGTGTATGAATTGTTTTTGTTAACTTTCATACGATGCTATGAACAACGCAGTTTTTGATATTGTCCTTTTTTTTCGAGAGCAACAGCGGAACGGTCCGGGTTTTCAAACAGAGGGTTCGGGTATTTTAATGAAAATTTGAATAAGAAAAAAAGCATGCTAGACTCTTTCTAGTATATTACTGTCCCTCAGTGTAGAATAATGGCATATATTCACAATAAATCATCAAAACATATTGTCTACAAAAATGTAGTTACACACTAAGGGATAGGTGTGTCTGGTTAAGAAACCATAACGGACGTATCCCCAAAGTGTATAACTGTCTAACATCCGATGTTAAACCCTTTATTTGTGTATTTTGAATATGAAATGAGAAAGAATGGATGGCTTTTTTATTAACAGTATCAGATCCTGATTAATAATAATTTTTATTGTTCTTAAATGGAACAATACTATTTACCTTACTATGACATCTTCATGCAAAATTTGACAATTGAGTCGATGTTACAAGAGTCAAAGGTGACATTTTGCATATTCCCGTTTAATCCATGTGCTTATATGGAGCAGCAGGTCATGGTTGGCTGTATCGTGCATTCTTATCATCAAACAATACATCATGTTCATGGTATGCAGTTGTCAATATGGACGGGTATAAGACGGACGACATTTTGATTCATTCGTTGGATTTGACAGAAAGACCTGACGATAGTGCAATATTTATTATCCAAGGTACTTACATGTATCAGTTTAATTAAGGTACTCATACATGTATTTTACATATAACGGCTTTAAAAGCCTCCCAATTTCTTCTCAACAGTTAACAAACATTCATAGTCGAACATACTGAGGCATATATGAGTTTGGATTAAAAATACGACGATCGGACACGCTTAGCATACAAAATTATATGTTGCATATGTAGGAACCCACCTTGTTGGGCAATCCAAGGGGATGGGAGTCCTAGAGCTGGAACCCCCCTTTTTAACGATCAATGTTTTTGAATGGGAACATGTGACTGGAACACCCTTTTTTCTTGGGTTGGCTATCCCTTTTTAAACTGACTGGATCCGCCACATTTATTTTATCATTAAGACTTAGTCCGAATAAAATCTAAATGTTTTGAATGTATAATTTAGATAAAAGTTGTCTACTTGTATGTTCGTTGAAACATTGCAATATTGGATTAGAATTAAAGCTTCAAGCAAAGGAGTATTTCAATATTTGTTTGCTAATTGGAACTGCCTGAAATATGTTTTTTTTTGTTTTTTATGAAACAGTTTGTAGTGAATATTATGAGTTAACTCTCATATTTATGTTAAACACACATTTCTATTTTTTGTGGCCAAAATCCATTGTTAGTCTTGTTTCAGAAATAGAAAGTATGAAATAAAAAAATAGAACTGGGGTGTAATACTTGGTAGATCAAAATAACTTTTTTTCAATTTAATGCAAAAGTTATGTTCTGAAAACGTACATCTACTCTGCATTGTTAAAATGAATTGTATTTAATCCTTTATAAAACGGACTTTAGAACATAGTGCAGGAAACTCATAATCTTTTCAACTTCATTTCATGCTACGTTTGCTTTTACTGATAACAATATTTGTTTTGTGAACCCCGCATTTAAAAAAAAAGTAGTAAGAAAACTACTAGACAGCAGTGAGGAATCAGAAAAATGCTATGTGATAAAACATATTCTACTAAAGACGACCTTTCCTCCTACCCAACCCCTCAACGAACCCATAAAAATCCTTGAATGAAATATTTAAAAAAAACACACACACCTAACCCGCTCCGTTTCTATTCCCATTGACAATAAAATTTGAATTAATCTTAAATAATTAACAATGACATTATTAGTTCTTCAGCTAAGCACACTCTATAGATATAGGAAGATGTGGTGTGAGTGCCAATGAGACAACTCTCCATCCAAATAATTTTTTTTTTTAAAGTAAACCATTATAGGTCAATGTAGGGCCTTCAACACGGAGCCTTGGCTCACACCGAACAACAAGCTATATTTATGGATGTCTCAATCCGAATTATCTATGATAATTTCATCACGAATAAATGTTAGACTCAAATCGGCGTCCAGATTCTAATCGACGTCCGTTCCTCAAATCGACGTCCAAATCTGATGTCAAATTCTCAAATCTACGTCCAATATTTTGATACTCTAATCGAAGTCCAATTGGATGTCATGTATTGCCAAACGACGTCCGATTTATTCTGTAGTCTTCTCAAATCGATGTCAAATATCAACAAATAAATTAATTACTGGACTTACACTTATACATGTTCATGTTTTGTATGTTTTTTATTCACATTTAGATTTTCCTTTTCCATTTTTTATTTTATTCAAAAATGTTATCAAACGATTAACAGTGTTGTTGACATACCATATACAAAGTTCTTTTATTGATATTAGATAGAACAGTTGTAGATCCAATGGAAAAAAAATATGGTAAGAAGTGAAGTATTAATCCTGGTACCTTTTATGACATGTTTTCGCAGTCTTATATATGAGGATACTACACAGTGTGTTCTATCCCATATTGTGTCGTGTTGACTGAGTGAAGATTCGTGTTTGTAAATTATTCTTAGAATGATTATATTAATAAAATACTTTCCACACAACTGTACGAAATACTAAGGATATTATACACAAAGAAAACATTGGGTTAGCTGGGTATTTTTGTATCTTTGATAAAATGAGTCTGGTATATTTTATTAATTTATCTGCATGGTTAGTGACGTATGTATTGCATGGTAGGTTACCCGGTCGATGCACCAGGTCTCTTGCCTTTTGCTCGTGCTATTTTAACATTGGCTTAAATTAGTTACATTGACGTGTCGTGTTAATTGATAAATAAAATTTGAAAATTCGGTAACCTATTGTTGATTATACTTTCGAAGGAGATCAAAGTATGTTAACGTGTACAGATCGGTTTATTTTTGACATTTTATTTTTTTTAACGGGCATGACGGGAATAAACACGATTTAGTTAAACCTTCGCATGCCTTCTTTTGTTCTTTAAGATATGGGTTAGGGTTAATCGAATCCTAACCCTTTACAAATGACCAGATAAGTCAAAGTTACCGAACGGTCATAAGAGTAGCCACTGTGACTTTCAGAAAAATAAAAACTTAAAGTTAAAATTGAGAATGGAAATGGCGAATGTGCCAAAGAGACAACAACCCGACCATAGAAAAAAAAACAGCAGAAGGTCACCAACAGGTCTTCAATGTAGCGAGAAATTCCCGCACCCGGAGGCGTCCTTCAGCTGGCCCCTTAACAAATATATACTAGTTCAGTGATAATGAACGCCATACTAATCTAGTTAGTCGGGATATCCACTGGTTGTGTTGGATCATATTCCCTGTATGTGATTTATATCTCCTGGGCAATCACACAAAGATGATGTAGGCCAATTTGCAATAGTACTCTCAATACTGCAACCTTTCTATTTTAGTATGGTGATAACGCACTACATGTGGGTGCTCGTAGAGGGAATTTCGAAATAGTCAAATTGTTGTTAGAGAAAACAGATATAGATCCAACTGAAAAAAATCAGGTTTGAATACGTACACTTAGCGAACCTTAACCCTTGTGGTATGCCTACATCTGTTTGTTAAAGGAGGAGGTATAATAAGGACCTTTTATTAATCGATGGAAATAGCAAAATAAGTAAACATTTCAAGCCATCTAAAAAGATTTTGATTGCATCCGTCTTTGTTCGTATAATCGTGTTGATCTGATATATATGTAGGACTCGGAGGTGCGATGGGGACGCTGAAGTGCGATGGTTACACTGAAGTGCGATGGTCCACGCCGAAGTACGATGGTCCTTTCGCTGAAGTGCGATGGTTTTGTGTATGACGTTTGAATAATATGACGTTTTTAAAATACAACACGGATTCGAGAATAGGGTTTTGTAGATGAAGGTTTCATTTTAACAAAGAAAGGTAAGGAAACAAGAAAGAAACAAACAATTCAAGTCCGGAACAGTTTTAAGCATTACATGTTGAGGTTAAAGAAATATGTTAAAACATTTTAGGCAGCAAAGCGACTGAAAGATGAACTTGGTCACCAAATGGGCTAACCAGTATTCTGAATTATGCCGCAGACTTTTGTACGATACATACAGTATACTAATCTAAATATTAATCTTGATTTATCGTACGGTAAGCGTCACATGATTGTATGTGGGCAATTTAAAAATTGAAAAAAAATATGATAGTATTAGAAATGTTTCAATAATTTTGCTATATCAAGTTCATATAATGTTGTTTTATTTTATTTTGAAAGAAAACACCGTCGCTCTTGTTTTTTTTTAGGGTTTCAGTCTAAAACATGTCAGACAGAAATTAACCTGACTAAACCCTACGTGTACTTCCCAATTTATCATCCTAATCTTTGTTTTTCGTGAAATAATTGACAAGCTTCGCTATTAGTAAAGCATAAATTTACTTGTCGGTATTTTTACTTCGTGGATACTGTTCCGACATTCAAGGTACAACATGTATATATAAATTGAAGAAGAATGTGAGCAATTACTACGTTTTATCATAATATTTAAGTAAACGAGATGGACACTCCTTAGTACTATTATAAAGACCTACACGCTGAATCATTTTCTTTTATTTCTCCTTTGAGCACCTTATTCCATACATACTCTTGCGTGCTAAAAGAATAATTGGAGACTTGGAAAATTAGATTAAAACAAAAATTAAAGTCTTTAGTTTGATCTAAGTAGAAGATAAAACATCTTCCAAATAAGAAGCTAGCAGCCAAATTTATTGGTGTTATTTTATTACAACAGCCCATATGCATTTTGCTTTAGTCTTAAGTTGGCCATCACACTACAACGTAACCACCATCGCACTTCAGCGTAAATATCAACAAGCTAACGTCACAATGTTACCATCGCACTTCAGCGTGTTAACCATCGCACTTCAGCGTGACCATCGCAGTTCGGAGTACCATCGCAGTTCCGAGTCCTACATATCTAATAAAAAATGGGCGTGTTACACATAGATGTTAGACAAGTTGATTTCAAAAATTATTATGAAATTTGTAAAACCAAAACACAATTAGTTCAGGGTTAAGACTTGACATCTACATGTATCGTATTGTTATTATTGATCTTAAAATAGACAGTGTTTGCCAAAAACGAATTGAATCCTTTCTGCAAATATGTAAGACTGAATTTTAAAATATGTATGTATCACAGGCTACAATTTAATATAAGTTTTCGTTTGTACATTGATATAACTTGTCGAGGTTTTTTATAGTTGTGTTTCAACGGTTTGACGTTTGATTCCTCCGGATTTGTTTTTGTCTCATCGAATTGTGACTATTGAACAGCGGTATACTACTGTTGCCTTTTTTGCTGGTATTCCAAACCTAGGGACACGCAAGCCTTATTTAGTTTCAGATGCATGCTTCTTTGTATTAGTTGTTAGTGGCTTTGAGCAGGTTGTCAGTAACTTGGAGTACTTTTAGATCTGATAGTAGTGTCTTTTTGCAACTGAGCTATATAGTTCGTTCTTATGTTGTACTGTTACACGACTGCCACAGGTTAACGGTCTTGTCAACTGATTTTAGCAAGCGATTTAGATTCGCAAGAAGAAAAATAACGCAATAGTATTCGTCCCTGATATGTATAGTTTGGTCTCGTTTTCTATAAAAATCTAAATTACATAATAAGGAAAATGATTCAGAGTCGTATTGTCTATGAATGCCTTAACGCTAAACAATAAATGTCTACGAACATAATTAGTTAACAGCATGTATGGCATGCATTAATATCTCTGCTAACCTATACATTGTTGTTACAGCTGGGCAACACAGCATATGATGTTGTCGAAAACTACTGGATTGATTCGGAAGAAAAGAGAGATGCAAAAGAAGTAATACAGGTAACAATGTTTAGTCGTTTGTTAACGCATATATTAAAAGTAATGACTTATAACTAAATGTATATTAAAAGAAAAATCCCAGAATACAAAAATAACAATGTACTGCATGAATGAAAGGTCATTATTATACTTATATATTATAAAAACTGCAACCGTAAATATGAAATTGAATATCTAATCGTTCAAATATGCAAGATTATATAAGGTTTCTAATCATATATCTGTCTCTGTCTCCAGTCTACTGAATACCTATTTATCTACAATTTCTGGCTCAGTGTAGAAATTTTGTCAAAAACATAATGTGGTTATATAAAATTGAGAGTGGAAATGGGGATTGTGTCAAAGAGACAACAACCCGACCATAGAAAAAACAACAACAGTAAGTCACCAACAGGTCTTCAATGAAGCGAGAAATTCCCGCACCCGGAGGCGTCCTTCAGCTGGCCCCTAAACAAATATATACTAGTTCAGTGATAATGAACGCCATACTTATTTCCAAATTGTACACAAGAAACTATAATAAAAATAATACAAGACTAACAAAGGCCAGAGGCTCCTGACTTGGGACAGGCGCAAAAATGCGACGGGGTTAAACATATACATGAACTAGGGGTGCCTAAACAAAGCCATATTTGCAAACGTTGTATGTATTAAACTTCAAGTTTGATATCCAAATTCGTAGGAGTTGATCAGAACTGTTTACTATTTCTGTTTTTTGTCTTTGCATATAATTCCAGTATAAGTAAGTTGATCGTTTTATACCCCCCCCCCCCCCAAAAAAAAAAGTCCGTAATACTAATAAACTCATACCCTTTACAGGTTAAATATTATTTGTTTTATGACTCATGAGTGTTTTCTGTTTGTTGCCATTATAGCCTCACATTTGTTAAATAACTCTGCTGTTTATTTAAATATGGGATATTAAATACCCTCTAAGAATAAAACACACTGTTGTTATTCTATAGAAGCATTTGTGAATATATAGCTTGCATCGTTGAGATCACCCAATTCTATATATAGCTATTTGTCTTTTCATTTTTAGCCATGGCGTTGTCAGTTTATTTTCTTTCTATGAGTTTAACTCTCCCTCTGTTGTCTTTCGTCCTTGTTTTGATTCCGAAGTCATCGGAAAACACAGTCAGGTATAACGACTTACTTATGGTTTTTTATACAAGACAAAACACACCAACATCAATGTTCTTCAAATGAGTTTTAAAGATAGGAAAAGTATATTTATGAATTGCTTAACAATTCGAATTACATATATGTATGAAAATGGAACTACTTTGTTTTCTGTAAACTATAAATATATGCTGAGCCATCCTTTTTAAGGCCCATTATTTTCTCAAGTACGCGCTTTTACTAGAAACGCGAAAAATAA
Organism: Mytilus trossulus; assembly: GCF_036588685.1. Classification (NCBI taxonomy): domain Eukaryota; kingdom Metazoa; phylum Mollusca; class Bivalvia; order Mytilida; family Mytilidae; genus Mytilus; species Mytilus trossulus. Next base: position 52,580,150 of record NC_086380.1, read on the forward strand.
AGTTAAATAACGAAATATGTGCATGCGGCGTTCACTTTATGTAATGTTTGGCCTGCACCCAAACTGTATATAATTAACATCGTCTGCTTATTTCAATCATATATATATTCTTTTACAAAGATGTTGATTTTACTCATTTAAGAGTGGTTTGACTATAAGCCAACTATCAATGTATTGTAGTCTTATATGACCAAAGAAAGAAGTGTCCCTAAAAACACTACTACAGTTCTGGAACAAGACGAGTCACCTGAAGAGAGGTCTGAAAGCGTAGGAGGTAAGATATATTACAATACTTACCTTTTAATGATTGATTTGTGTCTAGTTTTTATTTCATACGTAGCAGATATATTGATTCGTTCATAACTGTTGTCTTTACATGTCTACCAAGCGGTAAGGATATTGCTTGCAAAGACTTTGTCGGAATGTAGTAACTAGTAATAACATTATATGTTGACTATGTTTTGTGTACGCCTTTGAACACATGTTATTAACGATGTCAATTGGTTGTCGAGCAATTTTTTCAAAGCACAACAATTTCATTCTATTTAGAAAAGTAAGTCTTCTGAATGAAATAACTATGTTTTCCTCGAATAAAAACATCATTGAACTTCTAGTATTTAAAAAAAACCAGATGCGTTTAATGTCTTGTTTTTTGTTCAAAATGATGGACTGGCTAAAACATACAAATATTTATTGCTATTAAGATTTGCCATTACTTGGTTTTACCTAAATGTTGCATTTATTCATTAAAGGCGATTGATTTATGTTAATTAGTTTTCAAATATTAATGTCATTACTAAGAATTACATGTCAGTCTTTATACAAAGTGATTAGTGTTCCTTTTTGAAATAAAAGACGTCCAAACATATAAATCTTCACCGCATTAGCTGTGGAATTCATGGAGTACAAATAGCATGAGCACAAATTCATTTTATTCAAACACATTTATAAACAAAGGAATTGGTGGAGAATAATGCCAAAAAAATAACTGTAAATGAGAAAAAAAAAGTATGAGATCATAAATTCGTTGATATAAATGAACATTTTTAAAAGCAAAATAGTGTTTGAAAATGTGCAATATGTATCTGCAAAAAACAAATTATCGATAACCCCTTTTAGATATACTTAGCCGTACGGTGACCCATAGTTGTTATTTTATTTCTCATTTTGTCTCTAGTGGAGAGTTGTCTCATTGGCAATCATACCACATCTTTTTTTTTTCTATAATCATCAAGAATCGTTTCATATAAAATCTAATAGCTTTGACATAATCTTTACAATAAACGTGATATGATATTTAGTTAAATGATTTATTAATTCAGATACATGTTTTGTAATAAAAAAAGTGTATTTGTTGTCAACTGCAAGCAATTGTTTTTGTTTGTTTTGAACCTTACTAATATAAAAGAATCCTTTCGTTATAAAATATGAAATTTTAATACATGAATATAGCACGATCGATTCTTCGTTAATTGACACATGAATTACACAAAAAAATTAATACATCATGATTCTCAATTTATGCTTTTAGTAAATCAGGATCTGCTTCCTTTTGCTGGTACGTCCGAAGATTTCCACATTTTACTTTCCACTGGAACTTATGAATCGTTTGAAAATAGAGTTTTTCTTTGTGGAAGTTGTGCATGTGGGAAATCTACCCTTGCAAGCGTTCTAATTGGTAGTCCAATACCGCTTACGTGGAAATCAACAGATGGTTTGGTAATACACTTTGGTCGTAACGGTATCAACTTGGAAACTTATGAGATGGTTCCCTTAAAAGAAGGTAATATACATTGCAAATTTAAGAAGTCGATATTTTAAATAAATATAACATATGTATATACCAATACAATACACAGTAAGTTCAGTAAAAAAATTAAAAGCATTAGTCTTTCAAATAGTTAGCCTCGATCGTGACTAAAAAAGAGACGATAGATACAAAAGGAACATTCAAATTCGTACCTATCTTAAGTCAAAGATACACTGACGCCATGGCTAAAAGAGAAAACGACCAACAGACAAACAAGTGTACACCAAACACAACATAGAAAACAAAAGACTGAACAACACGAACCCCAACAAAAAATGGGCTGATTTCAAGTGCCCCAGAAGGGCTAGCAGATCCTGCTCTACATGTGGCACTCGTGTTAGTACAAACCTGGTGATAATTCTCATTCGGTTGGTCACTCGAAAAACTCATATTCGGGAATAGACCACCGCTGAAGAGTTTTATTTAGTACATGTATCACTAAAGCTACCACTGTTGTTAAAGGCGCGGACATTGTAACTATTGTAACTGTTGGGTTTAGATTCAACCTGGTTCAATAAGTATATACTATTAAAGAGAGCCAATGAATATTCAAACTGATACGTCGAAAACACACTGACAATGCAATAGCAAAAAACAAAAATTGACAAGAAGTTTAACAACTGTCCACATAACAATGACGCCTCACATGATAGGATTATTTGCACAAATATATGTTTTTTTTTTATCAAAGGTCAATTTCTAAATATAAAATAGATTTGATTTATTTATAGGCACTTACAAAAATAGTAAATTAAAATTGAGTTTATAAGGGTGTTATTTTATGTATTTCCTAACTATGAAAACCATTTGAATGGGATTGTGTTTTTAATAGCGTTATTATTTGTATTTTCTTACCATTTCGTGTTTTCTTCTAAATCGAAACGGTGTATACACAAAACAATCAAATGCATAATGGTTTCTTTCAACTTAAAATTATAAATGAAGTATATACAAAAGAAAGATTAATGAATCAGCATGATCAAGGGATACATTTTTATTAGTGTACACCAGCCGAAGTGATAAAAAAACATATGGCTGCTGTAGTACATGCCACAGAAGGAACAAGAAATGTCAACTGACATTGTATACTAAATACACCAAATTGTCTCATTAGGTCTGATATGAAATCTAAATAAAAAAAATGCGGTATGATTGTCGACGAGACAAATATCAAACAAGGTTCACATGACGTCGATATAATCAATCATGGGACTTATAACGACCTTCAGCAATGAAAACACCCATATCGTTTAGTCATATAAATGATTTCCCGAAAAAAACCAATCTATAAAATTAACAACCTAATTTAGTGCAATACAACTTTTGAATAACACATATGCGAAATATAAACCAACCACCATCATTAAACTACAGCCTCGACATTGGACCTTGGACAGGAACATACATTTGATTTGATCAGGCATAAATTACCTTAGCTGTATTTGGAAAAACTTTTAGGAATTTTGGTCTGCAATGATCTTCAACTTCGTACTTTATTTGACCTTTTTAACGTTTTTGAATTCGAGCGTCACTGATGAGTCTTTTGTAGACGAAACGCGCGTCTGGCGTATACTAAATTTAGTCTTGGTATCTATGATGAGTTTATTGTATAGATGTGGATTCTTAAAAACTGTTGGAAATACTACACTATATAAAAATAATGTGTTTGCTACATACTACAGCACAAAAGCATTTCCATTTCAGTATATCAACACAGCATAAGAAACAGCTGTAAAAAAAATAAGGTGAAAATTACGCAATAGATTGTCACGAAGTACAAAGAATCGATTAACATACAATTGATTTTTTTTCTAACTGATTGTAATTATGTTTTTACAATAATTGTGTTTATACTAATTCTACAGTAAAATTCATTAGTGGAAAAATGATATACCTGTAGGAATCTTCCTTAATAAGGGATTTATAATGATAATTTTGTTTTGCAGAAGATAGAGGTCATAATGTGATGACAAAGTTAATCATCGGAAAGCCCAATCGTGAGATACTTATACGTCAAAGCGCTGATACGAAACAGGAGCTGTGTATTGCGCCATTCTCGGCGGATCGTCCAGAATCAAGTCTACAAGTTAAAAAGAAAAGTACCAGTTTCAGTTCAAAAGCTGTTGTATCACCCGAGGCTATGAGTGTACAAAATAAACATTTACAGGATGACAAGACCACCCCATCCGAAGTGAAAAGGATTAGATCGATAAGTCGTCCTCAGTTGAAAAAAGTTGAATCATATGCAGTACATGACGACATTTTGAAAGAAATAAAAAGTGGCCAATACAAAATTAAGATTGCCCCTTCAGATTTAGTTGACTTTGGTGGTCAACGATCATATGACATGACCCATCAGTTATTTGTTCAGCACGGTGGAACATTCGTGGTGATGTTTGATGGCAGTAGGGATTTTCAAGAACCGCTGACAGAATATCCTACGGGAGATATTTCGAATGAATGTAAGTAAAGCCACACAACCATGCAGAATATCTCATTTTATAAACAAATTAAAAGAACTAAATTCCATGGTGTAATTTTACCACATATTTAACTTCAGTTTTCCTTGAAACCGCAAAAAACAGCAGATGCATACAAAATAATCTTAGAATAGCCCTGTATATAAATTAGATAGGGGTGTTTGACTTTCAAACGAGCGTCTTTTTGTTCGCTCATCCATGATTGCATTGTAGTAAATAAACTATTTACAAACTGTTTGAACCAATGATCGCTTTTTGTGTCTCTGCTATTTCTCATAACAGCATGGTAGATTTAGTAAAAGTTAATACTGATATTATACGTTTAGATCGTTGACAATGGTATGACGACATAACAAATTGATGTCACATAATGTATATTGGTAAATAAAATATTTCTAATCAGTTATTTCAAATTGCATGCATCAGCCTTTTACTTAATGTCTAAAAATGGTTAAATTACAAGAGAAACAACTACCACGTGTAATATGAACAAACAATATGTAATACAAAACTTTGATAGTAATAGGGAAGAAAAACAACAATGATTAAGCGTGGTATGGTTGGTATATTTACAAATACAGTATATACTCTCTGCGCATGAGGTTCATGCTATCCGTTCTTTATGTAGAGTTAAAATAATATATAGACGCATAAAATGACGGTACTTACTAACAGTTTTCGTTTACTTTACTATTTTATGTATTCTTACAGCATACAAGATGCAAAGTGACATTTTAAAATCTGTGGCGTTTTTTTCTTCAAAATAACAAAAGTTTTTACTCAATAATGAGATATAAGCATAAATATTGTATCTTATTTAAAAAATGTATCGTGTAGGTTTTTTTTTTATCAAATCACACAAGAGAGCTTTTTTAATGTACACTTATTATCAAATCTGATTATTTATCACAACCTAAAGCTTAATTAAACGATCCGCTTAACCGATGCTTATTGTATACATTTTCTTAACAAAAGAATGAAATTACCTTTTTTTCAAGAAGGAAAATAAGTTCATCAATTTTTATTTTGATATCAATCTAAGCTGAGTAGAACATTACCGGTTTTGCATTTCGATAGATTTGCATTTAATTCGATATTCAAAAGCTTCCGTGTGGAATCGTTATTTTAAACTGGCAATTGTAATATATTGAAAAGGCGGCTAAACGTAATGCTTCCATTAGGTTTATATTTCGAGTTTAAAAGAGTCTTAAATATATGCGTTTGTGTACATGATGTAAAGCTGTTAGTTGATAAACAGTTTAAGACGAACATTAAGGTAGTATGAATATTATTTTCTAGCTATTGTGAAACATTGGGTGAATTCAATACTTACCTACTGTGTTGATGATGATGATTTCATGCCAAAGATATTGTTTGCTGCAACGCATAGTGACCTTCTCTCAGATGTAAGTATGGTAGTATCACTTAATTGAGATCACAAACACATGTTACAAATTAGTTCTCGTTTTTTCATATTGATTAGACCGTTGGTTTTCCCGTTTGAACGGTTTTACACTAGTAAGTTGGGCCCCTTTATATATTGTTGTTCAGTGTGAGCCAAGGCTCCGTGTTGAAGGCCGTACATTGACCTATAATGGTTTACTTTTTAAAATTGTTAATTAGACGGAGAGTTGTCTCATTGGTCACTCACCCCACATCTTCCTATTTCTATTTAACTTTAGAATACGAACACATTCTTCTGTATTTATTCTAGTGGTCCTATTTCCCTTATAGACACTAAATAGGTCAATTTCTCTTCTATTTGTAAAATCGACGAAAGATACCAGAGGGACAGTCAAATTCATAAATCGAAAATAAACTGACAACGCCATGGTTAAAAATTGAAACCACAAACAGAAAATCAAAAGTACACACGAAACAACATAAAAAACTAATAAACAAGCAAGACGAACCCCACCAAAAACTAGGGGTGATCTCAGTTGCTCCGGAATGGTAAGCAGATCCTGCTTCACATGTGGCTCCCGTCGTGTTGCTCGTGTTATGACAAATCCGGTGAATAGTCTAATTCGGTGGGTAACGTTCAGTGAAATATTACACGTACTTTTGTCATAATTTTTCACTTATTCATAGTACAAATAATTATTTTCTTTGATTGTCATGACTATTCTAGAAATGTCTGGGATTTCGTTTTTCGTTTTGTATTTGCAAAGGATTGTAAAATCATGAACCCAACTCTAATGAATATAACTTATTCTTTTAAATAGTTCCAAATGATGCAAAAATATTGCGATAAAAGTGGATGCGTTACCATCTGCCGAAGCAAGCATTACATGTGTCTCTAATTATAATCAAGTGACTGTATTTTTTGTATTTTACATTGCTGGATAATACTTATTGTTGGACAAAAACAAATCTCTTCCAGCATATATATTGTCACATTATACTGGAGTAAACATAAACTGGTTAGATATTTTAATTAGTATTGAGGTCGACAAGAAAACATGAGCTCTGTGATAATCTAAATATTTAATTTATCTGCTTACAAAAACCTGTTTGATGAATGTGACCGTCTAGAGATTTAAAAAAATATCACACTAAACGTTTCGGCATGTTTATAGTATAGCTTCTTCCAAATAGCACTTAACATTATGTTGGACTGTATCATGACTATCTCAAAACCAGATGTTGAGAGATCCTGTAATACCGTGAACAAAGTTCAATATTTGCCGAGTTAACAATTTTGTGTGGTACATGGTGTTTTCATTAGAATCAGTCCAATATTAAAGTAGTAAATCTCAATAAAAACTTATATTATATCATATATCCAAATCTAAATTTTAAGCAATCTATATACATATATATGTGAGAACAACAAGGCCATGTACAATGTCATTATATAAGAATTGATGGGATAGAGTTGTTTTATTTTTTGTTTTCTTTTGTTTTCTATTATTTACTCACCAGGATATGCAGAAGAAGATGAAAATGCAATTTGTAAAAAAAATCACAGAAATGTTTGGTTCACATGAAATGAAGAAACACATAATCTTTGAACCAGTTTTCTTCATAAATGGTACGGACAAATACGATCATGAAATTCAGAATTTAACAAACCAACTTGTCACTATTGCTCGAGCCAAGCCATCGTGGGGACAACGTCGACCAATGCTGTGGGTTCCCCTTGAGCTTCTGATTGCTAATATGATAAAAGATAACGTCCATATAATACCCAAAACACAGTTAGCTGAAGCAAACATAATGAACAAAGACCTAGCCTTGTCTGAGAGACAACTGGAAGATTTTCTCTTAACACAACATTCTTTAGGCAAAATAATGTACTTTAATCAGCCAGAGCTTAACAATTTTATCATTCTTTATCCTCCTGCATTGGTCAACATTCTTCGATCATTTATAACAGATGAAATATTTTGGCCTAAGAATGAGACTCTTAAAGGTATTCTACGAAGAATGAGAGAAACTGGAAAATTATATAAAAGAGATCTTCTAAAACTATGGGAACAGGAACAATTCGTTCATCATATACAAGATGGTGACTTCAAAGAGTTCATCATCCAGGTTCTAGTGCATCTCGATGTTTTGGTCATACCGAAACAATACTCTAACAAGAGTGATGCGCACGTCGACTATTTCTTAGTTCCATGCACAGTTAAACACAAGATGCCGATGTCCTTTCTAGATGACAAATCATTTGCAAAAAGGACAATTGCGTTGGTCTATCAAATAAAGAAGTCATCCATACCATCAGCATTGTCTTTTAAACTGGTTGGTGCAGTCAGTGGTATTTGGCCTATCAAGGAGGTGGACGGACGGCCGTTATTATATCATTCCTCAGCCGTGCTATGTGTTGACAGCAACAACGAGATTAGAATAATGGTAGAAGAAACAAGAGTCGTCGTCTATCTTACGAACATGTCATCTAGGTCTTACATCTCCCCAGATATTGCAGCCAGCATTCAAGAATGCTTGACCGTTACTTTACAAGCTGTTTTGAAATTTTATTTGATCAGCATTGGAAAGAACCAGAAAAAAGTTAATTTGACAAATCTCTTTAACATCGAAGTCGGAGAAGTTTGTGGCAGATCTCCATGTGTGTTATCCATTGCAAAGGTGAAACAAACCGAAAACTGGGTGTGTGAGTGTGGAAACAAACACTCCTCCAGAAGATCATTGCTGTGGGTTTTTAATAAGGTATCCAATATCAACTAGCCATATAAACCAACTTATATTGTTTTCTATAGAAATATTCATAGCATGAAACATTTTTATTGCAGGGCATTAAATATCTTATATCTATTTTTTGAACGTAATTGGCTTCATTTATTGAAATTATCTGTGTCCAGAGCGCTTTACTAAATCTACAATGATGATTCGGGCACAGCTGATGAGTCGAATATAGCAAAATATACGCCCATATTGCATACATATATTATGTTTCTTTAGAGTACACTTAAAATTAAGTAAATGTATTTAACTAACAATTTATATTACTTCGTTCACTTATCTAAAATAATAATCGAGAAAGAGCAAGAAAGATAATAAACCAAAGCAATTGCAAATTGTGACGTTGTCTGAAGTCGTGATGTATATTGTAATATAAATCATAATAAATCATCACACTTTCAAATATTTCATTATTTAATAAACGTTTTTCAGAAACAAGAAGAATGTCCATCCCATTGTCAAGGTAAATTGATATGGATCATTATAAATGATACAAAATTGGAATCCATTTGATGTGTATAATTAATGAACCTTGTTATGGTGAATTTATATGACAAATTATCATAATCTTCTTAGTGTGAATTAAGAAAAACAAATCAATGTAAATACACAGCTTCTCAAAATACCGACAAGAAACAGTTAACAAACCGGAGAGTAATTTTCCGGATATATCAGGAATTCATGCTGCAGTATTACATGTATTAGCAGCCTTCTCTTCTTCGTATAGCAAAGATGCTCTGATTGATACATACATGACCAATTAAAACAATATATCGGTTAGTAAATTAGATGTCGGACAACAAGAGGTTCAACTCAAGTAATATCCGCAAAAGAGTGAACACAATTTTTTTTTCAAACTGCAAATCAAGATTATCGATATGACGCTTATTCGATTTTACACAGTTGTTGTACATGATATATATATATAGATGAGGTATATTTTTGTTGTCGAAAATTTAAAAATCTATTTTGGAAATCAAATAGTTTTTTTATTACATATTATATCAACACCCATTGATATAAGTTAAATAATGCAGTTTCAAATTAATTTCCGGTGTCCATACATAAACAAACCACACATCAATATAAAATGTAAAATACATTTGCAAAAACAATTATGCGTATCAAAAATTGTCTCGTCGAAAATCTGAAAAACACTATTTTTAAAAGAAATAGCCTTTGATAAAAACATTACAACATTTAGAAACATCTAACTGTTATTTGATTGCAAGACAAATTGTTAATCGTATATATATGTTATATAACAGATGGGTAGGAACACGCTTACATTATGGTAATTTTCACAAAGTTTCCGATCTGTGTCGCTCTTAAAATCTACAGTAAATTCAATACTGAATATCACATCTCTAATGTATTATTGGTAAGGTTTTACCACACAAGGGGAGAAACATAACATGTCTTATCCCAAATCGTTTCACAAACATTCTTAGCTGTGCGAAACATGTGTGTTCTTAATTGTTGTAGTTTATTTTATATTTGAAAACAATCTTAATTATCATCTTCTTTTTATTTTGTTTCACCTTTTCGAATTATTCAGGTCTTGGAAAAACTGCCCTGACAATGTCACCAAGCGAGCAACATCTGTCAAGACTTGCCAATCAGCTTGATATCAATAGTTGTAGAGAGTTGATGATTCATCTTGGGTTACAAATGAATGATTGGAATGATATTGATTACAGCTACACAAGGATGCCTCTTGTTATCAAAATAATGGCATTAAATTTCTGGAGAACAAAAACCATACGTGGTAAACCAACAAAATCATTCAACGACTTGCTGGATGCTCTAAAGGCAGTGGGGGATGAAAGACATTTGCTATGCAAGGTTTGAACAGCTTATGTTTCTTTCTTTTATCAAAAAGTACAACTATGTTAAACATACTGTGTTTTAGTTTTTCTACCATGCTTTTTTAATCCCAATTTTTCTGTGAGAAGTTGAATCGTTTCAGATCTATCAAGAACATGCTTTGCTAGATTTGCTCCGATGATTTTCCAAATGTCTATGCACCACTCTTTCAGGTAGACAATTGCGGGATTGAGACAAAACTTGTGTTTCAACCCACAAGTCAATATCAGTTTTTAAAAGGCGTATGTCTTTTCAAATGTATGACATGTTACAATTATAGATCATCATTAACTAAGTGAATGCTTGTACTTGAATTGATTATAACTAAATTTGGTTTTGTTTTCATGTGACCGAAATATTCATAATGTAACTTAGCTTTAATTTGTGTATCACGTCGGTCGTTTCGATCTTTTAAAACTCGATTGTCAATGTACTCAAATATAGTACATGCATTTATTTAAACAAAACGTATCCATCCTGTTTGAGCTTTTGATTTTGTCATTTGAATAGTGAATTTTCCGTTTAGATTTTTTCCTCGGCGCTAAGTTGTTTTGTGATTTAACATTTTTTATTGAGACCATAAATCGGTAGAAAGTTCACAGGAAATCAAGAGAAACCAATATATTAGAGACACGTGTCTTGTAATTGCGAAAATTCCTCAGCTCTCTTTTCCGGTTTAATAAAAAAAACCACGTAAATGACCAAGGAGCCCTTGAGCAAACAAAATTAGACGTGTAACAATGACGGTAAAAAAAATACTGACCCATATGCGCAATAACATTATTAAAGTCTGTATGGTGATGATTAAGCCCGAAAAGTTTGAAAATCTAAACGTTAGTCAAAAGACGCAGAGCTTACCATTGATATATTTAAAAAAAACTATTTTCGGGGAAGGAATTAGCACATTGCAAGACAGAGGTAATTTCTTTCATTTGAGCGCCACATGTGGAGCGTGATATGCTTACCCTTTAAGAGTGCACTATATCATGTATTTCATCGCCAATTTTTGGTGGGGCTCGTTTTGCCCAATCTTTATTTTTCTATATTGTAGTTTGTAAAGTCTAAAGAATTTTATTGGCCATGGCGTTGTGATGTTATTTCAAATTTTGAATTTCAATTTCCCTTTGGTATCTTTCGTCTTTCTTTTAGAAAGGTTACAGATTCTCTATAATCGAACATTTAATCAAACAAAAACGTCATGCTCCATTATATGACGTATTTTTGTAGACGTATTTCTTCGTATTTTTACGGATTAAGATTAGAATACAATGTTGGCAGATGAACCCCTTATTTTGATAATTTTACCTCAGTTATCTGTTTGTTTTGCTAGCACATTGTCATTAAAATTAAAGTACATGCTACTGTCATATAGGTGAGAGATTTAAATAGCTATACAACAAGGTTTATTACACCATTTTCTACATAAAGAAATGTCTGTACCAAGTCGGCAATATGACAGTTATTTTCGATTTGTTTTATTTGTTTGAGCTTTGGTTTTATTTGATAAGGATTTTCTCATTTAGAAATTCTTTGGAGTTTTGTAGGTTTGTTATTTTACTCTTCTAATATTTTTACCTGTTAAATGAAACAGTTTTTTTGTCATGCAAAAGAAAGATGGTTCAATCAACAAATATTTTAGTAAAGCTATTATCGGTTATAACAGTAGCGCATTTTTTTCTAATGAAGTCTTCGTAGATAACAGATGCCAAAGGCCTTATTTAGTATTTACGTCAAACTGTAGTAAATCTATGGAAATATGCCTTTGGTTAACACGATATTCCACAGGTATACATATAGTTTCAATTATATCTCACTATATTCCTCAGGTAAACATATTCATGATATAGTTTGAATAAGTTCTCATGATATTCCTCTGGTAAACATATTCATGATATAGTTTGAATAAGTTCTCATGATATTCCTTAGATAAACATATTCATGATATAGTTTGAATACGTTGTCATGATATTCCTCAGGTAAACATATTCATGATATAGTTTTAATAAGTTCTCATAATATTCCTTAGGTAAACATATTCATGATATAGTTTAAATAAGTTGTAATGATATTCCTTAGATAAACATATTCATGATATAGTTTGAATAAGTTCTCATGATATTCCTTAGGTTAACATACTCATGATATAGTTTGAATAAGTTATCATAATATTCTTTATGTATACATACAGTCAAAAACATTCTGAATCGTGTTATGCAGTGTGCAGAACAGATCTTTTAGCAAACACAAAGCATATATACACAATTACTTTATCTATTAATTACCTTTCAGGTGTTCAGGGAAGACACACAATTGTTAGGTAAGATTTAGCATAACTAACCGTTTCTTGCAGACACTTTATTTTTAATTTCTTATAGTTTACAAATAATAATATTTCGAAATAACCATGTCTATAATATGGTCTTTTCAAATTTTTTATATTATGTATATATATGAAAAGTCGATACCAAAGTAATGCAATCAAAAGAAAATAACTTAGAACACATGTTAAAAGCGGTCTTACAAAAAAATTCCAAATTCTTACACAGTTTGGGAATCGTAGATATAAATATCTAATTTGTGAAGAACCACACTGATTCTATCAGAACATACACTTGTGACTTTGGACGATTGAGTTTTCAACAGACAGTCGGTTTTTAAATTGGCACTTATTGTGCACGCTCACAGGCCGATTAGTATTAAAATTTTGTAATTGTATGAAGCAGAATTCATTCAGAAACTTCTAAACGACAACAAGAAAAAACATCTTGCGAAATGCTTTCTTACCTTCAGATATATTTATATTGTCCGTTCACTCAATAACCTACAATGTTATCGTTACTTACATCTCATACATGTATATCCCAGTGAACTTGAAATTAACGATACTATTAATACCAGAAAGACTGCTTCATACGTTGATCTTTTCCTCAATATAGACACAGATGGACTTTACACTAAAATGTATGACAAACTAGATGATTTCAACTTCCGAATTATCAATTAACTCTTTCTGAGCGGTATTACATCCCCTGTCCAATCGAATGGTGATTACAGATCTCAGTTGATCCGTTTTTTTCGTGCATGTTCACGATGTACGGACTTCATACACAGAAGTGTGTTCCTGACGAATGATGAGGAGGGCATACTAGTACTTAAAATGACACTCCATGCAGTTTATGGACTCCATAACGAAGGGGTTTATATATCTGATGTATTTGTATTTTAACTTATTAAAAATGACAATTTTAGAACGTCTTTGATTAGCTAACCATCTACGTCGTCTTGTCTGCTAATTACCAAAACGTGACTTATTCCTGAATATGACTTTTTTGCCGAGTGTTAATTATGATGTTTCTTTTGTTAGTCTGGTTAGATCTTGTGTTGTGTCTAATCTTTTGTGTTTTGAATAGTATTTTGTTTCCTATGCATGTAAAAGTTCAGATGATTAATCAGCTATTGCATGTACATATACAATATAGTTATACAGTTAAAAGCAACCATATGCATAAACTTGTTCATCGACATGCCTCTTATATCTACATCAATGTTTTTTTTTTTTTTTATATATTATGTATATATTTTGACAGATATTGCAGAAATCCGACTACAAGAAGTTCCACACGATGATGTTCTGAGGGATCTGCCCAGAAACCTTGGAAACTGCGCCATACAACTCGGAATTGAGCTGGGAGTTAGTATAAGTTCGATAGAGGAGACATTAACACGGCATCCAAGGGACATGTACGATCAGATAGAAGACATCCTCAGAAAATGGAAAACTTCAAGAGGAGTAAAACCTACAATATACAGGTTAATGTTAGCTCTTGAACGCGTACATACTGGAGGATTGGAATATTTGAAGGGTTTCTACATTGGACAGTAAATCATGGTCATATATAATAAACATATAATAGCAATTATAAGATGTCACTCTAAACTTCACAAGATACCGTAGACAATCAAATCAAAATCAAAATCTATCAAATAATTCTACGGAAAAATATAACTGACAAAAAATTAAAACAATCATTTTCGATTCATGACAATGTTTATGCTTTTACTATACTCTGTTGTACAAAGATCAAATGAAATATGTACCTCTCTGTATTGTGGTTATGTTTACCTCCAATGCCTAGTAAGGTTTTAAGTTTTAAATATCTACAAAGTTGTATGTGCATAATGATAAAAAATATTACTTGATTCAAATTTCAGTAACACATCTAAAGTATAATACATTATAATAACATGGGTAAAGTACAACGTGTACAGCAACATATGCGGAATTGAACAAAACATGTATATTTAGTAAGGCTAAACGCATAATTGTTGAATCGCTTAATCTTACAATACCAAGTACAATCCAAAACAGGACAAACCCGAACCTGTTTGGTGTTCATGAGAAACCTGAATTAATGCTATTTTTGCCACATTTAATTATACATTTTTTTTTCAAATCAAGCTCGGTTCAGAATGTGATAAAAATGAGCACTAAACGTTGGCAATGTCTAAATATGATGTGTACATTTTGAATATTAATAATATGATGTAAGCTGGTTTATATATGTCAAAAAAGAACGCTGCTTCGTGTAGATAAACGCAAGGGTACTGTTTTGTAGTTGTAGTTATATTATATAGTTATAGTTATATTGTTGTAAATATTTGTCATATATGCTTGACTCTACTAGGTCTTACCAAACAATGTTTGAATAAGGCTTATCGAGTTATTGATATACATTTGTGTATGACTACGGATAAAAGAGATCGAATTATTAACAAAAATTGATTCGTTTTGTGAATTTTACATTTTGGTTTCAAATTGATAACTTCATAACAAGATTGTAAAAAATGAACAAATGTAAAGATGTATTTTAGCGTAACAGCTCAATCAGTATAAAACATACGAATTGTTCAATGTATTTTTAGCATAAAATATATATAAAAAAAGTAGATAGTCATTATGGTTTCGTGTTTTTAAATAATAGTAAACATTTATCTGTTGACGAATAAATAAAGGCAACAGTAGAATACCGCTGTTCGAAATTCATAAATCGATAGAGAAAAAACAAATTCGGGTTACAAACTTAATTTGAGGAAAACGTATCAAATGTAAGATTGACAAAAAACATCTTCGATTTCTCAAACAAAATTTGTGCCGTTTTTGGTTATTATCTTGAATATTATTATAGATAGATATAAACTGTAAACAGCAATCATGTTCAACAAAGTAAAATCTACAAATAAGTCAAATGATCAAAATGGTCAGTTGACCCTTTAACATGTTTATTAAAGGAGTTATTGTCCTGTAAAGTCCATTTTTAACAATTTTTCATAATTTTTTGATACCTGTTACAAAAATCTTTTCTTTAGATCCTCTAGTTTATAGACACAATTACAAATTGATAAATCGACATGATCATTTTTAAAAGTCACACTAACGAATTAATAGATCGACATGATGTCTCAAACGCCGACTATCATTTTTTGTAGTCACAATAACGAATTAATAAATCGACATGATGTCTCAATCGTCGACTATCATTTTTAGAAGTCAAAATAACGAATTAATAGATCGATATGATGTCTTAGAAGACGACAATCATTTTTAGCAGTCTCAATAACGAATTAATAAAACGACGTGATGTCTCTAACGCCGATTATTATTTTTTCCTAAACGACGACATTATTTTTGTCAAGTGCGTTGTTATCCTTATTAAAATTCTAGATTCGAAATACGGCGAAAAATATAGCAGAGAATGGAATTTCGAGATGATCGGTAACAAATATCTATTGTCACCTATGTGTTTATAATTTATTTCCTGATCAATATCCGTATCATATATTATCGTAATCTTGTGTACTTCATATGCTACAATAGCTTTATGCTATTCATGATTTGAACTACAATTCAAGCAGCAAAGTGAGAGGGAAAATATAGAAAGATAAATAAAACAAATGAATATTTCTTAGATATCCTTCTTATCCATATAAGAAGTGGTATGAGTACCAATCAGACAACTCTCCATCCAAGTAATAATTTGAAAAAGAAACAAGATATGTCTTCAACAGGGAGCCTTCACCTACATCGAACAGCAAGCTATAAAAGACCCCAAAAATGACGATTGTAAAACCATTCAAACAGGAAAACCAACGGTTATGTTCTTTTGTAACATTTGGATAAGAAAAAAATAATAACTCTGAAAGAAAAATGTTGCATAGTAAATCAACTTATATAGAATGAAAATGTGAAGTTTAATCCAACAGTCTAAAATTGTATTTACGATTTTGCTGGAAATATGAAATATAACATCTGATTTAATGATATATTGATTAATACCATTAATATGAAGGGAATAAATAATGTTTTTTTTAATACTTGTAATTCATGGATAGATAATAATGATATTTTTATAACTAACATTTTGCAATAAAAGTGTGGCTTCTACTTTTTCTTGTTATTTGTAATCATTCCTATAGTGGACACAAACATTATAGTACAACATATAGTATTGCCACACCAAATTAACCTGAGTTCCAAAATTTTGCATAACATTTTCAAAATTGAGGTTGGTTGAGAAATCAGTATTACCACAGAGAGAATACTTTTTAAAAGATCATTCCTTAATGTTACGTATTAAGTATTAAGCAGTTTCTGCGCCCCACAATCCGCAAATCAAACAAACAGCTCATCAGAGTATCGGTTGGCATCTTTTCATCAAACTATATGTCATTGAATACAAATACTATGAAGTGTTAGGCTATGTGTCATTGACTGCAAATACTATGAAGTGCTAGGCTATGTGTCATTGACTACAAATACTATGAAGTGCAAGGCTATGTGTCATTGACTACAAATACTATAAATTGATAGGCTATGTGTCATGACCACCCAATTTATACAAAAAACACTGATGTCTGGCGGCCATATATTCATCGCTGAAATTTCCATTTTCTGGAACTTTAAAAATTCAACTATTTATGGAAGAAAAACATGAACATGTTTTCGTTGCAAGGTTGATTTGAAACATGAGATAGTAAAATTTGTCATTGTATACAGACAACATTATCAAAAGATATCCGGCTTTTAATTTGTTACTCTAGACGCCCGTTTCGTGCAACTAATCAGAGAGGCTATAATTAAACAAGGAGGCAGGTCAAGCCAAATGAAAAGTTAAAGAGCTTTAAAACTGATAATGTGTAAACAATACAGGAGGGTCGAAAGACACAAGAGGGACAGTCAAAATCATAAATCGAAAATAAACTGACAACGTCAAGGCTAAAAATGAAAAGGACAAACAGATAAACAATAGTACACATGGCACAACATAGAAAACTTAAGAACAAACAACACGAACCCCACCAAAAACTATGGTTGATCTCAAGTGCTCCGGAAGGGTTAACAGATCCTTCTCCACATGTGGCACCCGTCGTGTTGCTTATGAGATAACAAATCCGGTAAATAGTATTACGGCGTCCGTAAAATTTACGAAGAGATGATTTCCACTTCACCATTGGAACTCTTGATTCAATAGCTTCCTTGTGAGCAACAACCCCCTATCAGGAAAATCATGATAGAAAATGCAAGCACGGTAATATCTTACCAATTGGGAGATATATGCACCGTATGCAGGTGCTGCTGGAATGTTGCTACTAAGAAATGGAAATTTCACAATTTGAAAGCTTTGTTTTTAATCGACCGTTATTGTCAATTTATAGATGCAAGTCATATGAGGTCGACTTAATTGTATCTGTTGTATCCTTTATCTCTAGTTCAATGGGATAGATGCGTTCGACATAGTCACCAAATTTTGAATTATTTAATGAAAGAACATCATCTTTATAGCGGAAAGTAGAGTTAAAGAGTAAAACACAAAAATACCGAACTCCGAGGAAAATTCAAAAAGGAAAATCAAAAATCAAAAGGCAAAATCAACCGTCCAAACACATCAAACGAATGGATAACAACTGTCATATTCCTATTGAAAATTGATTTTCAAAAATGTTTTGAAAATAACTGAAAATATTAAAATTGACCGAGCCCACAGAATAGGGACCCAGACAAATAAAAACAGCACCCGTCCTATAGTTGTTAAATTCCATGACTACAATGACCGGGAGCATGTCATAAACACTGCACGAACAATAGGCAAACAAAACAAAGAGTTACTAAATGGCATATAAATAACTCCACAGTTTCCAGACGATATGCGTGAAAACAGAAAAAGACTAGTACAAAAACAAAAGGAGTACAAAGAAGTAGATGTAGGCACTACAATTAAAGGAAACAGTTTATTCTTCATCAAAAGTGGCTCTAAATATGTGGAAAAAGTGTCAACACGAAAATCTTTAGCTATTTTTGATGCCAGTAACAAGTCTAAATTTGGTACATTTGAGCAAACTAGTTCTAATGAAGTTAGTGACAATGGTCATACTTATTGTGTCACAGCTGCTGTCACCACAACATACGCAGAATTTCGTGAAGCTGCCCGACAAATAATGCAGAGCCCAGTATCTGCATGTACATACAACACATTGGTATATCGGTTTACAGACAAAGACGGACATACACACGACGGGTACGATGACGACAGAGACTACGGAATTGGATCAAGGATACTTGACTATTTAAAAGAAATAGATGCACACAACATAACTATCATTTCCTCACGTACACCTCCATCTGGTACAGCAAAGATATGTTCAAGAAAAAACAATATTATCTTGGAGGGAGTAAAATCGGTTCTCCGCAAAATGTAAACAATAAAAACTTTAAAATAATTTACTGTTGTTTGAACTCATCTTGATAGACAATAAACATGCAGTAAAGTATGCTGAATGTCATTTTTTTTTCTTCTTTCAGGTTTATAATTTGTTAGATATTATATATTTAGTTTCATGTATTCTCTTTTCAAATCCTATATGTTTACTATTTTCAAAGTATCTTAAGAGTTTCAATTCTCTATTTTATTTTTAAAAAGAGTATTCATTATTCCAGTGAGTTATAAAGAAGCAAATTTCAAATGAATTACCTTAATAGGTAATCTGTAGATAAAACTACTTTTTATGAATTTTAAATTTACATACAACTTTATCCGAAATAATTTCACCATGAATTAAAATAAGTCAATAAAATACATGCAGCGTATATTGTAATTTTATATAACAAAATTTACTCACGGTACCGGCACGCAGACATCATGAAAGTAATCATCTTCCCTGTGTATTACTATAATCCCGGGAGAAAAAAAAAATCCCACTTTTTTGTTGTTGTTGACACTATATTTACATAAATTGCACATACACACGTTAGAATAATCCAATATACTGGTATTCTATAAAATGAATTCTCATTTCCTTTTTTGTAAAGTGCGAATATCCTTTCGATCCCCAGCAATGTTGGCGAACAAAAATGTATATATTAAACATTTTTTATACGTTTTGCACCCAATGCAAATCTTAAAAAAACTATCCGATATATATATATGCAAAAACATGAATCCAGTGATATGCAATGCAATCCACAGTTCTATCAAAATACATATTTGCCGTTATATAACTGTGTCCCATATTCGTACGTCGGCAAGAAAAGGTAAACAAAATTATCAACAAGAATGTCTGTGTACCTGTGCACGTGTATTTCAATCTGTAATTGGGTCATTTATAGTAAAGGTTGTAAATTGTAATGTTGTTATGTATGAATGAAAGTTACATGTACTTTAAACCGTAACTGGTAAACCTATAGTGTATTGTTTTTATTAATGAATGAAAGTTACATGCGTTTTATTGAGAATGATCAATGAATATAACAAACATTAACATTAATTATATGGTTTAGGTCAGGCAGACCGAACAGAGAGAATTCGCTCTCTTTTTGTATTGTATTGTATATTTGATATGTTTTTCTGTATTTTGTTTCTACTTAGTTATATAATGTTCAACTACGTTAAGTGTATCACATATGAAATTAATAAGACTGCAAAGCCAAAACTAGATAATGGCTAATTATTGTATCAATTTAACTTCTCTTAATGTAAATGGCTTTGGAAACGATTTTAAACGCAAATCCATGTTTCTTTGGTTAAAAAAATTTCAAAGCGACATCATTTTCTTGCAAGAAACACACAGTACTGAATCGTATGAAACTTTATGGAAAAGGGAATGGGGTGGAGATATTTATTTTTCGCACGGGGAAACGAACTCTAAAGGTGTTGCTATTTTGTTTAACGGCTCAACAGATTATATATTAAAGGAAAAAATTGCAGATGAAAACGGAAGGTATCTCATTCTAACTGTTGAAATTGATAACACAGATTTTGTTTTTGTGAATTATTATGCACCGACCAAAAACTTTGAAAATGACCAAATTGAATATATTGAAAAATTAAAGATTTTATTAAATGAAAAGTTAGAACAAAATCTCGTTTTGGGTGGAGATTTTAATACGATACTAAATCCATCTTTAGACAAAATGGGTGGTTCAAAATATAACACACCTGTCAAATATACGAGTAAATTAGAAGATTTTATAGAAGAATTTGACTTATGTGATATTTGGAGGACAAAAAATGTTGACTCTAGATTATATACTTGGCGCCAAAGAACCCCGCTTATACAATGTCGCTTAGATTTTTGGTTGATATCGATTTTTTTGTCAAGCAGTGTTACAAAAACATCCATTGTTCCGTCTATAAAATCTGATCATAGTCTTATCAAGTTGACACTGTCAGGCGAAAACTTTAGTGAGAGAGGTCCCGGTTTCTGGAAATTCAACTCGGGTTTATTGACAGACAAAGATTATGTGGATATAGTCAAAAATACTTTATCAGAATGTGATGATAAATATCAAAATTTAGAAAATAAAAATTTTAAATGGGATACCAATAAAAGTGAAATAAGGGGCGCAACCGTCAAATATTCCAAATATAAAAACATGAACTTGCGGGAAAGAGAGTCCAGTTTAAAAAAAACGACTAGACGAAATTCAGAAAAATCTCTCTCGTACATATTTAGATAAAGATATAAATACACTTTTAATTGAATTAGATATTGTTAAAGAAGATTTAGAGCAAATAGTAAATAATCAAACAAGAGGGGCTATTATACGATCACATGCCGAGCACTGCGAAGGCAATGAAAGAAATTCAAAATATTTCTTATCATTAGAAAAACGTAATTATAAAAATAAATGTATTAACAAATTAGTTGTAAACGACATTGAACTATTGTCACAAGAAAAAATTCTAAACGAAGAGAGAAATTTCAACGAAAATCTGTACTCATCAAAAGAAGACCCTGATAAATATTCAGGTGATTTTAACTTTTTTGATTTAAATTTTATTCCTAAGCTAACTGATCTGGAAAAGGATATATGCGATTCAGATATTTCAGAATCTGAGTGCGTTAAAGTTTTAAAAACATTTAAAAATAATAAAAGCCCTGGTACAGATGGGCTTACCGCTGAGTTTTACAAATTTTTCTGGATTGATGTAAAAAAATATGTTTTGGAAAGCTATGAATATTCCTTCGAGACCGGAACCCTCTCAATAGACCAAAGACGGGGTATTTTGACTCTTATTCCAAAGAAAGATAAAGATAGAACACTCTTGTCGAACTGGCGACCTCTTTCTCTCTTAAATTTTGATTACAAATTATTAGCCAAAGTTATTGCGGAAAGAATGAAATTATTTCTTCCGAAACTTATAGATCCGGATCAGACAGGATATGTGGCTGGTAGATATATTGGTGAAAATCTACGACTAATTGCTGATATTATATTGTTTACTACTTTAAAAAATTATCCAGGGCTTATATTACTAGTCGATTTCGAAAAGGCGTTTGATACGCTAGAATGGAAATTTATTAAAAAAGCATTGGCTTGTTTTAATTTTGGTAGCAAGTTTCGGAAATGGGTCTTAACTTTATACTCAAATATATCTAGTCTTGTCGTTAATAATGGATTTAGTTCTAGTCAGTTCAAAATTGAGAGAGGTGTTCGACAAGGGTGTCCTTTGTCTCCTTTTTTATTTATTTTGGCCGTTGAACTGCTGGCAATAAATATTCGTAAGAACAACCATATATCAGGTATAAAAATTGGGGATACTGAAATAAAAATTTCACAGTTGGCTGATGATACCACTTGTTTTTTGAAAGATGTATTTTCTGCGCAAATTTTATTAGATTCCTTTAATGATTTTGAGAAGTGTTCAGGGTTAAAAGTCAATTTTTCGAAAACCGAAGCAACATGGATTGGAAGAAATAAATTTAACAAAGAAGGTTCCCTTCCTTTTCAATGGACAGATGGTTTTAAAACCTTAGGTTTAAAATTTAACGCTTTTGATGAAATGGTTTGTTCTAACTTAGATACATGCATAGAAAAAATGGAATCAATTATTACAATGTGGAGGATCAGAAACCTTTCCTTGATCGGTAAAATCGTAATTCTTAAATCACTTGCAATATCGAAGCTTATTTATGTCATTTCATCTACACATGTACCAAGATCTTATGTAATTAAAATACAAAGGGACATTAATAACTTTTTATGGAATGATAGTACTCCGAAAGTTAAATCGGAAGTTATTCAAAAGTCTCCTAGCGAGGGGGGACTGAAAGTACCAAATTTTGAAGTACAGTTGTTATCCTTTCGTATCATGTGGGTAAAACGATTTTTGTCAGAACATGACTCTAAATGGAAACATGTTTCCAAAGCATTCTTCTCCCTTTTTGATTTAGAGGATTTATTTATGAGCAGATGTGAATTTGAGTTTTTAAATTTAAAAGCACCTCTTTTTTATATAGAAGTGCTATCTGCTTGGAAACGTTTCAAGGGTATTTTCATCCCGTTAAATGCATTTCATGTTAGAAAAGAATTTATTTGGTTCAATCCGTTTATCAAGGTGAACAGAACGAGTATTTTTTACAGATCTTGGTACACGAAAGGCATAAGGTTCATTAATGATATTGTAGATAATAAAGGCGAATTTTTGTCTCATGACGCTATTAACAAAAAATATAATTTGAATGTTACTTTTGTAGAATTCTTTCTATTAAACTTGCTATACCACGTGACTGGAAAGATTTGTTATTACAACAACACATGTCACCTAAGAGCAACTCTTTTGGATTCGTTTTTGAGCATGAGAATAAAAAAATGCCTATTAGCAAATTATATACTAAAGATGTATATTCATTTTTTATCGATCGGGTAAGTGTTTCTCCTATTTCACAACAAAGGTGGGAAGAAAGTTTTAATATAGAAATTAGTGACGAAAAGTGGAACAATATTTATTCACTAGCTTTTAAATGTACTATTGAAAGCAAACTACAAGCTTTTCAATATAAAGTGTTACACAGAATAGTCTCACATAATTATCTCCTTGAAAAATATAAACTTTCTTTAACTAATGAGTGTGCCAGTTGTAAAGAAATAGAAACTATAGAGCATAAATTTTTTGAATGTATAGAAATAAAACGATTTTGGAGAGAATTTTCTAATTGGTGGCATTTAGTTTTTGGAGTAAAAATATTTTTAAATAAAGACAGTGTCATTTTTGGTATATTGAATTCTGATGACTTAGGGTTAAACTATTGTATTTTACAGGCAAAATATTACATTCATTATGTAAAGTACACACAATTAGACAGATTGTTTATATCTGTGCAAGCTTTTCTCAAATTTTTGAAAAGACGTCTGGAGATATTAGAATATTTATATCTTTCTAAAGACAAGCACGAGTCATTTGTCGACAGATGGGGGGAATTTATGGAAGTTATTAATTAATTAAATTTTATTCTCGATATGATCATGTATATTTAATGTATTCCAAAGTATCTTTTACTTGTATCATATACCGATTATTCACATCATTTACTTGTATTTGTTTTTACTATGTCTTATTCTTAAAATATCAATAGTATGACTATGCCATATGTCAATCACTTATATATTGTAAAAATGTATGTATATATGTAGGCACTGTAGCTTGAACACCAAAAAGATCAATAAAAAATAAAAAAAAACCTGTCATATTCCTGACTTGGTACAGGCATTTTCTAATGTAGAAAATGGTGGATTGAACCTGGTTTTATAGCTAGCTAAACCTCTCACTTGTATGACAGTCGCATCAAATTCCATTACATTGTCAACTGGGGACTTATACAACTGCAATTAAAAACCAATAATGTATAATGTTCTATCTCCATATGCAAAGGGAGATAACTCTAACTAGATCTTGAAACTTGGAATTGAGATAATTTTGCATAGATTGACTAAACATTTTGTATCGAAATAGCCATTCATAAAATAGATGAAAAAAGTAAGATTTTAACAAACAAATATAAAAGTTTCATAAGTATGTTGTTCCAACAATACATTGTATAGAAGTATAAACCAAACAAAAAATGGTATAAAATAATAAGATGTTTAAACCGTACGTCAGTATGGTATCAAAAATAGGATGTTTAAACCATACGTCAGTATGGCGTCAAAAAGAGGTGCTTAAACCATACGTCAGTATGGTGTCAAAAAGAGGTGCTTAAACCATACGTCAGTATGGTGTCAAAAAGAGGTGCTTAAACCATACGTCAGTATAGTATATTTTAAGTACAGCTCTTTAAAATATAGTTCGACGATTGAATATTGTAAAGCAAAAAAAAGATAAAAAAAATAGACATACTGTTTTGTCTATCAATAGCATTTTTTAGCTTTGGATTCACAATACTAATCGCTCAATGAATTAACCTTGTTTATTTTTAAGGTGGTATGGGTGTCTTTCGCCATCTTGGACTGTAACAAACAGAGAATCTAAGGTCCATATTTTCTATCAAACTAGCAAAATCCGATGCAAGAATGCAGATATTTCATGTGTTTTTACATTTAAAAGGTCCAATTTATAAGAATATAACTTATAAATATAAATATATGTACAAGTGTAGATTATTTTTGGTTGTTTTTAAATATTTTGAAATTGTCATTTTAAGGGGAGGTAACCCTAAAACAGTGCATTTTCTGTTGGATTGTTCATGGAATTTTCCTACTTTGTATTTTAGCCGGAACAAACGCACGGTGACCCTATCTTTTCTTTTGATATTATCAAAGCATTGTTTGAAAGCTATATTTTCCTAATTTATTTTACAATTCTATCATTTCGTTTAGTTTCTATTCACAAAATGGTGTTTTTTCCTGTATAATCCATACAAAATGTGTCATTTTGTCACGACCCGTAGCTTGAAAAAATGCACGGTGACCTATCATTTTTATAATATTTTTTAACATGTATCAATAGATACTACATTTTGGCAAAGTATGAACAAATTCTATCATTTTTATTTTAGACTCCCATACCACCTTAAATACCTTAAGGATATTGCTAACTTCTTATATTTCTTCCTAAGAAGTTCCTGTATGAAGTCAGCCTCATAATAATAAAGAAACAAGTCGACAAGAAGAGGGGCACAATTCGTTCCCATTGGAATGTCGATAGTCTGTTGAAAAACACGTCCTCCGAACGTTACAAATATGTTGTCAATCAAGATATCAAGCATCTTGATAATGTCAGTTTCAGAGAATTTTTTGTTTAAATCAGAGTGATCCTTTACAACGTAGGATTTATCCCTTCCTAAGACAAGATACACAGCTTATACCATTTATGCCTTCGGTAGAAAGACTGAAGAAGAGGAAGACTATATCTTGCCCTCTAGATTTTTTTTTATGACTTTGTCGTAATAAAACTGTGTTCAATCTCATTTTATTCATTGTTAATATTTCGTTAAATAATGTCCATCGATGGGACTAAAACAGCTTCACACTATTGCTTAAACGCGAATGAAATCACACAGTTCGTTTGTTTATTTTACATTGATTGATTGGATTTTGCTATACGCTGCATCACCACAAAAATATTGTGTCGTGGCTATATCCAATATGCAAAAACAAATGAGAGGAAGATAGTTCAAAATAAAGTTTGAATGAGCATCACTTTCAATAAATACATATATATTAAAAATGACGTTTCAATGTATTAAGTTGTATGCTTAATAGTTAAGAAATATGTAGAATATTGTAAAGCAAAAAAAAATAAAAAAATAGACAGACTGTTTTGTCTATCAATAGCATTTTTAAGCTGTGGATTCACAATACTAATCGCTCAATGAATTAACCTTGTTTCTTTTTAAATACCGTAAATGTCTATTCTTAATCAATGTACGAGATTTGAAAATTGGTACACCATTTTCCTATTTCCTTTTACGGATGCTCGCGGGTACAATCAAATAAGCAAATATTTAAACATGTTTTGTTATTACAAATTTAATTTATCACACTATTAATTGTAACTTTATGTTATGGTATAAACTCAACTAAAAACATCAATTGGTTTTGGCCCCAGATGACTTTTAAAATGTTTCTTTGATTAAAATAGTTATGTAGTATCTCCCTTTGGTGAAAAAAATTGTTGCATTGAAATTGAAACATCTTGTTTAATCCATCGTCGAACTATATTTTAAAGAGCTGTACTTAAACTAATCAATTGTAAAATTTAAGCGATTTATGTATTTTAGTTGTTTTTTTTCCGATATCACCTTAATTTCTCTTATCAGTTCAAAAGAAAAAAGAAACTTAACAAAAATGCAAATTTTTTTTCGAAGGCATCTTGTTAGCTAAAATAACGGTAACCGGATGTGTTAATTGGGAACGCGTCTTCAGTATGCCTGAATCACCCGCCATACAAGTCCTTGCACTAATTACGTATCACAAGACAGTCTTGGTATGAAACGATCTAAGTAAACTCATTATAGATACTAAGATTCAAATTCGGGCGTTCCGTCTACAAAAGACCCATCAGTAATGCACACAAAATGTTTAAAATGCCCCAAAAAGTACGAAGTTGTTGAACATTCAGGACTTATTATCCCAAACGGTCTTGTTAAATACAGCTACGGTCTTTTATTTCTCGGGTAGAACATAAAATCACAAAAATACTGAAACTGAGAAAAATTCAAAAAAACAACAAGGAAAAGTCCCTAATCAAATGGAAAAATGAAAGCTGAAACACATCGAACGAATGAATTTCAACTGTTATACGACTGACTTGATACATGCATTGAATTATGTATAAATGGTGGATTAAATTCGTTAGTGTCGCCATCGATTTTAAACAGTCACATTGCATCGTTGAACCAATTCCTGGGAGTGACCGTACAACTTCTGTATTGTTGAATTCAGTTGGTCTTCTTCGTAAATTAACTATGTTTGGTACATGTTTGTGTAAGGAGCACATCCTCTGTTAATGCATAGTGTAAACAAGCTCGAGTGTAACGTATTTACTGTGGTATACAAACAGATATGTCTCCTTTATTTACAGCTGAATAGTGACACGATCAATATATATAGGAAGATGTGGTGTGAGTGCAAATTAAACAACTCTCCATCCAAATAACAATTTAAAAAAGAAAAGCATTATAGGTCAATGAACGGCCTTCAACACGGATCCTTGGCTCACACCGAACAACAAGCTATAAAGGGTCCCTAAAATGCTAGTGTAAAACCATTCAAACGGGAAAACCAACGGTCTAATCTATATAAAAAAAAAACGAGAAACGAGAAACACGTATAAATTACATAAACAAATGACAACTACTGTACATCAGATTCCTGACTTAGGACAGGTGCAAACATTTGCAGCGGGATTAAATGTTTTAATGGTACCAAACCTTCTCCCTTTTTCTGAAACAATAGCATAACATCACAACATAGAATAACACACGATAAAATATCAATTGGCAGGCTTAACTCAATCAAAAAACGTAAATTAATACACTATGAACGAATAAATTTGATCTGCGATATCTCAATGCAAATGCACAGTTAATAAAATATTAGGGACGAACATTCAAGGCCAAAAAGCAAACAAACAAGTCCAAACAAAGCCATGGCAAGACACCACTGCGAAATATTTAACCCTTCGAAAGTAATCACTTTTGAAAAAAAACCGGTTTTAATAATACAGGTAAATCTTGAAGTTTATACAAATGTAGTAAGAAGAAGTGAAAATTAGAAGATATTCCAAATAATCAAAGCTGGTATATAGACAAGATCCATATCAATATAAAATAACAAAAAAGCATTATAAACAGTATCAACAGGTCGAATTAACAAGAAAATACGATTTGAGAGTACTCGCAGTTACTGACAGGTTGTTAAAAGCCAAAAACAATTAATAATAAAAAAATCATGCATCAGAGACTAAAATCAACTAAAACACATCCCAGGGATTTAGTATTTTAACGTCATGAGCAGTCAGAGAAGACATGACTAGTGCAATGCTAAAAAAAATGTATCGACAGATAGTAGGATAGTGAGGAGCGACTTATATAGAGATAAAAATTAACGTGTCTGTGTCTCTTTACATCCCGCCTCAAAAGAATATACAATTTAGTAATGTTTTAATTTGCTAATGACAAAATCGATATTAGTGCCAATGTAAACTATATTCAGAGATCTAATTACAATATTGGTACGACAACCCTTACTTATAAGTTTGTTTAAAGGTTCGATGAGTTTACACGGATCACAAAGGTATTTCCTCGCTTTAAGTACAATATTACCATAACATTTAGGATGTGAAATACCATTTTTAATAACTTTACAGCCAAATTTACTAATCAAATCTTTCTATCTATGAAAGAATTTGGTAAAAGTTTTAAGTAATTTATGGTATCGAAATCCCTGACACAACAATATCCCAGTGATGCATTGATTACGGTCGTTAACATCTATGACATCAGAACACACACGGGCAAACATAACGAGTTGGGATATATAAACACCGTATGATGGAGCCAAAGGCACATCGCCGTCTAAAAAAGGAAAATTAATAACAGGAAATGAAAAATCGTCTCTTTTGTCGTAAATTTAAGTATGAAGGTTCCCGTTTGAAATTGGAATGTCTATATCTAGAAAAGGACAACTGCTGCTGTTTATGTTAGATTTAGTTAAAGTAAGTTCCTTTGGGTAAATTTCGGAAGTATATTTAGAGAACTCTGGATTATTGTATCAACCAAATATAACAATGATGGGTCTTTACTGAGTTTGGTCATAAACTGAGATTCATAGCAATATATAAATAAATCTGCTATTAAAGGGGTTCAGTTAATGCTAATAGGAATAAATGTTTTTTTTGTGTAATTTCGGTGACCAGTACATAGTAGGGACTTTTGAAGGTTCTGAAGATGCTTTAACCTGGGTAGTGGCAGTGTTATGCTTGTTAACGATTTGACTCTCTGTGGTGCGCACTGAACTGAATGTAGAGGAATTGATAATTTCGTTTTGAAGAAATTCCGTGTAGTTTATGCGTCACACCACCACTACATTATTGGCTGCCTTGTCTGCCGGTACGAACACAAACCGCTCTGCTAGTACCCTGAGTTTTTTTTTTATTCTAGAAATTGGAATATCATGGTTCCTATTATTAATTTCAGAATTGTTTTCTAAATGAGATATTCGAATATTAACAGTATTCATAATTTTATTTCAAATAACTGTCTAAAGATTTTTTATCAGATTTTTCACGTTTGCACCAATTTTTACAGTAGGCAGACAGAGTATCTTTTATGACCTGACGACACTGTTTCCAATCTATTATTGATGGAGGACGGTATTTCGGTCCATTCTTTAGAAAAGTTATGACCGCACGGTCTTCGACGATGTTGAGGTCTCCTGTAATAACAGGACCAAAGGGAACATATTTAAAACTAGATGTTTCGCAGTCTCAAGTGGAAGGAACATTATTTCCTATATTGACGTCTGTAGAAATTGACGTATGTAAACAGATATGTCTCCTTTTTTACAGCTGAATAGTGACACGATCAAGTCTGCTACCTTGTGTTTAGATAGACCCCTTGGCATGTTCATAAATTTAATGGTGGTAATAGGGAATTTGTCTATCTTTTGTTGATACTACTGACCAAAAACAGTTAGTTAATTTCCTGTTATGATCTTCTAACTGTGTGTTGAAATTTGTGTTCTATTCGATGTCAAAGTGGGGCCTCTAACACAGAGCAACCAAACATCTGACATCACTGCAAGTTAAGATAGTGGAGGCAATAGGGAATCAGTTGACATGTTAACAACACCTCGATTTTGGCAAAAACAAATGCAAAAATGCTGATAACAGTTAACACAGTGGGTTGAAAACAGTTAGCAGTTTAAATTCATCTCATAAGATAAACAGAAATCGGGTTTTAAAAATAAAAAAAATGTCAAAAGTAGTAAGTCAAATAACATTAGTATAGCAAACAATTGAATAATCGTTTTTTTTCTATTTCAACTTATGTATTTTACCAGATTAGGAGAATACTACAATGTTTTAGTCAGTGAATCTATACTGTGAATTCATTCATTTTCCTTGGTACCAATTATCTGGGATTGAGAAAGACATGTTCTTTCGTGGATATTTGATTTTGTGGTTTTGCAAATGTCTATGTATAAGAAAATAGAACATTTTGTACTTCGTCGAACATTTAAATTCGTGTTCAAAAAACTTAAGAAAGATAACCGAGAAATTGAAGAAATCAAGTACTAGTAACCCTATTTTTGTTTTAAATAAATGGTTTATATGCTTAAATAATGTAAATAATTATTGTCAAGTAGGTCTTATCAAATACCCATAAGCCAAACATAGATTAAAAATATGTGGTAAACTATCAATAAGGTAGTAACTAATAATGCATATTGATCAATAAATTCAGTTTTCAACATAATTACACTGGGTTAGCTGGGGTAGACATACAAGCTTTGAAGTGTATACAATTTAGACTGGCCCTTTTAGAACAGTACACGGACATAGAACATTTTGTAATTCGTTAAACATTTAAATTTGTCTTTGAAAAAGTTTAGAAAGATTAACGTCATGAACGTGAAACTGAAGAAATCAAGTACTAATAATCGACCTTTCTTTAAAATAAATGGTTTATATGCTTAAATAATGTAAATAAGTATTGTCAAGTAGGTCTTATCAAACAGTACATTTAAGATCAAATTCCAAAATATGCAGTCATAGGGCCAGGTTTATGTGGAAAGATAAAGGCAACAGTAGTATACCGCTGTTCAAAACTCATAAATCCATGGACAAAACACAAAATCGGGGTAACAAACTAAAACTGAGGGAAACGCATTCAATATAAGAGGAGAAAAACGACACAACATTAAAAGGTAACACACACAGAGACGGACTAAGCATTAGACAAAATCCTATGAGAATAACAAATATAACATCAAAACCAAAAACATAAATTTGGGATAGATAAGTACCGTGACACGTCTTATGGTAATGTGAATTCACACTCAAAAATAAGAGAAAACAAACGACACAACGAAAACCGAACGGAAACACAACGTTAAAATGTAACACACACAGAAACGAACTATAATATAACAATGGCCATATTTCTTACTTGGTACAGGACATTTTTAAAGGAAAAAATGGTGGGTTGAACCTGGTTTTGTGGCATGCCAAACCTCCCTCTTTTATGGCCATGTGAAATATAACATCAAAATGACAACACAACATTACAGGACTACAATATAAATAAATAGGAGAACATAATTGACAAAGAAACACACGAATAATAGCTAACAAAAGGCAACAAGTATAAAATTTTAATACACCAGAAGTGCATTTTGTCCACACAAGACTTACTAGTGACGCCCAGATACAAAAGTTTGAAAGCCGAAAAAAGTACTAAATTGAACAGCATCGAGGCCCAAAAGTTGAAAAATATTGTGCCAAAAACGGCCAGGGTTTTCTGTTAGGTACCAGAACATCCCTATTATTTAGAATAATTTATACTTTTTTAAAAGAACTCATTTCAACTGGCACCGTTAGGCAGCCTGTTGTCAATTATTATTGGGTTAATTGCTCTGTGATTACTTTTACCATGGAATAGGGACAGCAGATAACTTATACAGAATTTGAAGGAAACAAAATGAAACTCTAAATAGTATTTGCGTATGATGTAGGGACAATGTGGGATTCTGACTTGAGGTAGCACAATACAAAGATTTTTTCTCCCCCGATCAGACAACTATAAACTGATGTAGTTTTTTTATTCCAACTTCCAATTATGTAATTAGTTGCTATATTGTGATGTCCACACTTGAATGAAATTAGCTTCTTTGTTATGTATAGCATTCCAAAATATTTTATAGATTCTTGTACAACACAGTTCGACCTCCAAACTGTGTCTCAAATTTTTCCTATTGTATTTCATTCTCTCATAAACCTCCAATGAAGTTTGCAACCTCAATTCATAAGAGATCACTAAATTTAATTGTGTATAAAATTTGTTCTATTGATGTTTTAAAAAAAATTGAGACATGGTTTTGAAGATAACTGGTCAAGGAACCACCTGTGTGAAAATCAGGCATATAGGTTCACCAATCTAGGAGCTAATTTCATTTAAAACTACATTTTCATGACAAAAATGAATGTGTCACGATTGAATACATAAGAATTTTCCTACTTGTACCCTATCAACTTTAATATAATTCACACATGTACCATGGGGATACTTCAGGATTGGCCTTTAATCATCAATCAATTAGGTTTTGACCAGTAAGAAAGCATTCCATTTCAGCAATTCTAAATATATAAAGAAAATGCACACCCTATGCAACAAAAATCGGATCTGGAGGGAGATGTTATATCATTAGTGACCTTGCTGGAAGTCAGTTGCTACAGATAAAGTCAAAACTCCGCCCACCATGATAAACCTTTACTATTAATGATCTCAGAAGTTTAATTACACATAGCATTTACTTTCTTCAATATGGATTTTATGCATTTAGTACATAAAATAATATTTTTTGATTTTTGCATTGTTACAAAAAGTAAGTTATGCATGTGTACACAAAATGATCAGTTGGTCAGTCTAGAGGATCAATATGAGGGATTTCAAAAATTGTAATTGTATACAATGACCAAGGATTTGTATAGTAAGAAGGATTGGAATCTCGTGGACTTTTGCATAGACTATAGTATAATGTCTTATGCAGCGCGAGATTTTGGGTGATTACCCGTGATGCATCTGGAAAATGCTCAATGTGCCTTGATTAATGGCGGACATTTGCATCACCTAAACAAATTGACACCCGATATGTAAGTATTACAATCCATATCTATCAAATTTTATGCTTGAAATAAGAAATTTAAAATGGTACTGGTGTAATTAATAACTTTTATGATCGCAGTAAGAATACACGGCTCCATAGAATGAATTTGCATATTGACCGAAGTGACCTTACCCTATCCCGCCTATTGGGCGGTCCTAACATCATTTTCTATTTATATACTCCTTCCTCAAAAAACGGAGATGAGTGATACAATCTATATTTTCTGATAGATATATAATTTCTTCGTGTATTAAGTAAATTTCGTAGTGATTGATGCATTAGTTTTCCTAATTTTCCCGTTGAGTTGATTACAACAAAAATGGCGTTTTAGAGCGAAAATGGGGGTGGCTTAGGAAAAATGAATAAAGTTCTTCAATTGGCCTACAGTAATGTTCAAACATGTTTACAAACGTAAAACATTGGTGATAAAGTGTACAGAAGAAAGCTCAAACCGCTAAATAACGTTGTGTACAAATGAAAGTACTTTTTTACTGACGTTAATACATCAACACAGATCATCTACTTTAATAATGCATAGGTAGTGTTTTTGTCTTCATTATAAATCATTGCAACCCGGCTTTATTATGCATGTTATTGAATATTGTCATGGACTCCCTTCATCTCTATCTGTTTAAACCACATGTCTCATGCATTACACATTGAATTAATTATACAAGGCTACATTATTTTTTTCCTGCAACAGCGTCAAGTTATACATTAAAAAAGACCTTGCAAGATGTTTTCCTGCTCTGCTGCAACGGTGTCAAAGCAAATATCAAAAGAGCCTTGCAAGGTGTCTTCCTGCAAAGGCGTCGAAGCAAAAAATTAAAATAGCAAGACGCCAAGACGTAAAGCAAACAATTACAATAGCAAGACGCTAAGACGTCTATTGTTTTTAAACCAGTACGTGCATTACAAATGTACATGAGCTTTTTGTTTTGCTATTAACTTTACTTCAGTCAATTCCAGTAAGAGTTTGATATATATAATATATGAAGAATATCTGTTATCCGAAATATGTAACATATATTCCCTTTATTGTTATTTTTGGTGATGTTGTACCCTTTTAGGTTGGTTATATATTATATTTTGTAATTTACTAGATCATAATTTTATGATCCATTGCCCCGTAGGACAATGTAAGATTTATCGTCGGCTATTATTCAGTCATTTTATATATATATATTTAGATAGACCCAAATAGTTCCATCTTTTTTTTCTAAATCACTCAATATTAAATTTTCCCATATTTTTTGGTTTGTTTGTTTTCAATACTGTGAAGATATATGGAAATATCAATTTGTCGTATGAACACCCACATGCATGGTATGACAATGTACTACATAATTAATGATTAATTTAGGTCCTGCATTACCTATTATGATATGTAAATGTATATATACATAGGTTTGTAGTTAAGCAAGCACCATTCAATTGAAATATGTTTTTTTTTTTGCGACATCTTATGATCCTACAATATTGAAAATAGAAAAAAAAATAGAAACATTGCTTTATCTATAGATAATTCCTGACTTTGCATTTATAAGCTGGCATATATGTAGCATAAACCCATTTAAAACTAACAAATCTTGCAAATATAATTGTTCAAGCAGAGATCTTGAGGTAATATTACTATTGGAATTGTTTAAGCCACATGCTATTTTATTATTATTGCCACATGTAACTATATGACACATTTTTTCCAGTTTTCCAAAATGCCCAAACTGGTGAATGTTAAGAAGAAAAGTCTAAGATAAGGAAAGTCCCCAAAGAAGTCTAAGCAGTTGGCCATTCATGCACTAATCATGTGGATTGACATATGGCATGCCTTCAAATAGAAATACTAGAGTATTGGTACAACTAAATGCGACTTTTGACCAGAACATTCCTCTGAATATCATTGATGGAAAGATATACCAACAGTTTTTCATTGGATCATTAACATTCAATCTCTTATATCAAAACTTGGAGAGCTACACTTTGTGTGTAGGTAAATTTGATAGTGGCAAGGCAAAATTGTACAGAAAGTATCTACTGTTAGACATTAAACATTTTAGTTATGTTTTACAAAGACAGTTATTGATAAATATCTAGACGCCACAGTTTAGACCTAGCAAGCATTAACATTACAAACAGAAAAGTTAGACTTGTGTTTTAATTCTTGATGTAAACTGCTGTTACTTTCCTCCTATGTACAGTCAGAAAAAGATGAAAGAAGTCTTCTTTGAAATATGACGTCACAAGTCGCTCTTTTCAAGTTAATTTCTGTATTATACTACATGTATGATACATAACCAGCAATAATTCCATGGTTGACTACTTGAGTGGACGTTATGACAGAGAGGTGACACTATAAGGTTGTCATATTTAAATCATGCACAAATTGATTTAAGTGCTCTGACAAGAAAGAAAAGTGCATTTAAAGATGTTATGTTATTCATTTAATAGTACAGTTGAAAAACAAGATGCTTGCAGTACACACTGCTAACGTTTCTTCAATGACGGCTAGCTATATAAAGAGTAACATGCAGAGGCAGTTTGATAGGGTTTACCACTGGGCCCCTCTTTAACAGTACTTGTTCCAACCTTATGAAAATGATCAGCCACTGACATGTATATAAAACGCAATGCAGTGAATCGTCCTGAAATGTGTGGTCAATTCTTTTTTGCCACAAAAATGGTTTTGCACCCGTTTCCCCTAGATTGATAGTTTCCGAAGATGCAAGTACGCAAATAGCTATAATGACATCCTTTACAAGAATGAGATTCTGTTTTCATTTCTTTAAAAATTTACAGAAGTTACATACAACCACATTGTCAACTGTCGTTATCACCGTGTATCATCAGTACATCGGATATAGGTACTAACCAAGCAGGCGTGATCGATTTTGACCTTACACGGTAACGAAAATCCTTGTTTTGTTCACAACATATCAATATGTACCTCAATCTTAACATAATTGTTGTTTTAAGAAATGATTTGGTCGTAGGTTGATAATGAGAGATGTCTCATTATTTTCCCGAAACAAAAACGATTAATAAAAACATGTGCAAATACTAGTCAAAGAAGTTGGCACTTGTCTCATCCGATATAATTCCATATTCATTGCAACTCTTTTTCTGATAGAAGGCCACTGTGCGTGTGTAATAAGTATAGCTGTATCAAAAATGGCATTGAAATCTTTCATGCATATGTTTTTTTCGATATTTAGTTCCGAAAAGAATCGTTGTGTACGGTGTTTAGCTGGCCACAAAAATCCTTCTGTATGGTGCATAGTTAATTTGCTGCACACCGTACACATAAAACAAAATTTTCAGACTCGTTTATTACCCAACATGTTTCAAGGAATGAGTAATCAAAGGTAGGTTTATAATTGGTAACTATTACTGTTGCCCTGTATTAGCTTTCTTTCAGATAAAACATGTAAATGTCTCGACAATTGTATCGACATTGAAAGTTGGTGTTGACATTCACAACTATTTGCGCATTTACAAGTTAATTGTTCTTATTAAAATATAGAAAGTGTCTTATAAATAGGAAAAATCGACGCGAAATTATTTTGGAGCAGGAATTTCAGATGTTGAGAAATGTACACTGAATATTGATCAAACAAATACAGATTTTCGTTACCGTGAAAATTTAAAATCAATCATGCCCGCTTGGTTAGTACCTATATCCGCTGTACAATGATACACGGTGGTTATATACATTGCATTACAATGTCCATCAAATAAAACACTTTAATTACGCTTTTTCGTCAATTGAAAATTGAGTGGTAATCAATAATTACATTTAAGAATGAATAAAGTCCGTTACCCTTACATTATTGTCTATACGTGAAAAAAATAAGAAAACAACTTGATACATGTGTACAAAATATTCACGTTCCGATATCGTAAGTGACGAGTACACAATGTAGAAGTAGCGGCGATTAGCGAAGTCTCGCCGCGGAAGAGATTACGATAAACCGCGATATTCCAATCCGTCTTACTATACAAATCCTTGCAATGACAATATGGTGTTTTACACAAAGTACATTTTTTTATTTTTGCAGTTTGATAATGAAATATTCAATTTGTATTTTATTTTTTAAAACAATTCATATTTCAACATTCTTCTTTAAAAGAAATTTTAAATTCTAGTATAAACATCAAAAACATTAATTGTTGTACAATTATATTTGTTTAAAATCTGTATATTTATATTTTGATTCCCTCTATATCTCTAAATAGTTTTTTCTCCTGGCAGCTCCAAAAAAGAAATGTATTTTTATTTGGAAATCAATAACTTCATTTTTCCATAAATCCCTAATCCACCTCTTTTTCATAACTGTTATTTTTTTGCTGGTCAGTGGTCATAAAGCTATTAAATGATTCTATTGATTAACCACATAGTACTGTCCACATGTTTTTATCTTGTATCAGTCAGACAAGTGCATTTGTTTATAAAACTAATTATCATCAAAACTCATGAACAGTACAAAATATGTAAATAAATTTTTCTTCTGTGGTTTTGGAATATTAAGAAGTAACAAAAACAGCTGAAAATGAAATTTTGATAAAATTTAGTTGCTTTTGTTTAGTTTAAACATATTTTATTTATAGTGGATTGGGAAACAAGTTTTGCAACTTATATTAATCCCTTTCCACTTTGCGGGTGCAAGTGCTGCTTTGTAGCGGCATTAGCCTACTCTTTTTCGAAATCTACAAGCGTGTCTTTAACGTGCAAGAGATTTGGCTCTCTCTTAACACGGGTCAGCCATTTATCGTCGTTTCCGACGGACTATCATCGTTTCCTCAAGACCATACTCGCAAATGGTGTCAAGGGAGAGCCGAAAATTGAGTTCCTGAAATTTTCATCCCAAGCGGGAATCGAACCAGGAACCTTTGTGTTAGTAGTCCGATGCACTAACCACTACACCACGGCTCTGCTTTTGTATTGTGCTACCTTAAACGGCGTTATTTCTGCAACAGTGTAACGTTCACACATTGTTTTATCCTGATGCTAAAATATCCTATCATGCTTAAGACATTTCTTTTACTCTCATTGTATAATAAAAAAAAATCAATTATGGTGTGAGGCAGCGAAAACGCTAATTTATTTAAATTTAATTTGAAAACACTATGCTATTGTGGAACATTTCGTTATCAATACCTGTCCAACTCAATTCTAAGGAAATAAAGAATTTAAGTTTTGACTACCTTTTACATAGATTTTTCTTATGAGAATGAGAAGGTGTTGTATGATTACTAATGAGACAACTCTAATCATTTGTACATGGTATACAACAAGCGCCCCCACTTTAAGATTAACCTTTCACTATAAAATATACCAGACTGGTTCTGCTGAGACTTATTACTTGAATGATTAGCGAATAAATCATTACGATTATGGATGTTGGATGTGTACCGCCGAGACAGAAACCAAACGACACACATCACTAGTTTATATCATAACTGCAACGTATAATTTCGACAATAGCCAAGTGAAGATATTTACTAGTAAATGCAATAAGTTCTACATGGCATTGAGTCAAATAATATGAAATTGATAACTGTTAATTTTAACTGGTGCGGAAATAATTGTTGAAATAATTTATTTTCGGAAGTTACGGGTGCCTCATGTGGAGCAGGATCTGCTTACCCTTCCGAAACACCTGAGTTTACCCCTAGTTTTGTATGGGGTTCGTGTTGTTTATTCTTTGTGAACCATTGTTTGTCTGTTTGACTTTTTGTCATTTTTTGCCATGGCGTTGTCAGTTTATTTTAGATTTATGAGTTTGACTGTCTCTTATATCGGTTTAAAATTGATTTATTTTGTTGAAAAGGACTCTCTTTAGTTTTGTTTTTTTAAATTACAGTATTAAAGTATGTTTTTGCAAAAGAGTAGGATCAATTTCTTTTTTAAAAGATACAATGCAACAATAAATAAATACAGTATCTGTTGTATCCTTTATTTCTAGTTCAATGGGATAGATGCGTTCGACATAGTCACCAAATTTTGAATTATTTAATGAAAGAACATCATCTATATAGCGGAAAGTAGAGTTAAAGAGTAAAAACACAAAAATACCGAACTCCGAGGAAAATTCAAAAAGGAAAATCAAAAATCAAAAGGCAAAATCAACCGTCCAAACACATCAAACGAATGGATAACAACTGTCATATTTCTGACTTGGTACAGGCATTTTCTAATGTAGAAAATGGTGGATTGAACCTGGTTTTATAGCTAGCTAAACCTCTCACTTGTATGACAGTCGCATCAAATTCCATTACATTGTCAACTGGGGACTTATACAACTGCAATTAAAAACCAATAATGTATAATGTTCTATCTCCATATGCAAAGGGAGATAACTCTAACTAGATCTTGAAACTTGGAATTGAGATAATTTTTCATAGATTGACTAAACATTTTGTATCGAAATAGCCATTCATAAAATAGATGAAAAGTAAGATTTTAACAAACAAATATAAAAGGTTCATAAGTATATTGTTCCAACAATACATTGTATAGAAGTATAAACCAAACAAAAAATGGTATAAAATAACAAGATGTTTAAACCGTACGTCAGTGTGGTATCAAAAATAGGATGTTTAGACCATACGCCAGTATGGCGTCAAAAAGAGGTGCTTAAACCATACGTCAGTATGGTGTCAAAAAGAGGTGCTTAAACCATACGTCAGTATGGTGTCAAAAAGAGGTGCTTAAACCATACGTCAGTATGGTGTCAAAAAGAGGTGCTTAAACCATACGTCAGTATGGTGTCAAAAAGGTGCTTAAACCATACGTCAGTATGGTGTCAAAAAGAGGTGCTTAAACCATACGTCAGTATAGTATATTTTAAGTACAGCTCTTTAAAATATAGTTCGACGATTGAATATTGTAAAGCAAAAAAAAAATTAAAAAATAGACAGACTGTTTTGTCTATCAATAGCATTTTTTAGCTTTGGATTCACAATACTAATCGCTCAATGAATTAACCTTGTTTCTTTTTAAATACCTTAAGGATATTGCTAACTTCGTATATTTCTTCCTAAGAAGTTCCTGTATGAAGTCAGCTTCATAATAATAAAGAAACAAGTCGGCAAGAAGAGGGGCACAATTCGTTCCCATTGGAATGTCGATAGTCTGTTGAAAACATGTCCTCCGAACGTTACAAATATGTTGTCAATCAAGATATCAAGCATCTTGATAATGTCAGTTTCAGAGAATTTTTTGTTTAAATCAGAGTGATCCTTTACAACGTAGGATTTATCCCTTCCTAAGACAAGATACACAGCTTATACCATTTATGCCTTCGGTAGAAAGACTGAAGAAGAGGAAGACTATATCTTGCCCTCTAGATTTTTGTTTATGACTTTGTCGTAATAAAACTGTGTTCAATCTCATTTTATTCATTGTTAATATTTCGTTAAATAATGTCCATCGATGGGACTAAAACAGCTTCACACTATTGCTTAAACGCGAATGAAATCACACAGTTCGTTTGTTTATTTTACATTGATTGATTGGATTTTGCTATACGCTGCATCACCACAAAAATATTGTGTCGTGGCTATATCCAATATGCTAAAACAAATGAGAGGAAGA
Organism: Mytilus trossulus; assembly: GCF_036588685.1. Classification (NCBI taxonomy): domain Eukaryota; kingdom Metazoa; phylum Mollusca; class Bivalvia; order Mytilida; family Mytilidae; genus Mytilus; species Mytilus trossulus. The sequence goes on from NC_086380.1 coordinate 52,621,267, forward strand.
TAGTTCTAAATAAAGTTTGAATGAGCAACACTTTCAATAAATACATATATATTAAAAATGACGTTTCAATGTATTAAGTTGTATGCTTAATAGTTAAGAAATATGTAGAATATTGTAAAGCAAAAAAAAATTAAAAAAATAGACAGACTGTTTTGTCTATCAATAGCATTTTTAAGCTGTGGATTCACAATACTAATCGCTCAATGAATTAACCTTGTTTCTTTTTAGATACCGTAAATGTCTATTTTTAATCAATGTACGAGATTTGAAAATTGGTAAACTATTTTCCTATTTCCTTTTACGAATGCTCGCGGGTACAATCAAATAAGCAAATATTTAAACATGTTTTGTTATTACAAATTTAATTTATCACACTATTAATTGTAACTTTATGTTATGGTATAAACTCAACTAAAAACATCAATTGGTTTTGGCCCCAGATGACTTTTAAAATGTTTCTTTGATTAAAATAGTTATGAAGTATCTCCCTTTGGTGAAAAAAATTGTTGCATTGAAATTGAAACAGCTTGTTTAATCCATCGTCGAACTTTATTTTAAAGAGCTGTACTTAAACTAATCAATTGTAAAATTTAAGCGATTTATGTATTTTAGTTGTTTTTTTTCCGATATCACCTTGATTTCTCTTATCAGTTCAATAGAAAAAAGAAACTTAACAAAAATGCAAATTTTTTTTCGAAGGCATCTTGTTAGCTAAAATAACGGTAACCGGATGTGTTAATTGGGAACACGTCTTCAGTATGCCTGAATCACCCGCCATACAAATCCTTGCACTAATTACGTATCACACGACAGTCTTGGTATGAAACGATCTTAGTAAACTCATCATAGATACTAAGATTCAAATTCGGGCGTTCCGTCTACAAAAGACCCATCAGTAATGCACACAAAATGTTTAAAATGCCCTAAAAAGTACGAAGTTGTTGAACATTCAGGACTTATTATCCCAAACGGTCTTGTTAAATACAGCTACGGTCTTTTATTTCTTGGGTAGAACATAAAATCACAAAAATACTGAAACTGAGAAAAATTCAAAAAAACAACAAGGAAAAGTCCCTAGTCAAATGGAAAAATGAAAGCTGAAACACATCGAACGAATGAATTTCAACTGTTATACGACTGACTTGATACATGCATTGAATTATGTATAAATGGTGGATTAAATTCGTTAGTGTCGCCATCGATTTTAAACAGTCACATTGCATCGTTGAACCAATTCCTGGGAGTGACCGTACAACTTCTGTATTGTTGAATTCAGTTGGTCTTCTTTGTAAATTAACTATGTTTGGTACATGTTTGTGTAAGGAGCACATCCTCTGTTAATGCATAGTGTAAACAAGCTCGAGTGTAACGTATTTACTGTGGTATACAAACAGATATGTCTCCTTTATTTACAGCTGAATAGTGACACGATCAATAGATATAGGAAGATGTGGTGTGAGTGCAAATGAAACAACTCTCCATCCAAATAACATTTTAAAAAAGAAAAGCATTATAGGTCAATGAACGGCCTTCAACACGGATCCTTGGCTCACACCGAACAACAAGCTATAAAGGGTCCCTAAAATGCTAGTGTAAAACCATTCAAACGGGAAAACCAACGGTCTAATCTATATAAAAAAAAACGAGAAACGAGAAACACGTATAAATTACATAAACAAATGACAACTACTGTACATCAGATTCCTGACTTAGGACAGGTGCAAACATTTGCAGCGGGATTAAATGTTTTAATGGTACCAAACCTTCTCCCTTTTTCTGAAACAATAGCATAACATCACAACATAGAATAACACACGATAAAATATCAATTGGCAGGCTTAACTCAATCAAAAAACGTAAATTAATACACTATGAACGAATAAATTTGATCTGCGATATCTCAATGCAAATGCACAGTTAATAAAATATTAGGGACGAACATTCAAGGCCAAAAAGCAAACAAACAAGTCCAAACAAAGCCATGGCAAGACACCACTGCGAAATATTTAACCTTTCGAAAGTAATCACTTTTGAAAAAAGATCCATATCAATATAAAATAACAAAAATGCATTATAAACAGTATCAACAGGTCGAATTAACAAGAAAATACGATTTGAGAGTACTCGCAGTTACTGACAGGTTGTTAAAAGCCAAAAACAATTAACAATAAAAAAAAATCATGCATCAGAGACTAAAATCAACTAAAACACATCCCAGGGATTTAGTATTTTAACGTCATGAGCAGTCAGAGAAGACATGACTAGTGCAATGCCAAAAAAAATGTATCGACAGATAGTAGGATAGTGAGGAGCGACTTATATAGAGATAAAAATTAACGTGTCTGTGTCTCTTTACATCCCGCCTCAAAAGAATATACAATTTAGTAATGTTTTAATATGCTAATGACAAAATCGATATTAGTGCCAATGTAAACTATATTCAGAGATCTAATTACAATATTGGTACGACAACCCTTACTTATAAGTTTGTTTAAAGGTTCGATGAGTTTACACGGATCACATAGTTATTTCCTCGCTTTAAGTACAATATTACCATAACATTTAGGATGTGAAATACCATTTTTAATAACTTTACAGCCAAATTTACTAATCAAATCTTTCTATCTATGAAAGAATTTGGTAAAAGTTTTAAGTAATTTATGGTATCGAAATCACTGACACAACAATTTCCCAGTGATGCATTGATTACGGTCGTTAAAATCTATGACATGAGAACACACACGGGCAAACATAACGAGTTGGGATATATAAACACCGTATGATGGAGCCAAAGGCACATCGCCGTCTAAAAAAGGAAAATTAATAACAGGAAATGAAAAATCGTCTCTTTTGTCGTAAATTTAAGTATGAAGTTTCCCGTTTGAAATTGGAATGTCTATATCTAGAAAAGGACAACTGCTGCTGTTTATGTTAGATTTAGTTAAAGTAAGTTCCTTTGGGTAAATTTCGGAAGTATATTTAGAGAACTCTGGATTATTGTATCAACCAAATATAACAATGATGGGTCTTTACTGAGTTTGGTCATAAACTGAGATTCATAGCAATATATAAATAAATCTGCTATTAAAGGGGTTCAGTTAATGCTAATAGGAATAAAGTTTTTTTTTGTGTAATTTCGGTGACCAGTACATAGTAGGGACTTTTGAAGGTTCTGAAGATGCTTTAACCTGGGTAGTGGCAGTGTTATGCTTGTTAACGATTTGACGCTCTGTGGTGCGCACTGAACTGAATGTAGAGGAATTGATAATTTCGTTTTGAAGAAATTCCCTGTAGTTTATGCGTCACACCACCACTACATTATTGGCTGCCTTGTCTGCCGGTACGAACACAAACCGCTCTGCTAGTACCTTGAGGTTTTTTTTTATTCTAGAAATAGGAATATCATGGTTCCTATTATTAATTTCAGAATTGTTTTCTAAATGAGATATTCGAAAATTAACATTATTCATAATTTTATTTCAAATAACTGTCTAAAGATTTTTTATCAGATTTTTCACGTTTGCACCAATTTTTACAGTAGGCAGACAGAGTATCTTTTATGACCTGACGACACTGTTTCCAATCTATTATTGAAGGAGGACGGTATTTCGGTCCATTCTTTAGAAAAGTTATGGCCTTACGGTCTTCGACGATGTTGAGGTCTCCTGTAATAACAGGACCAAAGGGAACATATTTAAAACTAGATGTTTCGCAGTCTCAAGTGGAAGGAACATTATTTTCTATATTGACGTCTGTAGAAATTGACGTATGTAAACAGATATGTCTCCTTTTTTACAGCTGAATAGTGACACGATCAAGTCTGCTACCTTGTGTTTAGATAGACCCCTTGGCATGTTCATAAATTTAATGGTGGTAATAGGGAATTTGTCTATCTTTTGTTGATACTACTGATCAAAAACAGTTAGTTAATTTCCTGTTATGATCTTCTAACTGTGTGTTGAAATTTGTGTTCTATTCGATGTCAAAGTGGGGCCTCTTACACAGAGCAACCAAACATCTGACATCACTGCAAGTTAAGATAGGGGAGGCAATAGGGAATCAGTTGACATGTTAACAACACCTCGATTTTGGCAAAAACAAATGCAAAAATGCTGATAACAGTTAACACAGTGGGTTGAAAACAGTTAGCAGTTTAAATTCATCTCATAAGATAAACAGAAATCGGGTTTTTAAAATAAAAAAAATGTCAAAAGTAGTAAGTCAAATAACATTAGTATAGCAAACAATTGAATAATCGTTTTTTTTCTATTTCAACTTATGTATTTTACCAGATTAGGAGAATACTACAATGTTTTAGTAAGTGAATCTATACTGTGAATTCATTCATTTTCCTTGGTACCAATTATCTGGGATTGAGAAAGACATGTTCTTTCGTGGATATTTGATTTTGTGGTTTTGCAAATGTCTATGTATAAGAAAATAGAACATTTTGTACTTCGTCGAACATTTAAATTCGTGTTCAAAAAACTTAAGAAAGATAACCGAGAAACTGAAGAAATCAAGTACTAGTAAACCTATTTTTGTTTTAAATAAATGGTTTATATGCTTAAATAATGTAAATAATTATTGGCAAGTAGGTCTTATCAAATACCCATAAGCCAAACATAGATTAAAAATATGTGGTAAACTATCAATAAGGCAGTAACTAATAATGCATATTGATCAATAAATTCAGTTTTCAACATAATTACACTGGGTTAGCTGGGGTAGACATACCAGCTTTGAAGTGTATACAATTTAGACTGGCCCTTTTAGAACAGTACACGGACATAGAACATTTTGTAATTCGTTAAACATTTAAATTTGTCTTTGAAAAAGTTTAGAAAGATTAACGTCATGAACGTGAAACTGAAGAAATCAAGTACTAATAATCGACCTTTCTTTAAAATAAATGGTTTATATGCTTAAATAATGTAAATAAGTATTGTCAAGTAGGTCTTATCAAACAGTACATTTAAGATCAAATTCCAAAATATGCATTCATAGGGCCAGGTTTATGTGGAAAGATAAAGGCAACAGTAGTATACCGCTGTTCAAAACTCATAAATCCATGGACAAAAAACAAAATCGGGGTAACAAACTAAAACTGAGGGAAACGCATTAAATATAAGAGGAGAAAAACGACACAACATTAAAAGATAACACACACAGAGACGGACTAAGCATTAGACAAAATCCTATGAGAATAACAAATATAACATCAAAACCAAATACATAAATTTGGATAGATAAGTACCGTGACACGTCTTATGGTAATGTTAATTCACACTCAAAAATAAGAGAAAACAAACGACACAACGAAAACCGAACGGAAACACAACGTTAAAATGTAACACACACAGAAACAAACTATAATATAACAATGGCCATATTTCTTACTTGGTACAGGACATTTTTAAAGGAAAAAATGGTGGGTTGAACCTGGTTTTGTGGCATGCCAAACCTCCCTCTTTTATGGCCATGTGAAATATAACATCAAAATGACAACAAAACATTACAGGACTACAATATAAATAAATAGGAGAACATAATTGACAAAGAAACACACGAATAATAGCTAACAAAAGGCAACAAGTATAAAATTTTAATACACCAGAAGTGCATTTTGTCCACACAAGACTTACTAGTGACGCCCAGATACAAAAGTTTGAAAGCCGAAAAAAGTACTAAATTGAACAGCATCGAGGCCCAAAAGTTGAAAAATATTGTGCCAAAAACGGCCAGGGTTTTCTGTTAGGTACCAGAACATCCCTATTATTTAGAATAATTTATACTTTTTTAAAAGAACTCATTTCAACTGGCACCGTTAGGCAGCCTGTTGTCAATTATTATTGGGTTAATTGCTCTGTGATTACTTTTACCATGGAATAGGGACAGCAGATAACTTATACAGAATTTGAAGGAAACAAAATGAAACTCTAAATAGTATTTGCGTATGATGTAGGGACAATGTGGGATTCTGACTTGAGGTAGCACAATACAAAGATTTTTTCACCCCCGATCAGACAACTATAAACTGATGTAGTTTTTTTATTCCAACTTCCAATTATGTAATTAGTTGCTATATTGTGATGTCCACACTTGAATGAAATTAGCTTCTTTGTTATGTATAGCATTCCAAAATATTTTATAGATTCTTGTACAACACAGTTCGACCTCCAAACTGTGTCTCAAATTTTTCCTATTGTATTTCATTCTCTCATAAACCTTCAATGAAGTTTGCAACCTCAATTCATAAGAGATCACTAAATTTAATTGGGTATAAAATTTGTTCTATTGATGTTTTAAAAAAAAAATGAGACATGGTTTTGAAAATAACTGGTCAAGGAACCACCTGTGTGAAAATCAGGCATATAGATTCACCAATCTAGGAGCTAATTTCATTTAAAACTACATTTTCATGACAAAAATGAATGTGTCACGATTGAATACATAAGAATTTTCCTACTTGTACCCTATCAACTTTAATATAATTCACACATGTACCATGGGGATACTTCAGGATTGGCCTTTAATCATCAATCAATTAGGTTTTGACCAGTAAGAAAGCATTCCATTTCAGCAATTCTAAATATATAAAGAAAATCTGATCTGGAGGGAGATGTTATATCATTAGTGACCTTGCTGGAAGTCAGTTGCTACAGATAAAGTCAAAACTCCGCCCACCATGATAAACCTTTACTATTAATGATCTCAGAAGTTTAATTACACATAGCATTTACTTTCTTCAATATGGATTTTATGCATTTAGTACATAAAATAATATTTTTTGATTTTTGCATTGTTACAAAAAGTAAGTTATGCATGTGTACACAAAATGATCAGTTGGTCAGTCTAGAGGATCAATATGGGGGATTTCAAAAATTGTAATTGTATACAATGACCAAGGATTTGTATAGTAAGAAGGATTGGAATCTCGTGGACTTTTGCATAGACTATAGTATAATGTCTTATGCAGCGCGAGATTTTGGGTGATTACCCGTGATGCATCTGGAAAATGCTCAATGTGCCTTGATTAATGGCGGACATTTGCATCACCTAAACAAATTGACACCCGATATGTAAGTATTACAATCCATATCTATCAAATTTTATGCTTGAAATAAGAAATTTAAAATGGTACTGGTGTAATTAATAACTTTTATGATCGCAGTAAGACTACACGGCTCCATAGAATGAATTTGCATATTGACCGAAGTGACCTTACCCTATCCCGCCTATTGGGCGGTCCTAACATCATTTTCTATTTATATACTCCTTCCTCAAAAAACGGAGATGAGTGATACAATCTATATTTTCTGATAGATATATAATTTCTTCGTGTATTAAGTAAATTTCGTAGTGATTGATGCATTAGTTTTCCTAATTTTTCCGTTGAGTTGATTAAAACAAAAATGGCGTTTTAGAGCGAAAATGGGGGTGGCTTAGGAAAAATGAATAAAGTTCTTCAATTGGCCTAGAGTAATGTTCAAACATGTTTACAAACGTAAAACATTGGTGATAAAGTGTACAGAAGAAAGCTCAAACCGCTAAATAACGTTGTGTACAAATGAAAGTACTTTTTTACTGACGTTAATACATCAACACAGATCATCTACTTTAATAATGCATAGGTAGTGTTTTTGTCTTCATTATAAATCATTGCAACCCGGCTTTATTATGCATGTTATTGAATATTGTCATGGACTCCCTTCATCTCTATCTGTTTAAACCACATGTCTCATGCATTACACATTGAATTAATTATACAAGGCTACATTTTTTTTTTCCTGCAACAGCGTCAAGTTATACATTAAAAAAGACCTTGCAAGATGTTTTCCTGCTCTGCTGCAACGGTGTCAAAGCAAATATCAAAAGAGCCTTGCAAGGTGTCTTCCTGCAAAGGCGTCGAAGCAAAAAAATAAAATAGCAAGACGCCAAGACGTAAAGCAAACAATTACAATAGCAAGACGCTAAGACGTCTATTGTTTTTAAACCAGTACGTGCATTACAAATGTACATGAGCTTTTTGTTTTGCTATTAACTTTACTTCAGTCAATTCCAGTAAGAGTTTGATATATATAATATATGAAGAATATCTGTTATCCGAAATATGTAACATGTATTCCCTTTATTGTTATTTTTGGTGATGTTGTACCCTTTTAGGTTGGTTATATATTATATTTTGTAATTTACTAGATCATAATTTTATGATCCATTGACCCGTAGGACAATGTAAGATTTATCGTCGGCTATTATTCAGTCATTTTATATATATATATTTAGATAGACCCAAATAGTTCCATCTTTTTTTTCTAAATCACTCAATATTAAATTTTCCCATATTTTTGGTTTGTTTGTTTTCAATACTGTGAAGATATATGGAAATATCAATTTGTCGTATGAACACCCACATGCATGGTATGACAATGTACTACATAATTAATGATTAATTTAGGTCCTGCATTACCTATTATGATATGTAAATGTATATATACATAGGTTTGTAGTTAAGCAAGCACCATTCAATTGAAATATGTTTTTTTTTGCGACATCTTATGATCCTACAATATTGAAAATAGAAAAAAAATAGAAACATTGCTTCATCTATAGATAATTCCTGACTTTGCATTTATAAGCTGGCATATATGTAGCATAAACCCATTTAAAACTAACAAATCTTGCAAATATAATTGTTCAAGCAGAGATCTTGAGGTAATATTACTATTGGAATTGTTTAAGCCACATGCTATTTTATTATTATTGCCACATGTAACTATATGACACATTTTTTCCAGTTTTCCAAAATGCCCAAACTGGTGAATGTTAAGAAGAAAAGTCTAAGATAAGGAAAGTCCCCAAAGAAGTCTAAGCAGTTGGCCATTCATGCACTAATCATGTGGATTGACATATGGCATGCCTTCAAATAGAAATACTAGAGTATTGGTACAACTAAATGCGACTTTTGACCAGAACATTCCTCTGAATATCATTGATGGAAAGATATACCAACAGTTTTTCATTGGATCATTAACATTCAATCTCTTATATCAAAACTTGGAGAGCTACACTTTGTGTGTAGGTACATTTGATAGTGGCAAGGCAAAATTGTACAGAAAGTATCTACTGTTAGACATTAAACATTTTAGTTATGTTTTACAAAGACAGTTATTGATAAATATCTAGACGCCACAGTTTAGACCTAGCAAGCATTAACATTACAAACATAAAAGTTAGACTTGTGTTTTAATTCTTGTTGTAAACTGCTGTTACTTTCCTCCTATGTACAGTCAGAAAAAGATGAAAGAAGTCTTCTTTGAAATATGACGTCACAAGTCGCTCTTTTCAAGTTAATTTCTGTATTATACTACATGTATGATACATAACCAGCAATAATTTCATGGTTGACTACTTGAGTGGACGTTATGACAGAGAGGTGACACTATAAGGTTGTCATATTTAAATCATGCACAAATTGATTTAAGTGCTCTGACAAGAAAGAAAAGTGCATTTAAAGATGTTATGTTATTCATTTAATAGTAAAGTTGAAAAACAAAATGCTTGCAGTACACACTTCTAACGTTTCTTCAATGACGGCTAGCTATATAAAGAGTAACATGCAGAGGCAGTTTGATAGGGTTTACCACTGGGCCCCTCTTTAACAGTACTTGTTCCAACCTTATGAAAATGATCAGCCACTGACATGTATATAAAACGCAATGCAGTGAATCGTCCTGAAATGTGTGGTCAATTCTTTTTTGCCACAAAAATGGTTTTGCACCCGTTTCCCCGAGATTGATAGTTTCCGAAGATGCAAGTACGCAAATAGCTATAATGACATCCTTTACACGAATGAGATTCTGTTTTCATTTCTTTAAAAATTTACAGAAGTTACATACAACCACATTGTCAACTGTCGTTATCACCGTGTATCATCAGTACATCGGATATAGGTACTAACCAAGCAGGCGTGATCGATTTTGACCTTACACGGTAACGAAAATCCTTGTTTTGTTCACAACATATCAATATGTACCTCAATCTTAACATAATTGTTGTTTTAAGAAATGATTTGGTCGTAGGTTGATAATGAGAGATGTCTCATTATTTTCCCGAAACAAGAACGATTACTAAAAACATGTGCAAATACTAGTCAAAGAAGTTGGCACTTGTCTCATCCGATATAATTCCATATTCATTGCAACTCTTTTTCTGATAGAAGGCCACTGTGCGTGTGTAATAAGTATAGCTGTATCAATAATGGCATTGAAATCTTTCATGCATATGTTTTTTTCGATATTTAGTTCCGAAAAGAATCGTTGTGTACGGTGTTTAGCTGGCCACAAAAATCCTTCTGTATGGTGCATAGTTAATTTGCTGCACACCGTACACATAAAACAAAATTTTCAGACTCGTTTATTACCCAACATGTTTCAAGGAATGAGTAATCACAGGTAGGTTTATGATTGGTAACTATTACTGTTGCCCTGTATTAGCTTTCTTTCAGATAAAACATGTAAATGTCTCGACAATTGTATCGACATTGAAAGTTGGTGTTGACATTCACAACTATTTGCGCATTTACAAGTTAATTGTTCTTATTAAAATATAGAAAGTGTCTTATAAATAGGAAAAATCGACGCGAAATTATTTTGGAGCAGGAATTTCAGATGTTGAGAAATGTACACTGAATATTGATCAAACAAATACAGATTTTCGTTACCGTGAAAATTTAAAATCAATCATGCCCGCTTGGTTAGTACCTATATCCGCTGTACAATGATACACGGTGGTTATATACATTGCATTACAATGTCCATCAAATAAAACACTTTAATTACGCTTTTTCGTCAATTGAAAATTGAGTGGTAATCAATAATTACATTTAAGAATGAATAAAGTCCGTTACCCTTACATTATTGTCTATACGTGAAAAAAATAAGAAAACAACTCGATACATGTGTACAAAATATTCACGTTCCGATATCGTAAGTGACGAGTACAAAATGTAGAAGTAGCGGCGATTAGCGAAGTCTCGCCGCGGAAGAGATTACGATAAACCGTGAGATTCCAATCCGTCTTACTATACAAATCCTTGCAATGACAATATGGTGTTTTACACAAAGTACATTTTTTTATTTTTGCAGTTTGATAATGAAATATTCAATTTGTATTTTCTTTTTTAAAACAATTCATATTTCAACATTCTTCTTTAAAAGAAATTTTAAATTCTAGTATAAACATCAAAAACATTAATTGTTGTACAATTATATTTGTTTAAAATCTGTATATTTATATTTTGATTCCCTCTATATCTCTTAATAGTTTTTTCTCCTGGCAGCTCCAAAAAAGAAATGTATTTTTATTTGGAAATCAATAACTTCATTTTTCCATAAATTTCTAATCCACCTCTTTTTCATAACTGTTATTTTATTGCTGGTCAGTGGTCATAAAGCTATCAAATGATTCTATTGATAAACCACAAAGTACTGTCCACATGTTTTTATCTTGTATCAGTCAGACAAGCGCATTTGTTTATAAAACTAATTATCATCAAAACTCATTAACAGTACAAAATATGTAAATAAATTTTTCTTCTGTGGTTTTGGAATATTAAGAAGTAACAAAAACAGCTGAAAATGAAATTTTGAAAAAATTTAGTTGCTTTTGTATTGTGCTACCTTAAACGGCGTTATTTCTGCAACAGTGTAACGTTCACACATTGTTTTATCCTGATGCTAAAATATCCTATCATGCTTAAGACATTTCTTTTACTCTCATTGTATAATAAAAAAAATCAATTATGGTGTGAGGCAGCAAAAACGCTAATTTATTTAAATTTAATTTGAAAACACTATGCTATTGTGGAACATTTCTTTATCAATACCTGGGGTTGAAGTCATAAAACTTTGCTCAGTGCTCGGAGCACACAAATCATGCTCGAAACATGAAATCCAGTATTTTGATTGGTTGAATCTCGAGTCTGAGTACAAAAATCATGCTCGAAAGTTTTTTGACCGTGAGGCCAGTCCAACTCAATTCTAAGGAAATAAAGAATTTAAGTTTTGACTACCTTTTACATACATTGTTCTTATGAGAATGAGAAGGTGTTGTATGATTACTAATGAGACAACTCTAATCATTTGTACATGGTATACAACAAGCGCCCCCACTTTAAGATTAACCTTTCACTATAAAATATACCAGACTGGTTCTGTTGAGACTTATTACTTGAATGATTAGCGAATAAATCATTACGATTATGGATGTTGGATGTGTACCGCCGAGACAGAAACCAAACGACACACATCACTAGTTGATATCATAACTGCAACGTATAATTTCGACAATAGCCAAGTGAAGATATTTACTAGTAAATGCAATAAGTTCTACATGGCATTGAGTCAAATAATATGAAATTGATAACTGTTAGTTTTAACTGGTGCGGAAATAATTGTTGAAATAATTTATTTTCGGAAGTTACGGGTGCCTCATGTGGAGCAGGATCTGCTTACCCTTCCGAAACACCTGAGTTTACCCCTAGTTTTTTATGGGGTTCGTGTTGTTTATTCTTTGTGAACCATAGTTTGTCTGTTTGACATTTTTCATTTTTAGCCATGGCGTTGTCAGTTTATTTTAGATTTATGAGTTTGACTGTCTCTTATATCGGTTTAAAATTGATTGATTTTGTTGAAAAGGACTCTCTTTAGTTTTGATTTTTTAAATTACAGTATTAAAGTATGTTTTTGCAAAAGAGTAGGATCAATTTCTTTTTTAATAGATACAATGCAACAATAAATAAATACAAACAATGCAAAGAGGTGGATGAGTGATATGTAACAAGTAGTTTACCAGCCATCGTAAAGGCTAAACAAAGTGCAATATGTATATTTCATATTGCTGTATATGTCTGTTGAAATCGTGGATATTACTTTACGTGTTATCCTTAATAAACGGTAAACTACTTCAAACAACATTAGATTTCAAGTCTATCACACTCTTCCTATACATATCATAAATATATAGAGAACCGTGTTCAAGAAAATTTGACTCCACCCCTTCATCCTATCATAACATTCCTATACATGAAGTATTTTGATATCAAAAACTAAAAATGATACGAGTACCAACAACCTTTATGCTTTTCAACAATCAATTCAATTATAATTATTTTGCCAAACAGTTTTCAACTAATGAACGCTCCAAGTCATAATCAGAGGACCTGGTTTTCCATCTCAAACACACATACATATTTTTTTTTATTCAACAAATTTTCTAAATATACCACAATTAAATAAAAACAAAACCTGCAGAGTGCCCTTATGATGCAATAAGGATAAATTATTTTTTTTAAGAGTAAGAAACAGTAGCAGCATTCATGTGTTGAACTTTCATTTTCCATGAAGAAAAGTAAATATTTTATATCATTTTCATTTTATCTGGCACCCGTAGTGTTGCTCATTATATTACAAACCCGGTAATAAGGTATGATTCTGTAGGTCAAATTCGTGAAAAAGAAAGGGGATTGTAGTTACGACATAAGAAACATATCCGATATCATCTGTCAAACGGTTATTCCATAATGGTCAACCAACTCGTAATGGCGTCCGTCAAATTTACGAAGGGATGATTTCAACTTCACAATTTGGAACTATTGCAGACCCGAAATGACAAGGCATATATTAAAGAATGTTTTCTAAGTTCAATACTGTCTTTGCTTAGATTATGTTATTGCATCGAATGTTTTACAACAAATGTAGAACAAGCATGATAAATAAGTAAGAATACCAAACTTAACGCGAATTAAACGAGGTAATGTCCTAAAGAATTATATTAAAACCAGATTGCACATTTTGATTTAAATATAACTGTAAAGGTGAGTCTGTGTTACGTTAAGCGAGCTTAATACTCGCTATAACTAGCTTATCTGATACAAAGTTAAGTGGGACACAGTACGGTTTGCAACATGATAGTCTCTGGAAACAGCAACAATGAAACTTTGCACTGGTACATATGCAACTGTTGCACCAAAATAGTTTATCATTAGTAGTACATTGGGTTTTCTTTTTACTGATATTCTGAATGAGTTGTAAGACTTGATATTACGTTCAATTATTTAGTTGAAGGAGCCGGGATTTGTGCTTCATGATATTCCTACCAATTCATGATTGGACGGACACTTTTGTGCAATGTATTATAATGGATGGCTTGTTAACGTGTACTAGATAATTAAATGCATATTCAAGACAAGAAGTATGTGTAACTATGAACCCTGTTGTTTATTTGCCCAACACGCTGAATCAGTTGAAATAAATTTTGAAATATGCTTACAGATTAAAGAATAGACAGAAGATACTTAGAGGAAACTCAAATACGGCGTTCCTTAACTGACTTAATAATCATGAAACAACCAAGTATGAAATAAGAAAGTAGCATATCTTATTCATAGACATATACAACTGAAATATGAAATATACCACTGCAGGAAAAACTTTAACGGTAAATATATTCACGTTAGAGTCAAAGAGTAACAGTCAATAGAAAATACCACGGCCACTAGGAAAAACGACCAAAAGGCAAACACAATTCTTAAGAGTACTGTCTGAAAAATTATAGAACCCGAAACCCAACAACGTATTAGGCGAGCGCCGATTTGAGAAAAAGCCTCTCGTTAAGGTTTTTAATGCACCTATCTAACACACAGCTATTTTGGTATCAATTGAAAGAAAAACTTCTGAGCATACGATTTGGGTGGTCGTCAAAGTTTCCTATGGTCACGTTTCTTACAATCTCACAAGAACACAGACATGTTGAAATGCTTTGGATTATACGGTGATATTTAACATTGAATTTATCGACATTGTTGTAAATATATTATTCATTTTTATCTAAAATAGCTTTGACTGCATTCTAAAAAGCCATCGATTCCAAAAAAAAAGAAGATTGTATGAAGAATTAGTTAATTCGGAGGCATCTGTCAGACCAACCCTAAAAATACCATATGTTTTAAGATTGTCAGTGTCAATGACTTATGAAAACTCTCATATGTTTTGTTTTTTATAAATTCCATATACCTTGAAAAGATTGTGACACACATCGAAGCTCAACGATGGATAATAAATATGTGAAGACTTCTCTAAAATCTGCATTATTAAACGGTATTCCGGATCTCTATCGTGTTTATCCCAGACGCTAAAAATTTATATAAATTGAGTATCTAATATGCACAGGCAACATTTGAGTTGCCAAAACACAAGTAGTGTTTTAACATATACCTAAATAAATATTCGTATTTGTGTTACCGAAAGACTATTTTAAGCATAACTAACGATATTGGCATGTGATATGTAAGCAGCAGACTGCATTTTGTAGAATAGTATATTCTTAAATATTATCATAATTACTCATTATGGATGAGTGTCCCAAGTCCTGTGAAATGTGCACCATCTCCAATGAAGCGCGGTCGCATGCCCATAAATTGGCAACGCTGTCTAATATGTCAAAATAGTACTCAAGAGACTCTCAGTATGTCAACTGACAGAGGTTTTACAACCTTAATGAATGCTGTAAGGCAAAGACAAGATGATGTGATTTGGTTGTTTTTGAGAGATGTTAATATATTAGAGGCATTGTTGGTTTAACAAGGAAGACAGCTTCATTGATAAGATGGAATCTTATAAGGCATATGCTTAGTCAGATAACATAGGCAATGAGAGCACGTGCATGTCTTGTTCAGGTTGATGATCAATGTCACGATGAAGCAAAACCAGATGCAATGAAAAAGAATGAAAACATGTTCAAGATCTAATTGTTTATATAATAGAAAATATGACAAATCCATTTGACGTTGATAAGCACCTCCGTCAGCTTATTAACATTTCAACTGGTCTCGATGCAAGTCACGACATTGAAGATTCACTGTGAACTCCAAGAACTAAAATGAAGATATTTGTTGAGTCATCTCTATCAACAGACAAGGCATGTAGCTTTCCATCCAAAGGTCAGGACTGAAGACCTTTGAATATATGAACCCCAAAGTAAAACTAAAATGCAAATCTGGGCAAGTTGTAAAAGCTCATTTGAATCCCGAGATTGTGTTAAGACGTGCACTATCTATTACTGAATGTAGAGATGACGTATCTGTAGAAACTGTGTTGTCCTAACTTATTTGTCCCATTCCCACTGCATCATTTCATGACAATGGAACTATGGGGAAGACAAATAAGTCTGATTTTACCCATGAATTGCAAAATTTAGTAGCATCAGTCCCTAACATTCTTCCATTCGACCACAGTGCTATAGCCCTAATAAGAGATGACATGACCTTAGTTCAGTCATTTGATGTTAAAAGGATATCCATAGTTTGAGACTTGGCCAAATCTTACATTACGCAGTTACAATCATACTTCCGATTCACAGACAAGGTTGGTGATGTCTTCGATTGCTATGAAACGAAACATTCCATAAAATCAGCAGAGCGACATAGACGTTCGGCAACAACAACTACGCAAAAAAATAATCATATCGGTGAAGACCGAACTGTTCCAGAGTGGAAAAAAATCTATTAAGTAACAAAGTTCAAACCATCAAGCTCTGATAACTTTCCATGGTGATTATCTGAGCAGCAATTTGTCTGAAATGTTCCAGGAGGAAAACAAATGTTAAGTTCTTGCCGGTGCATTTTCCAGTCCAGAAATAGTGCGACAACTCTCTAATGAGCATGTTATCGATCTCCCAGACCTTTTATGTTCGCCCGAAGAAGCAGATACAAGAATATTGCGTCATGTTATACCCTGTGATGAAACATTTCAACAGTTGAATATAATGGGAAGAATCATAGTCCGATACATATTCCGATACAGATGTTCCTGTGCTCTGTGTTCACTATTTCAAGGTTCTTGTGTCGACTGAACGAATGTGGTTTTTGACGGGATCAACTAATTATATTGGGGACTGTAGAAGGTACATACCAATCCATGCGTTGAGTAAATCTCTTTCATTTTTACAAGCTAACATACTCCCTGCAGTTCATGCTTTAACTGGTTGTGATACCACTTCCGCCAAATAGACTGTATTTAAGTTGATAAGAAATTCTCTGAGTAAGTTTACAAATCTCAAAAACTTTGACACGATTGATTTTTCTACATCATTGTCAGCAAACAGAGAGCTTATTTTAAGCTTTTATGACCCAAAAGACAAATTCGCTAAGTCACATGTTGACCTAACCAAGTAACGTGTTAAATTTGAATTCAAAGAACATGTTTTGCGGTCATGTCTACAAACGAAAATGTGGATGTCCTCACATCTCGATCACCTAAATCATTTGTCTCCTGATGAATACAGATGGAAAAACAGTTCACATCGCCCGGATCCAGTCTACTTTTAGGCATGATTTCGTCCGATTTCCTGCAAGATTTAATATGTTCTTGCAAGGGGAAATATATATGTAGCAAGTCATGTATTTACCGAGAGCAGCAGATGTCTTGCTGTCAGCTTTGTACATGTCAGGGTAGTGATGCCTTCCAAAATATATATTCTAAAGGGGACTTCGACTTCGAAGATCATTTGAATGAAGATAACGAAACCATTGACTAATAGCGAAAAAGCATTTGAACAAAGGGGCAACATAAAGTTTTATATTTGCCTCACTGTTATTTAATGTAAATATGTATATTATTATTAATTTTTGTTTTTGTAATAACTCTACCAGCTGAAAAAAATGGTTATGTACTTAAATTCGGTATGCGTTAATAGTGGTAGTTAAAAAAAAAAAAAAAAAAAAAAAAAAAAAAAATATTAAAGAATAAAAAATAAAACCTTGCTAGTGATCTTCGACCTTCACGTGATTGGCAAGCGTGAGACAATTAAATCATAATGCATTTATAACTATGGAACTAACAGGAGACAAAAATAACATAGATTTTTAACTGTGTTGTGAACATGGTAAATATGCGCATTAAAGCAGTTTACGATGGGTTTTAATATAGTTTTATCAATGTTTTGTCCGTAAAAAAAACATGCTAGGCGAAAAATTAGAACTTAAAAAACTAGTTATATATATGATTTATATAAAACCAATGTAATGTGTGTGTTTTCGATGCAAAATTAAACATTACCGAGCGTTATGCGTCAATACCCGTAAAAATTATGATTTTCACAAAAATACGGGATTTTTTTCATTAAAAACACTTTTTTTTAAATCTTATTTCAGAAACAAAAATAAGATAAACTATAGTTTACTAAATGATATATTTTATATTATATTGCAGATGAATTTGTTTTTTAACTACATTTGTCGAACAATATCGTCAAATTATGACTTATATGTTTTCCCCTTTTCTGCCGTTTTTAGAAATATGTGACCATTTGACGACCAGGCAATTCTGAATGTACGATTAAAGACCTTTCAAATGATATATCATATAGCCGTGTGTTAGGTAGTTGCATTAAAAACCTCACAATCCTTGTTTTGGCGCTCGCCTATATAGAGAGAAGGAAAAAAACAAGATCCCAAAACTATACTTGTTTTCATTAAAACCAACCAACCGTTATAAACTTGACAGAGATTGAACAACTGATGTTGAGGAAAATATTGCTTTTTGGCGAAAACAGTATTATATAAAACATTATAAAAATTGACTTGCAAATATGTAAATGTTTGTTAAAATGATCAGATATTAATAGTTACTGGAACCATAAGATCACATTTAGGTATTCTAATTATATGCAGAATGACATATGGGGTATATCATTTTAGATAGAATTTAGTTAACATATAATATAAATATGAACGAAAAAAAAATAACAGGTATATGAAAAAGAAGATGTGATATGATTGCCAATGGGACAACTATTCGCAAGAGACCAAATGACAAAGAAATTAACAAAATAACATACTTTTAAAGTTAAATGCAAACCATATGTGTATGAACAGGAGTAGCCAATACTTACAATTTCGAATTCATCAAAATGTAAAAATAGTAATCCCTAACTTTTTAAACACATATTGAACTTTTTTTAAGACAAGTATCAAATTAACACATATGCATGCAGTCAGAAGTTGTTAGTGTGTCGTACGATTTTAGTGAATTTCCCAGAATTCTTGAAACGTACCAAGTAAATGCATTGCTTGTAATCAACATAATAAGGCACATAAACTAGTATGCTGTGTATGATATTGTAGTTTTGCCCTGCAAAGCGTAATTAAATCATGGGTCATTATGGTACATGAAGCAATAGCGGTTCTGTCTAAAGTTGAACAGGACATCAGCATAATTTACTTTCAATACAAAATCTTAAGGCTAATATTCTTTAAGGATATTCGAAACAAAAACAATATAAACGCAATTAAACAATAATTAAGAAAATATCTATCACAAACATTTCCCTTATTTAGGATAGGCGGACAACAAGAGACATTACAATGGAGGTCTGATGAGGGTACTACAGTAAACATTGTAAATAAAATATTGTCAAAGTAGGGAGAAGCGAAAACGATGGCCTATTCAAATAAGGAATAAAAAATAAAGGAAATAATCAAATGTAAAGAATATATGATAAGGGCAAACATATATGATAGCAAAATAAGACTAACAATTGAAATATTACAAAATGAATACCCCTTCCATGACCTCTTTTATATTGTCAAACGGATACTAACTACAAGTGTTGTATAGAAATATTTCCGACTTTATAAAGTTTTAAAACGTCAAGTGTATGTTCAGATAAAAATATTTAAACAATGAAAATGTATGGAAAGAAGCAAATTCATCTGAGATCGACATTAATTATGCATCAAGATTCTCACGATATGTCAGACTGATTCAAGGGTAAGTTATAAGACCTGCTACTTTTGTAATCACATCAATTTAGAAGTATTAAGAAACTTAAAGACGTTAAATACAGCCTCTGTTTCGATTTCAACGAGCTCTCATCGATAATAGTGCGCATATGCTGTACAATTTAACATCTATGAGAAATTAAAACATTGAGGCCATGTAACATTCTGTCCCCGTAAACATATTTAAAAAAAACATAAAATAGACAGTCAAACTCTGTGCAGTGGTGAACAAAAACGGTAAGTCTGTTGCAAAAGAAACGTTTCACTGTCGATAGATAATTGTTTAACAAATAAGTCCGGTTGACATATGAATCCTTTACACCGTCGCAAAAGAACGTTCTTTTGTAACGCTATTATATTATCTTAATTGTGCACTGACTATTCCAACTAGCTAATGACAGTTTGATTTAACAAGGTTTTGAATAAATATTGTATGTGATTTTTGTCATATAGCTCTTTAAGTATCGATACATCATAGGATTTCACATTTATGGATTATGAAATTAATCCATATCAGCGCGTCGACCGTATCATTTTTATTTAGTGTTCATTTTGTTATTGTAATTAATATACTTTACAGCACAGCGAAAAAAACAAAAACCGTAATGTAATTTTGCATGGTACCAGGTATAATAAGGGTAAACAATAGGAATGTCAACTCGGTAAAGATTTACTTATCGAGCACTCGTTAGATCTATCAAACTATACTCAAGTACTCGCTCGGAGAAACATCTACATAATAGAAACACAAAAGTATACCCGTTTTCCATGATGTAGATAATGTCTCTGTCTTTTATTGAAAAAGACACCAAACCCTAAAAAATATTACCTATGACTTCAAAACAGTCCCATAAATTGTATACCATAATTAATAGCTCATTAGCTGCGTATACTAAGTATGTAAACTGGCAAAAAGGTGATCAATTAATCATCAAATAGCTAGAAAAGTTAAAAAAAACAAAAAAAATAGTGAACTCCGTGGAAAATTTCAAAAAGGAAAGTCCCTAACCAAATGCTAATGAGAATTGTCGGCCAACAGTTTTAATGCACTTTAAGTCATCACAAACTAGTAAAAGTTTATCCTTTGTTTTCAAGTAGTTTAAATGTTTCAATAAGAGCTCGGAAGGAGCGAAAGGACCTGTTTCTTGTTCTAGCAGCTTTTTTTGTTATGTTATTAACCTATTCAAACCATTACTGCTACAACTACTTCATACTATACAACAATAATCAATAAGTGGTAGATATAACCGTTATAGAATAATTTTCTGCAGTCTAGATTCAGGAATTTCTTAAGCTATAATACAAGATATAGCCTAGAAGAAATGTTTGAGCAGATCAAATCAATGTGGTTAGCCCATGTGAAGGAAGGGTCAATGCTAATGCCTAATAGACATTTGCATGTGGAAGACTGTATCACTTCACTGCTAAAAGTTAATCA
The DNA here is from genome assembly GCF_036588685.1 of Mytilus trossulus. Classification (NCBI taxonomy): domain Eukaryota; kingdom Metazoa; phylum Mollusca; class Bivalvia; order Mytilida; family Mytilidae; genus Mytilus; species Mytilus trossulus. The sequence goes on from NC_086380.1 coordinate 52,642,545, forward strand.
ACTTTCACTGTAATGTGGCATTGCTTTTTGCTTTGTTCCAATACTTATATTTTGTTTAATTGTATTGAACATATTATTATCTTTACACCATTCATCAACATCATGCATATCTCATTGTACCTTTGACTGCAGAGCTTGATAAACAGAAAGATGTAAAGTTGAATCATCAGTATAAAGATCAGTACACATTTTGTCGAGGGAATTTCAAAATACAATTAAACACAAACATTCAAAACGTATTTTGATTTTGATGAATATCAAATTTCCTTGAAGGCGTTAGTGATAAAAATATTTTTTTTCTTTTAGAAGGCAACACATTTATAACAGGAAACCGATTATTCGAGTATAATTTTGGTTTTCGATACTCGGTACTACCGAGCGATACTTGAGTACTTGTTGACATCCCTAGTATTAAAGTATTGTGTATAACTAAATTGACAAAACAAAGGAGAGTAACTACAATGTATTCTACTATATATTTGCCTTTTATCTATAATAATAGCTCCAAAATGGTTGAAATATTAAAGTATTTAAGGACATTGATCGTATGTGTTTTGATGTTTGTATGATAAAAGGCCAACTGTTATAATTCTTTTTGTCAGAGAATATACTGAATATTTGGTAGATAATTGTGTTATTAGGTTGAGAAAACAGGCGCAAATCTTGATCAGTTACTATGCTTTGTAAGTTTACATCCAACCGAGTTTGGGTTATTAGAATATTCCGGGGTGTTTCAGAAGTTTAAATGTTTTTTTTATGACGTGTACATAAAAGTATAAAATGCCATTTGCCTCAACTTCCATCAACTTCTTACATGTAATTTGACTTTGAATTAAAAACGAAGAGGTCAAATAGCTACCTGATTTAAAAGGACAATTGTTCGCATTGCTCAATCTCAACTTTCCTGTGTGTTATTTTGTTTACTCGGTTGTATAGCCGTTTTTCGATTATTTACCATGGAGCTGCTAGTTTCCTTCTGACTTCTGATGCTCCTCGGTATCGCATGTCTCGATTTGAACCCATATATTATTACACAACTCAAAACATAAACCAATCACAACTGTTGACCAAATACTAATTGGTTGATATATAGAAATCTTTACCTTTTAACTTTGATTAATTTTGAAGTACACAACGTAATGTTATTCTGTTTATCAAGTTTAACAGATCAACAAGATGTCTTTAAAAAAATATTTAAAAAACCCAACTAAATCAGTATCAAATAGTTCAAAAGCAGGCAGGCTATATACTAGGTGATTTTATCAACTACTAGTATTCATTAGACTTTACTAAATGTCATCAGTGTCTGAGCAGAAAGTTGTTGAACCAGGATATTATCAAAGAATGTCTCGTTCTTTTTCTGCAAAGATTAATTGGAAGATATCAAGACCTTGTCGATAACTATTTCGTATCAACTTCACAAATAATAGAAGATGGTCTAGCAGTTTAGGTTCTAGGTTCTAGGCACTAACGTTATCATTCCTCTTAATTATGTGTTATAGTGTTAATTATTTGTGTTTGTAAATAATTACTTTCACTGTTCAGTCTATGTTTGGTAATATCTATTTGACGTTGCACGGAATATATTTATACATCCCGTCTATGTTAAATTGTGAAATATTCTTTTTGTATTATTGTCTGCCATTTTTGCTATATGCATTGTCTTTGTGCTCTTTTTGTTTTTCCTGGTTGACATATTTGCTTGCTTTTATAGGGATTAAGATTGCAACGCAATGTTGACTGCTGTTCCCCTAGTTTTGACAGTTAAACCTATTATTAAATCGAGAATGGAAAAGGGAATGTGTCAAAGAGACAACAAACCGACCAAATATTAAATTTTTGTCAATATGTTAGAATGTGTACGCGACAGTCATACGATCGAGAGGTTAAGCTTGCTATACAGTCAAGTTTAATCCACCATTTTCTACACAGTGTTTCAAGTTAGGAATATGCCAGTTACTATCCATTTGTCTGGTGTGTTTGAGCTTTTTGTTTTCCCATTTGTTTAGGGTGTTTCATTTTGAATTTTCCTCGGAGTTCAGTATTTTTGGAATATTTACTTTTTCAGTTGAGTTAATCAAAGTCACTGATCACTTGATATCACCCCAGTTTTCGATAGATTTCCTGTTGCTTAGTCTTAAGTTTGTATGCTGTGTCTTTTCTTCTTATTATGAGCCTATATCAATACGGAGCCCGTTCAAATATATATGGAGGTATTCCTTATCTTAAAAATTTTGAAGAATAAAACAAAAATGTTTTCAACATATATACAGCACAGAAAACAGAAAAAAGTATCATACATATCATATTTGTATATGGATAAACGTTCCTCAGTTTTATTATGCTCTTAAACTTAGCACTTGAATGTGTTTTTCATCTATTATAATACAACCACATCCATCTGATAAGCCTATATAAACGATTTAAGCATTTGACGTGCATAAATATAAGTTTAGCATCTTTGATCTTAGCCTTTGTTGGTAAAACCAACCACGATGTCAACACATCTGTGCTGATTAGCCGTATGTGGATTTTTCTTGGAAACGCTAACCGCATTTACTAATATATTGAATACGTTTTCGAATCGAGAAAGTTTGGGTTTAAATTTCATAATGTTTCGTGAATTTACTATTAGATTTCTGAAGGTATTTAATATTGGAAAAGTATTAAGCAATCATTATTTATTTCATATTGTTCTAAAGTAAAAAGAAGATTAAAAAACAAAAATCATTGATAATTACAAAATAATGGCGAAAGAAGTTTCCCTTACAAATATCAAACCGCACTAAATAAAATATAAAACAGCCACATATAAGTGCAATTAAAATTCCAAACATGCATATGTAAATGATTTTTTTTTAAACTCACCAAAAACTTACCAATTTTAAAGATACCAACAAAACATATGTATAGCTGAGTTTACTGTCATCATTCCCGTGATAGAGGTTTTCTGCTTAAAAGCATGAGGAAGTCATTCAAGTATGGTTTCTTAAAAGTAAAATGAAAGTTATCTCTTTGTTTATCTTTTTATTATTTGACCATGTCGTTGTCGGTGCGTTTCGATCAATGAGTTTGACTGTTCCACTGGCATCTTTCGCCCCTCTTTTGCAATAGTTGGTTTTGTTTAGTTTTAACAGAAATATATTTGAAATGCATTATAAGATATATTTTGAAATGAGAAAAAGACGAAAATTAAACAAATTTAAGATCTTTATAACATTTCAAATTATTATCAAACATATAAGACAACTCACAAATTAATTTTAAATCCTTAAATGGTTTTATGTAACCACGCATATTATAGTACAGGAATTGACCACTTTACACACTTTTGTAAGGGTCTCTATGGGGGTTATATAGAAATGAATAGTTGACAAAATATAGATATAAATAGATCAACAAATACTGAATAATGATGTGCTGAAAATAAAGTATTGATAAAAAAGATCAAATAAAGTATTGATAATAAAGGTCAAATAAAGTATTGATGAAAAAGGTAAAATAAAGTATTGATAATAATAGTATCAATACTTTATTCGACCTTTATTATCAATACTTTATTTTACCTTTATCATCAATACTTAATTTGACCTTTATTATCAATACTTAATTTGACCTTTATTATCAATACTTTATTTGACCTTTATTATCAATACTTTATTTTACCTTTATTATCCATACTTTATTTTAACTTTATTATCAATACTTTGTTCGAGCTTTATTATCAATACTTTATTTTACCTTTATTATCCATACTTTATTTTATTTGACCTTTATTATCAAAACTTTATTTTACCTTTATTATCAATACTTTGTTTGAACTTTATTATCAATACTTTATTTGACCTTTAGTATCAATACTTTATTTGAACTTTATAATCAATACTTTATTTGACCTTTATCATCAATACTTCATCACTACTTCATTTGACCTTTTTTATTAATACTTTATTTGAACTTTATTATCAATACTTTATTTGACCTTTATTATCCATACTTTATTATATTTGACCTTTATTATCGATACTTTATTTGACCTTTATAATCAATACTTTATTTGACCTTTATCATCAATATGTATTTGACCTTTATTATCAATACTTTATTTGACCTTTATTATTAATACTTTATTTTACCTTTATCATCAATACTTAATTTGACCTTTATTATCAATAATTAATTTGACCTTTATTATCAATACTTTATTTGACCTTTATGATCAATACTTTATTTTACCTTTATTATCCATACTTTATTTTACCTTTATTATCAATACTTTGTTCGAGCTTTATTATCAATACTTTATTTTACCTTTATTATCCATACTTTATTTTATTTGACCTTTATTATCAAAACTTTATTTTACCTTTATTATCAATACTTTGTTTGAACTTTATTATCAATACTTTATTTGACCTTTAGTATCAATACTTTATTTGAACTTTATAATCAATACTTTATTTGACCTTTATCATCAATACTTCATCACTACTTCATTTGACCTTTTTTATTAATACTTTATTTGAACTTTATTGTCAATACTTTATTTGACCTTTATTATCAATACTTTATTTGACCTTTATTATCAATTCTTTATTTGACCTTTATTATCAATACTTTATTTGACCTTTATTATCAATACTTTTTTTGACCTTAATCATCAATACTCTATTTTACCTTTATCATCAATACTTTATTTGACCTTTATTATCAATACTGTATTTGACCTTCATGATCAATACATTATTTGACTTTTATTATCAATACTTTATTTTACCTTTATTATCAATACTTTATTTTATCATCAATACTTTATTCTACCTGTATTATCAATACTTTATTTGACTTTTATTATCAATACTTTATTTGACCTTTATTATCAATACTTTATTTTACCTTTATCATCAAAACTTTATTTTACCTTTATGATCAATGCTTTATTTTACCTTTATTATCAATACTTTATTTGACCTTTATTATGAATACTTTATTTGACCTGTATTATCAATACTTTATTTGACCTTTATTATTAATACTTTATTTGACCTTTATTATCAATACTTTATTTTACCTTTATTATCCATACTTTATTATATTTGACTTTTATTATCGATACTTTATTTGACCTTTATAATCAATACTTTATTTGACCTTTATTATCAATACTTTATTTTACCTTTATTATTCATACTTTATTTGACCTTTATTATCAATACTTAATTTGACCTTTATTATCAATACTTTATTTGACCTTTATTATCAATACTTTATTTGACCTTTATTATCATTACTTTATTTTACCTTTATTATCAATACTTTGTTCGAGCTTTATTATCAATACTTTATTTTACCTTTATTATCCATACTTTATTTTATTTGACCTTTATTATCAAAACTTTATTTTACCTTTATTATCAATACTTTGTTTGAACTTTATTATCAATACTTTATTTGACCTTTAGTATCAATACTTTATTTGAACTTTATAATCAATACTTTATTTGACCTTTATCATCAATACTTCATCACTACTTCATTTGATCTTTTTTATTAATACTTTATTTGAACTTTATTATCAATACTTTATTTGACCTTTATTATCAATACTTTATTTGACCTTTATTATCACTACTTCATTTGACCTTTATCATCAATACTTTGTTTGACCTTTATTATCAATACTTTATTTGACCTTTATTATCAATACTTTATTTGACCTTTATTATCAATACTTTTTTTGACCTTAATCATCAATACTCTATTTTACCTTTATCATCAATACTTTATTTGACCTTTATTATCAATACTGTATTTGACCTTCATGATCAATACATTATTTGACCTTTATTATCAATACTTTATTTGACCGTTATCATCAATACTCTATTTTACCTTTATTATCAATACTTTATTTTATCATCAATACTTTATTCTACCTGTATTATCAATACTTTATTTGACCTTTATTATCAATACTTTATTTGACCTTTGTTATCAATACTTTATTTTACCTTTATCATCAAAACTGTATTTTACCTTTATGATCAATTCTTTATTTTACCTTTATTATCAATACTTTATTTGACCTTTATTATGAATACTTTATTTGACCTGTATTATCAATACTTTATTTGACCTTTATCATCAATACTTTATTTGACCTTTATTATTAATACTTAATTTGACCTTTATTATCAATACTTTATTTTACCTTTATTATCCATACTTTATTATATTTGACCTTTATTATCGATACTTTATTTGACCTTTATAATCAATACTTTATTTGACCTTTATCATAAATATGTATTTGACCTTTATTATCAATACTTTATTTGACCTTTATTATCAATACTTTATTTTACCTTTCTCATCAATACTTAATTTGACCTTTATTATCAATGCTTAATTTGACCTTTATTATCAATACTTTATTTTACCTTTGTTATCATTACCTTATTTGACCTTTATCATCAATACTCTATTCTACCTTTATTATCAATACTTTATTTTATCATCAATACTTTATTCTACCTTTATTATCAATACTTTAGTTGACCTTTATTATCAATACTTTATTTTACCTTTATTATCAATACTTTATTTTACCTTTATTATCCATACTTTATTATATTTGACCTTTATTATCGATACTTTATTTGACCTTTATAATCAATACTTTATTTGACCTTTATCATAAATATGTATTTGACCTTTATTATCAATACTTTATTTGACCTTTATTATCAATACTTTATTTTACCTTTCTCATCAATACTTAATTTGACCTTTATTATCAATACTTTAGTTGACCTTTATTATCAATACTTTATTTTACCTTTATTATCAATACTTTATTTTACCTTTATTATCAATACTTTATTTTACCTTCATCATCAAAACTTTATTTTACCTTTATTATCAATTCTTTATTTTACCTTTATTATCAATACTTTATTTGACCTTTATTATGAATACTTTATTTGAACTTTATTATCAATACTTTATTTGACCTTTATCATTAATACTTCATCAATACTTTATTTTACCTTTATTATCAATACTTTATTTGACCTTTATGATACTCAACACCTAATGGGAGGAGTTGTGCTTGATATTAATTTGATTTACAGGGGCGGATTCTAAATAAAAAGGGTTCCCAACCCAGGACAAGGGGGGGGAGGGGGGGGGGGTTCCAACTGTATGTCCCCATTCATATGCATTGATCGTCGAAAAAGGGGGGTTTCAACCCCTAGAACCCTCCCCCTGGATCCGCCAATGGATTAAGACATAGCTATAGATGTTCAATCAGTTTAAATTAGGTCTGGTGCTGTCATGTCAGTAACCGATACATGTAGTAGTCTTCCATTCTCAATTTTATCTTTGTTGATTTATGTATCATTATATTTTGTTTTTGTTTTGTTCCTATTCTGACATCGGACACGGACCTCTTTTGAATAGAATTTTGCTGTGCTCATTGCTGTGTGTTTGCTTTTTTCTGCATTGGCTAGAGGTATAAAGTAGGGTTTATATCTCCAAAAATATGTTTAACTCCGCTACATTGTAAGTTCAATTGCAAAATCGAAAATCATGTTCCCTAGTGTAGGATATTATCACACACAATACAAATCCAATTGAATTCTCATATATAAGTCTGCATAAATATATATGTATATACTGAACAAACAATCCTGTTCTTGTGTTCAAAATTGAATTTATGTGAAGTAAAAATGGACGTTTATACCCAAGCATTACATTGAATTACCATTAAGATTTAGTGTCCAATGTACAGGGTGGCAAGGCGAGATAAACTCCTACAGACAGCAATACAAGCTTTACAATCATTGCAAGCAACAACCTTAGTTAACCAGTAGCAAATAGAATCTCAGAAAAAAAACTTTTAAGACATGTGCGCTTTATAATTATTTTGTACATAAAATATTGTTAAACTATACCTTCACTATCATATCTAATAGAAAATAGACCAATTCTGAGATATTTATTATAGACCAATAAACACGAAAAGGTCAAGGTCAGATAATACCGACCAGACAAATATTTAAACCTTACAATCGTTCCTTTAAACAAATATAGTTCACTTATTCTTTAAAGTATCTGAAAAACAGACCAAACAAGAATCAAATAACATGGACCAACGAACCATGTATATAGAATCAAGGTCAGATTATTACTGCAAGAAAGACAATAACACCAAATAAACATTCCATACACCAAATATATCTAACTGAAGGTTTATAGTATCCGAGAAATAGACCGAAACATAATTTTACTTTGAAGGTCCCCTCAATCCTGAAAATGATCAGGTCAGATGACACCTGCCAAGTGGACATGTAGACATACTAATCGTTCCATACAACTAATATAGAAGAACTATTGCATATGGTACCCAAGATTCCGACTTAACCACGAAGACTTAATCTTGTTCAATGATCCATGAAATGAGGTCATGGTGAAGTGAAAACTCTTTTAATTATTTTGGTGCGAACAATATGTTTAAGTTGTACGCACAATATATTCAAATTGTGCGCACAATATATTTAAACTGTGCGCACAATATATGACTGTGTGCGCACAATATATTTAAGTCGTGCGCACAATATATTTATGTTGTGCCCACAATATATAATTTTGTGCGCACAATATATTTTTTTTCTTTATATGTCCCTATCGGGGCGCCGTAGTATTCCGAGTTGCAAAACGAACATATTCAACTTCGTCCTTTTGTTTTATCTTTTTTTTTTTATTATTCTAGCGTCACCGATGAGTCTTTTATCCACGAAAAGCGCGTCTGGCGAAAATATGAAATTGCAATTTTGGTATCCATGATGACTTTATTTACCCAGTATTAAAATCATCGATTGCCTTTTCCACTAAAACCACGTATGTTGGTATCCTACAAAAAGTGATGAATCCTAGGGGTTGTAAACCTTTATGTTTAAAAATTTAAAGCATCAAGTCGAAATATTATTTTTTTTTTACTTCAAGTCAGTCATAATGTGGTAAAACTTTAATTTGAAACTAGAGGATTTCACTGCTGTTCAATTTTCAAGTTGATTTAAACTGTTAACTGTTTTGATGCGACCACAACTATTAAGTAAGTACTAACATTTTTCGTGTAAATTTGATGACTTATATTTGCCAACCGATCTTTATGTTGAAGTACGTCTTCATACTGAAGCCAATCTTATTTCATGGCTTAGCAATTTAATAACAATTCTCTCCACATAAGTTACAATTGGAAGGAAATAACTTTATTTCCAATTGAGTAATGATTTAGTTATGTTAAAATTACTTTTAAATTTTGTAAATATTCTCTATAGGCACCTATAAAATAAACTTACCTAGCAGTAACGGGCAAGACACTCTTCAGTTTATTCCTAATAAGTCTATATTGTGGATTAGACTATAAGAACATAATAAACTTACTATTAAAGAAGCATATACATTGTTTAACAAATGTAGCGACAGCTGGTTGAGTAAGGCCGTGTTCACACCAAACGCCGTGTACAGTAAACATGTTTACCTTTAGTTGTAATTTACACTAGTTTCACATTAAATTTGTTCACATCTATACACCTTGTTTAACCTGTACATTAGATTTGTTCACACTTGTAAACTATTTGTCATTTAAATGTTCATAACGTAAAACCGAAGTCAAATTTCCGAACAACTTTTTAAGCAGTTAGAAAACGATCATTTGACTTTAAAAAAGGAGGGGTTGGATTTTTCCACAATTTGATTAAAACAAAAACCGGGTCATACAGATGATTAGAATGGACGCATATTCTGAATCCAAAATTACCCCAAACATTATAGTGTTAATATTGAATTACATAGAAAAAAAAAAATATAAACTTACGCGTGACAAAACATTCTGACTCAGAATCTCCCCCGACCCCCCCCCCCCCTCCCCACCCCTTTTTATTTTAAAGTAAAATGGTTGCTCCTTTAAGAAATTCATTTTGGATGATTTGCAGTAATTTAGAGATGTCTCGATTACGCATTAAAAACGTAGGATGCATCAGCGTGCTTACAGACGAAGAAAAAGAATTGCGATGTTAAGGATCATTACATTTCTATCTTTTTTTGTTTGTTTCAAATGGCATTTTTTCTCCAAGGTGTATTTGAAAAAGGGAGGGGGTAATGTTTTTTTTTTTTTTTTTCCTAATTGTATTTTAACGGATCTGATATACTACACAAACAAACAATTAACCTCGCCCTTTTTCAGTAATGCATGTATGAGTGAATCGTGGTTTGAGTAAGGACAAGTGACAAATATTTCAGTGAGTGTGTACGTCTAGTATATTCGGGAAGACCTATTCAAACGAACTATGTGTTCGGCAATGATGATGGATGCATCTTGATAAGAGATTAATAAGGCTACGTTTTATAACTAAATATATCACGTTTAGACAAATATTTCTGTAAAGAACTTTATTAATGAGTGTTATAACTATCAATTTTATATAAAAATCGATTATTTTTAAATATACAAGGGAAAATTAAAGTTCTGAATGCCTAGTTCTGTCATTAGTTGTTCTAAATAATAAGGATGTTCTTATCCCATTAAAAACATAGCCGTATTTGACACAACCTTTTTCAACTTTTGATCTTCAGTGCTGTAAAACTTTGTACTTTTTTTCACTTTCGATCTTTTATATCTGGGCGTCTCTGGTGAGTCTTGTGTGGACAAGGCGCGTTTTTGGCGTATTAAATTTTAAACCTGATGCTTTTTGTTATCTATTAATCATGTGTTTCTTTGTCTAATACGTTCTCCTATTTATTTGTATTGTAGTCCTGTAATATTATGTTGTCATTTCAATGTTATATTTAACATTGCCATTAAAGTGCGAGGTTTGGTATGCCACAAATCAGGTTTAACCCATCATTTTTTCCTTTAAAAATGTCCTGTTCCAAGTCAGGAATATGGCCGTTGTTATATTATTGTTCGTTTCTGTGTGTGTTACATTTTAACGTTGCGTCGTTTGTTTTCTCTTATTTTTGAGTGTAAATTCACATTGCGATAAGACGTGTCACGGTGCTTGTCTATCCCAAATTCATGTATTTGGTTTTGATGTTATATTTGTTATTATCATGGTATTTGATCTGATGCTTGGCCCGTTTCTGTGTGAGTTACATTTTAGTGTTATGTCGTTGTTCTCCTCTTGTATTTAATGCGTTTCCCTCGGTTTTAGTTTGTTACCCCGATTTTGTTTTTTTGCCCATGGATATATGAGTTTGAACAGCGGTATACCACTGTTGCCTTTATTTGAGTACACTTAACCTACACAAGGCCTACATCGACTATCGACTGCATGTAGACAAAATATGATTTAAACTTCATGTAAACATTGAGTTTTAACAATGGGAACGTAATTATGTTTAGTTTATATGTAGATTACAGTAAAACAACACCGAATTTAGGTCAATGTGAAGACGGCCTAACATTGATACATTATTTGAAAAATGTAATTTTCTCTGGGGTCGTATGGCAATAATAAAGAATGACAAAATTTGGAAGCAGCGTTCATGTGTATTCCACATGAATAATGATACAAAATAATATATGGGGTTTACATAAATCATATCAGACTGATATGAAAGGGAGGTAACTCAACGAACATAAATCAAAGTACGTAAAGTTCTATATAAGAATAATGTTACACACCAGAATATTTGTTTAATCACAAATTGTTTATAAAGTCAACAGAAAATATGGAATGCCGGAACTGTCTTATAGTGTAAATATTTAATGTGTTCTGTCACTTTGTCTTCCTGTCGTTTCTTCTTTCTGATATGTGCTAATGTCTGTATTTCATGACACGACATCTCTGTGTTATGACAATTTAGTTGTTTATTTGGTCAAACAGTTGTATGATATGTCATTGCTAGTTTGTTGTGTACAATAGGCATTATGCTTTCAATACTATTTATTCTGTGAATACTTCGAGACACTATGACCTTTACATTTTATATCTTACTCTTATATTTTAGGCAACAACCATTTGATTTTCTTGGGGGGAAAGAGGGGGGGGCGAAAAAAAAGTCTGTCTGGGAAAAAACTCCATAGCCCCCCTCCCCCCCCAGAAAATCAAATTGTTGCTGCCTTATATATGTTGTGTCTATCCTGTCTATTCTTCTTTAAGTAAGTCAGGTAAAAATTGCGTTCTGTCTCAAATGTAATTGTTATATGCCGGATGTTCTAAAGGTTTTGTTTTGATACACCGTTGATCTGTGTAAACCTCATCAATTGTATAGTATTATGGCGTTATGTTGTGTTTATACATATGTATCTCCAGTGAAAAACAAAATACATCATGGTATTATTCATATACGTTTTGCCGAACAATTGATACTCTCTGTGAGCATTCATTACGTCATGTGCAAAATGCCTTTTACATTATGTACAAACAACTTATACGTTTTGTGCAAACCTCATTTACACAATGTGAAAACATCGTTTCCCCTATGTGCAAACTTTTTTTACCCTATGTATAAACATAGTTTACCTTATGTGCAAACACCTATTGCGTTATGTGCAAATACATATTAAGGTATGCATAACAACTACATCATTATTCAAAGAATCCATTTTCAGGCAAAAACATAACAAACAAATAACTAATGTGGAAATAACGGCCACAGTTCACTTAGAATGACGAGGTCTGACATGATTACAGAATGCCGACATGCTAGTTTTAACTGACAAATCTGTGCACCATTGGTAGCAATGGATGCTCAAGTTCCTCCAGGTTAAATTCTAAAGAGAACGAGGGTTATGATCCCCAAATACGTCGGGTCTTATTCGCATCACCCCCTGGTTTCAGGGGAGTAAAGATTAACATTTTTGATATTATAAAACACTGAATACATAGGCCATACTATGTATCATTAACAGTCAAGCTCGAACTGGTACCAATTCAGAACCGGCCACTCAGGGTAGACCTGAGATTGTCTCAACTGAACTTCCTGCGGTACCGCAGGAAAGAAAAAACCTAATATGATCCGACGTACAATTACGGGAAACGATCATAACCCCTTAATCTTGCCACTTGAGTGTGTCTATACACACTCATCATAATCCCCCCTTTTCCCACAACCTAAAGGTCCATTTAGGTGAACTAGCTAAGAAGGCATTATTCTTTGTTAATATGTTTGAATCTTAGACAATCATTTTTTTTCCTTTTGTAATAGCTTTGTTATAAAGGTGCTGTTTTTGAAGATATCACTTCTTTCGTTGTATTATCCATGTTATATATATATATATATATATATATATATATTTAAATCATCATAAAACGCATTATTTAAGCAGTAATACATCCACTGATAAACCGATCATGAATTATCAATGGGTTTACTAAAAGAGTTATCTCGCCTTGACCGGCTTAGTTGATCAAAATGTATTCTAAAGCACATATGTTTGGAACTTGTTAAATATTTCTAAGATATATAATGCGATAAATCAGGAAGTTTCTTCATAAAAATAAACAGTATAATCAATAAAATTGAACATCTGTGTACACATTCGGAGATTTGGGTAAAAACTAGACTGATTGGTCACTGCAAAAGTACAATTAAAGATGGTGGTATGCCATGATTCTACTCAATTGCTTTGTTAATCTGTAAAATGCACTAATATTAGCTTTCCATTTCAATTTTATTATCCTCTTCAAAGTTTATGAAAATACATTACCTGTATATAATATGTGCAATTCTAGGCACTCCTTCAAAGTCGAGTACATTTGTATAGGCTATATATTAATTTTAAACAAGTAACGTGACCAATATTTTAAAAACCAAGGGTGTAGAACGTACACAAAAAAATAATCATATCAATCGATACATAGAAAGTACCAAATATCCTGTACTAACATGGCTAAATTGGCAATCACATGCGTTCCTAGTAGTACTTAAAATTCGGATACAGCTAAGCAGTATGTGCCGCTTTTTTGGAAAGTTCAAACTTGAATAGTTTTACGTCGAATATATTTTATGACCTAAAAGAACTAGGCGTTTCATGTACTAAATTGGCTACCCTATGCATCCCTAGTAGTACTTAAAATTCGGATACATGTTTTTGGAAAGTTCAATCTTGAATAGTTTTGCGTCGAATATATTTTGTGACCTAAAAGAACAAGGTGTTAGGGTAAAATTCCATGGTATTACTTTAAGTAATGGATAGTTGATTAATTCCGATTAGAATTAAAAAGATTGTGTCCATCAGCTTTGTATATAGATAAGAATGCTAAATGTTCCTTTTAATAGAAGGAAATAGATGTAGAGTATTTGAAATAAATTTAAAAATTCATCGAGTTTCCCATCTGGATAATATGCGTGTTTGTTTGTAAAAGTCCTTAACAGTAACTTATATACCGCATATTTGTTTTGTTTCTAAAAATAGATGTGGGGAAGCCCATAGTTCGTGCCGACATGTAAAATAAATAAGATAGTAAAATACAAACGCATTAAAACCTCAATGTTCACATATCTGAGTTAGATAAGGCAATCAAAAATAATCTAAACAATACATGTACATGTATATATACAATAACATTATCGCACTTCAAAGTATAGAGGATGGTGTGTACCATGCTGTCTGCTGCTTCGTGAGTTATAAGTAATTTGATAATTGTGTGAATAGTGCACATAATTCTCTCATTTGCTCTAAGTTGACTTGTGGATAAACTATATCCTGTCCATGAGCATTAGTAAACTTTTTGAAACCTATACAGACTATTGCTTGTATAACTATATTTGCTTGTATCACTATATGAACTATATTTACGTAAGTCAGAAAATTAAGGGTCGGGCTTGGTATGTAGGATTCTACAACGTAAACATGAGCTCTGCAAATCTCTCACAAGTTCAACTGACTTGATATTTCATATCAAAATCAAATTTAATATAAGCATATTTTACAACAGGAACACATGCGCGCATAATGTAAATAACTAGGCAAACATGCAAAAATTAAAACAAGCAAGCTAACAAGAAAATAAACGCAAATTGAAAAGTATGAATATATACATGTAACTGAGAAGCTCACTCGTGTAACTAGAATTGGTATGATTCAATGAGACAACTCTTCACAGTAGAACAAACGGCAAATAAAATAATAAACAAAAGTCATTTAATTTACTGCCTTCAACAATGAGCAGAGCCCATGCCACATTAACTATAATTTGTCACTTGTCTGCCTTCATTTATGAGCAGGGCCCATACTGCATTAGTATCAATAAGTCAGTGTACTGCCGTCAACAATGAGCAGAGCCCAAGTTGCATTAATAACATTTAGTCACTTTTCTGCCTACGACAATGAGCAGGGCCCATATTGCATTAAACAAAGTCATTGTACCGCATTCAACAATGAGCAGAGCCCATGATACTGCATTAATGAGTAATTAAAAACCAAAAAGAAAAATGTTACACAAGTCAAACGAGAAAACAGTAGGCATAATTTATGTACATTTTTTTTTATATAGTAATGCCGATTTAAGTGTATCAAACAGTTTAGGAAATATTCAAGACTGTACATGTTCAAAGGATTTCCACTTGTAAATATTTTAATCTAAGACATCGACTCTGATGGATTTATTATACTGCAGTAAAGCTATCGCGTCATCCGCCACAAAATTTGTCTTCTAACTCTCATATAGTGTATTTCATTTACACGTCAGCTAATCCATCTAACACATAGTGTATAATTGTGTATAAATAGTGGTAGAATCTATAAAGTAATAAAGATGAGGAATTTGCACTTATTCCCCTCGTGTGTATCTTGTGTGTCATAGCGCTAGGTGCGTCTTCAAAACGACTGCATGGTTATAATTTATGTACATTAAAGCAGAGACATGTAAAAAAGGCCACGAATTAAATATATGACATCAAATTATAATAATAAATAATCCTTTCAGTAATCTTATCTCATTGCCATCAGATTATCTTATTCCTAATGAGATATATAACAATTAGAATAATTATACACCACAAAACATCATTTTTTTTTTATATATATATAAATTCCACATACCAAGGTTAAAGCTTGACGAAATCTGCAAACCGCTATGACCAGGTAGTGCATTCTTTGGATCAGTGGTTCTCCTTCTTTTAAGACGTGTTTTCCTTACAAGTGCATCTTGTGCTGTGTGGAATTCTAAACGGGGGCTCCTGGTGTAAAGATTTTGTTCTGCCGTTAAATTGATCACCGGTCAATGAGCCACTGACAAATTGGAAGCTGTCCCTGTCATTCGAGCATTGTATAACTTTTATGGCGAAGATACATTATTAAATTGTTCTAATAATCTCACAAACATAAACAAGTCGAAAGAAGATGGATGTGTTCCTCGTGCTGATGGCATCGGATCGTGTGGTGACAGTTCGGTTTACCTTTTAATATCGTCGTTTGCTGACCCTTGGAGAATTGTCTTGTCTCTACGGTAGTTTCATTTCAAAATATTAGAATATAATATGCGGATGTCAAAGATTTTTTACGATTGCATTTTTTTTTTTTTTTTTTTTTTTTTTTTGAAACTTTTACATATCTACAAGATTGGCTGCTGACGAGTCATGTGACGTTGATTGGCGGGAAAAAAGAACCGGATCCGAATGAGTCAATAATCATTTCTCTTTAATTATATTGGTTTATCTTATAAATGATATAAACCGTATTATGTGCAAACACGATTACGTTATGTGCAAATACCGCTCACATTAAGTGCGAACACCTATTACGCTATGTGCAAGTGCCTATTACATTATGTCCAAACATCTATCACGTTATGTGCAAACACCTATTACGTTATGTGCAAACACCAATTACGTTATGAGCAAACACCTATTACGTTCTGGTAAACGCTTTTTTGACACAGATTAAAACAAAACCCATCAGTGATATATATATACACTTTGAAAATTAAGAAAGTTATTATAAGTTTTAGCTTTCTACAAAGCTCTTAACTACTTCGCTGTATTCTTTTTCATGGTAATATGTGTGCATCGGGTTGTTGATTTAGTTTTGGAAATGTGGTATTTTTTATATATTGATTGATATGAAAATGTTATATTAATATTTAGTTTTAAGGGGAAATTATGTTGTTCTACTCAAAGAGTGTGCGTTAAACATCCATTCTTTTTATATTTTGTTCACTTTGCTTGTTGAAAATTAAAATATATAAAAATGTACAGACACGATTCTCGAGGTGTGTCTCTCAGGAGGTGTGCCTAGATGGACAAAAGTCATCAAATACATATAATGCATTTTTGAAAACATTTAACAGGAGCATTTTTTAGCAAACAAATCGTGCATATTGCATAAGATCAGATAAGAAAACTTTATTTTGATTCGGCATAAGGACAAATAAGCAACACAAGCTCTAAGGAGCTTTTGACCGAATATAAAAACATATAAATAACATAAAAACAGTGCATTAAGACATATAAAACAACCTGTAATACAAAGTTGAAATCTCACATACATAATATGCAATAAAAATAAGCAACACATTTTCGAATAAAGTAAAAACATGCTAGACCAGAGTAACCAAAAGCAGCATAAATAATAAACAGCTCAAGAATTATCTGCAAGCAGAACAGCGACATTCCAAACCGTTCCAGGACTGAAAAAGACTCTAAAATGTGAAAAACGGTTTTCAGTCCTGAAATGGTTTGGAAGGCTGTTCCATAAAGTAGCAGCAGCAAATTTGAAAGATTTTTTTTTACCGTAACGGGTTGACTTTACCTGTGGTATTTCAAGAATATTTACATTCCTTAAAGAATATTTTTTTTTTTTACATTCACCAAATTTTGTAAGCACGTAGGAGCTATGTTGTTAATAATTTTAAAAGTTTCTAGAGCATGTTCATATCCGTCTGATCTGAAAGGAGGGTACTTTAGCTTTAAGTAAGAGGTCCTCGTAGGAGCTGATAAAATCCTCATATACAAAACGGAGTGCTCTTTCCTGCACCTTTTCTATTTTTTTTGAATTTTTCTCAGTTCATTCTCAGTATTGAATATAGTAAATTTACTAAGTCTATCAAAAACTGAGCCTAAACGTTTTAAAACATTTAATTGCTGTGATGCCTTCCTACAGATTAAGCTGATATGAACATCAAAATTTAGCTGGTAGTCTATTTCTATGCCCAATAATTTTACTGTTTTTCACATGTAACATTCGAATTTTGAATATGTAAAGATAGGTTCTTTTCAAAGGTCTTTTTACCAACAGTCAAACTTTGAAATTTGTCAGTATTTGCTTGCATTTAATTCACCCTGAACAACTCAAGAAGTATTTTTGAATCAGATTCCAAAGTTGAAATTAATAAATCGAAATCTGGAGTACAGAAAGAAAATTGCAGACAATGACGTATTAATGATTGATATTACAATTTTCAATTTCAGTGTATAATATATGCATAATAAACGACCATGAATCCATGATCTAAAATGCAATACACATAGTTAATTTTCCGGCATTTGATGGCTTAATATCCTCAAAAGAGAACAGTCTGTAATTCTTTATCTCATTTAAGCCAATAGTGGTGGTTGAATATCAGCCAAATCATGAAGCAACAAAACAGAATTTATATGTGACAAGTATATAGTTCAAGATGGTGTGTATATCGACTGAAACTAAAAGCTCTGCTCCGTTAAAAAAGCTAAGTAGAAAGTAAAGCTACATGTAAAAAACAAAATACAACCTCATTTCTTTACGGTAAATGTGAACGGAAAATAAGTTGATATAAAAAAGGAGACATGGTATGATTGCCAATGAGACAACTCTCCACAAGAGACCAAAATGACACAGAAATTAACAACTTTAAGTCAGCGTACGGCCTTCAAAAATGAGCAAAGTGCATACGGCAAAGTCAGCTATAAAAGGCACCGAAATGATTAGGTAAAATTATGCAAACAAGAGCACTATCGGCCTTATCTATGTAATATTCTCTTTCATCTGCATCAAGCGGGTCATTTCATAGGTCGCCATATCTTGCATACATAATCATAACATATAGTTATGGAAGGCGCCGAATTACATTTATCAATTTTAGACTTTCGACAAGGTCAACACGTTATATATGCATCTATTCAGATTATATTGACCGAGGACGAAGATATTTTCTCGTCATCTCTTATCTTGCATTTTTTTTTAAAATTAGCAGGAAGTTTTGACAAAACTGAGTCCCGAGCCCCCTCTTAATCAAACTGCTTATGGAACCAACAAACGCAGCCTCATTACTTTAAAACATTCTGGTTCTGCCACTGGTCACTGAATAAGAAATCAAAAAGAAAAAAAAATAGGTCCGTGTGTTTGTTGATCTAATGATATTTTACTGAACAACTTTTCTATTCATTTTACATCGGACGACTGTGAGGGCATTCATGTGTATTGCTGTCGCCTAAATTTCCATTACGTAACCTTCGTTTTGAGATTGTAACCGATATATGAAGTACATGATAAATACACGGACATTATCGAGTGCAAAATTATATTCCTTATCGTGTGTTCTTAATTCTTTGTAAATGGATACTCCTAAAAATACATTTTTTAAACATAAATTATAAATATGAATATGTCGTTAGAATCGTTAGAAACATAAATATAGCCACAACATCTTTAATATTTGTACACACGTACAAAAAAAAGTGTGTTAATGCATGCGGAAGAATATCTTAAGATCATTTGCAATCTCCCATGTAGAGTTATCTGTCTTTGCTCCATCTCTCTGCGTGGGACATTGAATGTTTTGAGGGAAATTATGAATGCCCACTCAAATTCAATCTATAAGAAAATTCGAATTATTACAGATGAGTGTCCACCATGCACTTGCGCAGCACTATTATTAATATAATGCAATAGAATGATATGCAAATGGATGAAAATTACATGTAACACATATTAAAATAATGTATAAAAAAAAACAGAGTTTACTGATTTGTATCACTACTACGATGAGATTAAATTTATCATCTACGCACGGACTTGTCTCAGAAAAATATATATCTTTTACTTCAACGTCACTTTCGGGTAAAGAGATGTGATCTGGTTTTCTGAGACAAGAGTTTGTGACCGTCCACAAGAACTTGCGGTCATCCGATGTTCAGTATTTTAGTACTTTGATTCATATCTTTAACAAGAAGATGTGCTCAAAAAGTAATAAAACATAAAAAGGGTTGTTATATTTTTTTTTACAAATGTCTTATTATCCTTATTTTATCTTGATTAATTTTGAGAACTCAAATCGTATCAATGACATACTGCACATTTAAAGATTTTTTGAAAACTGGGAGTTATATATAGCTGGCAATTGTTTCATGGTGCTTTAAATGAATGAACAAGAGTATGGCAAGCCGTTCTCGTCAAAACTATGTTTAAATCATTTTTCGAAAACATTACTCTCTGAGAATTACAAAAAAGCACACCGAGATTGAAAAACTTCAAAACGCACACTGAGAATTGAAAATTACACACTGAGAATGGAAAATTACACACTGAGAATTAAAAATTACACACTGAGATTTCATAAAGACGCACTGAGATTACAAAAATGAAAAACGCACACTGAGAATTGAAAATTACACACTGAGATTTCAAAAAGACACACTGACAATAAAGAAACTGAAAACACACTGAGAATAAATAAACTGAAAACACACACTGAAAATTTGAAACTACACACTGAGAATTTAAAATTACTCACTGAGAATTTTAAAATAAACACTGAGATTTGTGCGCACTTTTTATGCGCATATATATAATAAGCATACTTAATCTGAATCTATCACAAGCTTAAAACAACAAAGGGACAGAACTCGTTACTCCTTCGAGTTGGTTCCAAATTATTAATAAAAAAAACTTTAGGAAACAAGAAAAATACCCACTTAGCCTTATTACAAAATATACCCAAATGGTGAACAACTTTATTGAAATTATAAGAAAACATTGGAACAATCTGCAAATGAATGCAGTGAAATTTTTACTCAAGTGTCTATTATAACATATACACGTAGCAAAAATATAAAAGATTAACTTGCAAAATCAGTGTAACAGTTGGAATACTTTTGAAAAGGGACCCATGTTTTAAAAAATCCCGATACACTGGTAGTTACGATCTGAATAATAGGCAACAAACTTATGAATATGAGCGATGTTAAGTCTTGAAATTTATTACGAATGTTGGTTGAAGGAATCGCATTTCATTATAATCACAAGAGTTCTTAAGATCAAGGTATTAATCTGTTGAATTATTCATCTCATGAAATATTCATTAGTAATTTGCATATTAATCTCAGTGTGTATTTTTGAAATCTCAGTGTGTAATTAACAGTTCTCAGTGTGTTTTTTTTTTTAATTTATTTCATCTTAGTGTGTCTTTTTAAAATCTCAATGTGTAATTTTGAATTCTCAGTGTGTGTTTTTTTATTTTTTTAAATCTCAGTGTGTTATTTTAGGTTTTAAAATCTCAGTGTGTATTTTTTTTCGAAAAAGGGTTTAAACATAGTTTTGACGAGAACGGCTTGCCATACAAGAGGGTTCCGAAATTCCAATAATACAAAACATCACAAGTGAACTTTCTATTTCGTGTATCAAACATAAACTAAAAGAACTAGCCAAGGAATTTGTTTTTGTTCCGGCTGATAAAGCTGCTAATAATATCATTATTGTTTGTCGTTAATTTCATATTGAGGTTCTACAAAAGAATGATTATTCACCAACATTCCAACTGACTTCATTTTCAGAAAACGACATTTGTAACAAACACAAACTTTTAGCTACTTCTTTACAAGCAGAACCAAAGACAATGAAAGTCCCAACAATGTATTGGCTTCCGAAGCTACACAAAAAACCTTATAGATATCTGATTTATTTCATTTTCAAGCCATTGTTCCACTACTAAATTGTCTATTCTACTTACTAGTACACTTGGTACAACAAAAAACCTGATAATAAATTGTTCAAATGAGGCCTTTGAAATTAGTGGAATTAATTACTTTTGGAGTGTCAAAATCTCGTAGGAAGTATTTGATCCATGAATATATTGGTAATTTTGAATCTGTTCAAATGTTGGTCTTCCTAACCTATATACCACTTTGCCTAATACTCTTATTAAGAAAAAAATCACATTCCTAATTAAATGGGCATTTAAAAAATCAGAATGCGAGTACATATGTTCAAATTCTTTTAGGTAATTTTTTAGTAGCAATAAACAAAAGAACTATGTCAATTGGACATGCTTTGATACTATATATGCGCTTGAATTTTACTTGATAACATGTTTGTTCGCTTTGGAGAATCCGTATATCATCAAGTCATTGGAATTCCAATGGGGACTAACTGTGTACCACTTATTGCGGACCTGTTTTTGTATTGTTATGCGTTACAATGTATGACTAAAATGAGCAAAGACCCATTGAAACAACATTTGATACAAAAATTTACCAATTCTTATAGATATTTGAATGCTATATTGGCTCTCAATAATGACGTCTTCAGTATGTATACTAAAGAAATTTATCCTATTAAACTTACTTTAAATAAAGCTGATACTAACAATGACCACTGTCCTTTCCTCGATCTTGATATCTATATCATTAACGGGAAGCTTAATACAAAAAATTATGATAAAAGAGATGATTTTTCATTTCCTATCGTTAATTATCTATTTTTAGATGGTGACGTTCCCTTGTCACCATCTTAAGGTGTTTATATATCTCAACTTGTACGATTCGCTCATGTATGTAACAACGTATTAGATGTTAGCGAGAGAATTTTATGTATTACTGAAAAATTATTAAACCAGGGTTTTCGATATCACACACTAGTCAAAACATTTACTAAATTTTATCATCAGTATAAGGAAATAATCCGTAAATATAACTTTACATGCAGTCATCTTACACTTTCAGGTATTTCACATCCAATCTTTTATGGTAATATTCTTTACAGAGCACAAAAATGTCAGTATTCACCTAAAAAGTTAACAAAACCTCTAAACATACTTATTAAGAAGGGATATAGTTACGATACTGTTGTCAGGTCATAAAAGATTGCATATTTTGGCTTAATATTGATTCACTTATAGGGTCTTTGCATTGGAACTAAACACATTTATTCAAAAAAAAACAGTTGTTGGCATGAAAAGGGTTATGTTCTTCTCATATATTTTATGATAGTATGATACTAAACCCTAACGGGAGGGATTATACCTGATATTCATATGATGAAGACATAATCTTTCAATCAGTGTATTTGAGGTCTGGAGCTGGCATGTCAGTTAACTGCTAGTAGTCTGTTGTTATTTATGTATTATTGTCATTTTATTTATTTTCTTTTGTTACATCTTCTGACATCGGACTCGAACTTCTCTTGAACTTAATTTTAATGTGCGTATTGTTATGCGTTTACTTTTTTACATTGGCTAGATGTATATGGGGAGGGTTGAGATCTCATAAACATGTTTAACCCCGCCGCAACTTTGCGCCTGCCCAAAGTCAGGAGCCGCTGGCTTTTGTAAGTCTTGTTTTATTTTTAATTTTAGTTTCTTGTGTATAATTCAGAGTTTGGTATGACGTCCATTATCACTGTACTAGTATACATATTTGTTAAGGGGCCAGCTGAAGGACACCTACGGGTGTGGGAGTTTCTCGCTACATTAAAGACCCATTGGTGACCTTCGGCTGTTGTCTGCTTTACGGTCGGGTTGTTGTCGCTTTGACACATTCCCTATTTACTTCTTCAATTTTAGTTCTTCATTTATAACATGTATAATCAGTGGCAGGAAAATTACAGAAGAATTTAAGTTTTCCCTTTCGTGATAAAGTCTGTCACAGTTTTCTTTTCGTTATATAGGTGATTTTTCAAAAGAAATTTGACTTAATATGTTAAGTCGATTTCAAGGCGATCACGATTGCATCAATTTAAGATTGTTTTCGCACTTTGAGGATGATTTAGATTGTATCATATGAACTTCATGCCTCGCAAGCTATAAATAAAAAAAAAACGTCTCGCTTTAACAAGAGCCGAGAAAAGCGGGACCGATATATCTAAAAATGGCAATATTTAACGGAAACTGTCAAAACAATGTATATTTAAGAATGATAACATTTTGATCCAATAGATTATATTTGCATGAAATTGTATATTTAAAAAAAAAGATTTCTAAGAATAATGATGTGCAGCAAATCCCTTTTATGAACATTTGGCCTAAATCTGTATTTAGCTATATTTAACGAACCATTCGCGTTCATAACTAAACGCATCGAAGCTTACCGTTTATACCGTATATCCCGCAATACTATGCATTGAATTTATGACTCTTCGTTCGAAAAATAAGATAAATGCATATCAACAACTGTGGAATAATGTATTGATTATAAATGTACTTTGTCGGTAAACGTAGAATTTATTTGTACGAGCTTAAGAAACTGGACGAAAATTAAGGCTTGCCGAATTTTTTCCTGTTTCGCAGCGAGAACTAATACATTTTATATTTCTGACAATATACATATATTGTTTAAAATTTACACCTGGTATTTGAGCATACGTTATTTAAATCTTAACCATTGTCTCTGATTTTTACAATTATTGAAATGCGGACTCGAAGAAAACCCCAAAATGAACTATTACCCAGAAAGAAATATCCATATTACCGATTGATCAACATGGAAGTGGGTAGCAGGATAATTTATTTGAACATGTACAAACAGAGCAAAAAAAATGTTGTTTACCTGTTATTTGTATACAATTACTAGCTAGTTGCAGGATAAAAGCGAATTACTTAATTGTAACCATTTTTTAAAAACTGGTGAACAAATTAAATGGGGTAAAACAAATAGATAGATAAGCTGACTATGCGGTATGTGTTTTTTGTTAAGGCCGTAAGGGGATCTATTGTTTTTTCTTCCTTTGTCATTTGGTCTCTCTTGGAGATTTGTCTCATTGGCATTCATGACATATCTTTTTTATAGATAGCCAGTCTTTTCTGAAATTCAAATGGAAAATTAAGTTATGATGACTATTTTAGCAACGAAATTATTCATTTTTTCTGATAGACAACAAAAGAAGCGATATGCACATCAGAACATAAAGAAGAAAACAATTTACTAGAATGTGTATTCTATTGTATCGTTCCTGATGAAACGGTTCGAAAAGTTACCGGACCAAACACGGATAAATCAAAGTCATTAACTAGAGTTTCAAGTTGCTGGATTTAATTTTAAGTATGGCCAGTGAAGGTGAAACAAGGCTGGTTACCCTTTCATTCAGAAGAAATATGTGTATGCGTCATTTTTGTGGATTACAGGATAAGATAGTTTTAATCTTTATATGAAAAAAGTAGTTTTTTTTAGAGAAAATGCAGCTTTTTGTTACATCCTTCTACCTGTCTGATCCAAAATCGGATAAAATATTTCTAAAATCCCTGTTAATTTAAAAAAAAATTCAGATAACAGGGGATGTCACATGACCACCTCTTTTCAGGACACCAACCCGTTTCGGAGGAAAACGTAATTCTTAGGAAGGTTATTCAGAATGATATTCATAACTGTTAGGGGTAATGAACGAAAATAAAATCTTAAACATTTTGTAGGATTCCTTACCTGCTACATGAATCGTGGGAGACGTCATTGCATTTATAGCATCACTCTAATACACGTTTCTCGCTAGATGAAAACCCTATTGGGAGGGTGTTAACAATACATCCTGGTCTCTTGTCAAGAGTTGTCACACTGGCATTCGTACCACATCTTCCTTTTTATATCGTATTGTTCCTTTCGGTTGCACTTCTTGGAAACTAGAGTCGTGTCTGTATATTTGTTAAAATTTTCAAAGCATGGATGCATAACGCACACTATTTAAGTAGAGCAAAATGATTTCCCATAAAACTAGATACATTTTTTGTTTGTTTTGTACATTGTATGTATATAATTTTTACACCAATCAATATATAAAAATCCACAGTTTGTTAGACAAAAATGTTAGAAAGCTCAAACTTTTAATTTTCTTTAAAAAGATATTGGTCTTGAAAAATATTTTCTATAAAAACATTTTGTCAAAAGATAAATGATTTAACCAAATTTAGAAGCAGTACTAATGAACTTGAAATAGCAAACCGAAGACACAACGGGATACCTTTAAATAACATATTTGATACATAACGTTACAATGACATGGTGGAGGATAAAATTCATGACTTCTTGGATGTTATTCGCATAAAACTAAAAGGGTCCAGTTTCATTTTAGTTGTATCGTCATAGTTTGATGATGAATCAATATTTTTCTTTGGCTGATGTCAAATGAAATTTCAAAAGGTATAATGCTATTATGAAAATTTCAGGGACTAAATTTTCGACTCTTTCTTGATACCATTTGCTAGTAGGGTCTTCAGGAAACGATAATAGTCCGTCGGAAGGGGACGAGAAATGGCTGACACATGTTAAGAGAGAGACACCCTTGTAGATTTCGTAAAAGAGCAGGCTAATGCCGCTACAAGGAAGAATTCGCACCCTCAAAGTTGAAATGGATAGATATAAGTTGCAAAACTTGTTTCCCAATCCACTATAAATAAATATGTTTAAACTTTTATGTTAAAAATCATAGAGTGTGGTACTAAGATTAGAAATGCATAATTAATAAGTCATAAGTGACCCGCCAGATCTTTCTTTAGTAGTACAACGGTAATGATTGTGTTCACTCGCTCATTATCTTTGGCAAACCACGGTGTGTATTGTCTCCTTTTTATTATACATTTTGATTTGTAGTAATTTTAAGTGAAAAAAACATCACAATTATTTGTATACTTTGATTTAACTGTAAGTGTGTTGCTGCTCAAAGTGTCTTGATTTACAAGCAGAAATTGTTTATTTTTTGTCATCAAAACAGTTTCCGGAAAAATTTAGCACACATAATTAACGTGTATGTTTATTTGACAGATAGACGATGGGAAGCAGGCAGCTAAATCGGGTAAGGTTTATAAAAATGAGAAAAATCTGTTTATTCGTATTTGTTATAAACCGTTATCCTTTTTCATTAAAAAAAAAGTTACATCGTATTCCGAATTCGGGTTTGACTAAATGTCAGTTTTATTTCAATGCACATGAGTTCATAGACCTATTCAATGTATCTCTTGTTTTAGCTAAAAAAATTAACATAAATTAACGTATCATGTATAAAGTGTCGTTTTCATTCCATAACATTGCGTCGCTGCTTCCTATTATCGTTATTATTATTTTATACATACTATTAAAGAAAGTATCATCGTCAATTTTAATTATTTTCATAAACCCCGTTCAACATGTTGTTGAATGCTGCTCAAATGATTACTCTGCTTTGTGCATTTTGTAAACATTTGAAAGTAAAATCACAACAATACTCCGATTTAAGTTCAAAACGGAAAGTCGCTAATCAAATGGCAAAATTAAATGATCAAACTCATTAAATGAATGAACAAAAACGTCATATTTCTGACTTGAAATGCATGATTGCTATATTCACAACATTCTGTGTTTAAAGCTTATGTAACGAAAGTTTTTGAAGATAAAGGTTTTACGTTTATGTTACACAGATGTGGACCATTACAACTTTTCAAGTAGTCCTAGTTAGATTTTGAAATGTTTAAACTTATAACCACAGTCTCTTTACAATTAATTTCTTTCACATTATTAAAATTTGGCTATATTTCTATCGTATAAACGAAACATGTGCCATTCAATCTAGTCCGTTTGAGCTACCAGTGTGGGTCATTAGAACTTCTTGCATGTTTGAATGGCTTTTGTCATGGATTGGTATCTGTCATATATGTTATAGTGAATACTTTTGAGACAAGTTAAGGCAGTTAGTGAACAGTATAACAATGTTATCAAACTTGTGGTTTATGACAGTGATGATGTACTTATATCCTTTACGATATTTGGTTTTGATCGTTGATGATCAAGGTAAATTTAGAAAAGCGTTTCAGGCCCATCCTATTTTATAATGCTACTTTTAAGTTTTTATAAACATTGGACAGTCCGTCTCAAAAGTCCTAATTGTTATATAGGGGTATTTCTTGAAGTGTTATGATTTAAGTTTAAACAACCACGTCATGAACATCGGAACAAATGTTGTTTCAAACTGTTTATTTACCCAATTATATAAATCGTACATTTTCTGACAAATTTTTAAAGGTTATGATTAAAACAGGATATGACTTATCATTAGGCTATACCTGTTTAGAAACACAACGGTTGTCACATGTTAATGAGATACATGTTGTCCATTAACACTATGTAATGTAACTAAATGTGTTGAATTGGTCTCTCTTTGATTTCACGTCACTTCTCTGTCCAATGTTCTATTTTATTTATAAGTTTATAATTAGTATATTTTTAATACCATTTTTCAAGCAAAGGGATGTAGAAATTTTAACCGAAATTTGTAAGACCTTTCATTATAGAAAAGATATAAAATTATATGATATTATTTAAAATATATATTATAATAAAAAAAAACAGATTTATTTAATCGATTAAAAATGAATGAATATTTTCTAAAAAAGAAAAAGAACTCAACTAGTTGATCACGTCGACTTCAATGTCATTTAAGGGAGTAACAACCACTCTGACTGATATAGATTTAGCTCGTTTATTTTTCATGAAAATTTTACGAAATATTTACTTTTATAAGTTTACAAATATGTGAACATTTCTAGAAATTTTAACCACATAATTTACAGGACTACTTTGGTTGGATATATAGCACTTTGACAAACAGTAACTTTGATTGATGAAAAGCTTGATTGCTCCTAACTAATAGTATGTGACTAAAACGCTTAGCTGACTCTAAAGAGTTAACTACCGTACGTGTTATGTACCCTCTTAGGTCATTTCCAGTTGTCTGTTGCAATATGTGTTTAATATCAAACCTAAATGAAAGGTCCGTTCCATCTTTGGTTAGTTTCGAAAGAATTGAGAATAAAAACGCGGTATGTGTCTAAGATACAGCTACCGAACAATGGAGCAGAACACAGTTCGAGGTCATCAATGGGTCTTCAACTCCGAAATAAAGATAGACACATATATGTCCCCAAAATGTCTTGCTGTGAGTATACAGTTCCCGAATGATCACTTCTTTTAAACACATATTTATCTTTGTTATCTTTTACTAAAAATATTTGAACTTTGAATGACAAATAGACTTTTTACTTTACAAATGCAGATGCACGAGTTTTATTCCCTCCCTGACAATGATACAGTAGGCATTATTGTTCTCAAAACGTTACTTTTGCCTTATCTGACTTTATATCTTATTGCACCTAGTATCGGCTGTGTGTCAAAATAAACAAACGCTATCCAGGCATGTTGACATCGGAGTCTTCTAAACTGACTTTTAATTTGTCAATCACTGTTTTTTTTTCTCCATTTTTCAGAGATATATGAAGAAAATTGAGACATCACAAACATGTTTAACCCCACCGCATTTTTGCCCTTGTCCCAAGTCAGGAGCATCTGGCCTGTTTTGATGTTGTAAAATGTTTCATTTTAGTTTCATTTATGTACTTCGGTGTTTAGTATGACGTCCGTTATCAATAAACTAGTTAACATGTTTAACCCCGCCACATTATTTATGTATGTGCCTGTCCCAAGTAAGGAGCCTGTAATTCAGTGGTTGTCGTTTGTTAATGTGTTACATATTTGTTTTTCGTTCATTTTTTTACATAAATAAGGCCGTTAGTTTTCTCATTTGAATTGTTTTACATTGTCTTATCGGGGCCTTTTATAAGTGACTGTGTGGTATGGGCTTTGCTCATTGTTGAAGGCCGCACGGTAACCAAAAGTTGTTAATGTCTGTGTCAT
This sequence comes from Mytilus trossulus, assembly GCF_036588685.1. Classification (NCBI taxonomy): domain Eukaryota; kingdom Metazoa; phylum Mollusca; class Bivalvia; order Mytilida; family Mytilidae; genus Mytilus; species Mytilus trossulus. The sequence continues at coordinate 52,672,395 of NC_086380.1, forward strand.
TTTAGTCTTTTGTGGATAGTTGTCTCATTGGCAATCATACCACATCTTCTTTTTTATATAGTACACATTTTTGTATAGGGACCAGCTGAAGCACGCATCCTTTGTCAATCGTAGACTAGTTCCGTACCTGACAAAATTGACTTTTGCTAATGCAAAGCATACTGAATTGAAAGTGATGTATTGATTCAACTATTTTTTTGGAAAAATATTTTCTGATATCAAAATTGCTATAATTAACAACGAATTAATGCAATTAAGAGATTTGAAAACCTTACAGATTACTCACATTACGAACAGGTAAATTTGTTCTTTCTGCTAGCTCGAGCTCTCCATTGTAAATAGAAATGAATGTCTCTCATAAGGGAGACAACTAAAAAGGGATCTCTAATTTCAGGGCCAATCACGGGATTTGGCAAATAGTCTATTGAAAATAAAAAATTCTGGTTTAAGTGTAAACCGGACAAAATACTTTAACTTATAAAGATCTATAGAATCTCATATCTGACATTCTAAAACAAATTAGTGTTATAACAAAATGCTTAAACTCTTTCGTCAGGTTTTTTTTCCGCAAATATTACGACTACTGTCATTATGTAAAGTAATTTAGTTTGCATGAAAATAGCGTGTTAAACTGAACATCTTTAGTGTGTACAAAACTTCAGGAATGCATAGTATCAAAAGTATAAATGCAATATTTGTCAAGATAAAAATAAATGTTGTATGTCTATGTAGTCTATACCGTTATAAGAAAGACCAGTAAAAATCTGCAAATATTGCATTTGTCTTAACAAAAATAGAATAGAAACAAAATATATTTGATACTATTGTACAAAAAAAAATTTCGAATGGAGAATACTTCTTAAATGGAATATAATGTTTTTCTTACAGGATCTCTTAGAAGCAGCTAAAGGCGGATACTTACAAAAGGTCAAAGATTATCTTTCCAAAGGCGCAGATATAAACTATAGCAAATGGGTGAGAATATTATCATAGACATCTTAATTAACTAGATATATTGTATTTAGTTAAGTATGGCGTTCATTATCACTGAACTAGTGTAAATATTTGTTTAGGTGACAGTTGAAGGACGCCGCCGGGTGCGGCAATTTCTCGTTGTATTGAAGACCTGTTGTTGACCTTCTGTTGTTGTCTGTTCTATAGTTGGCTTGTTGTCTCATTGACACATTCCCCATTTCCATTCTCAATTTTATTGAACAAAAACAAAATAACAAACAATTGACAAAATAGTATTTATCGTCATTCTTCCCAAAATATGGCTTATTAATAATACAACAGAAGTATAACGCTTGTATGTTCGTTGTTTAAAACAAATTATGTTTTTGGTATCAAATGCTATTTGAAAATAATAAGGGCCATAACTAGCAATAGCCGCTTGCGAGAATGAATGGTGCAAAGAGCTCCATCTCATCCACAATAACCATAAGTATTCGTCACATACAATGTGTTTTGTATATTTCGTAGTCAATTTTACTATCAACTACAGCAACCTTTTTGTTCACGTCTTTGTTAGATATATTTGTATGTTTGTTTGAATTTTTTGTTAGTTGTTGTATATGCCTGTGATGTTTGTCAACACATTCGTGCTGGATCCCAATTATTGTCACATCAAGCAAATATATATGTTTTGGGTGCACATTCAATTTTGTCAATATAATGAAACTGTTAACAACTGTCATACAATAAGGATGTTTTTCCTGCCATTTTCTTACGATAAAGGCCTGTACAAAGTCAGGAATAGGATACTAGTAGTTGTTTTTGCAATCGTTCCGTTGGTGGATTGCGTTTAATTTTGTCATTTTTGATGTGCTTTATCCTTTTTGAATTTAACTTTAAGTTCGGTATTGTTTCTATACTTTTGTCCATACATATTATCTATACATTGTGTTGCATAAAATAAGCAATATTTTTCAAACCGATGTTTTTAATGCGTATTGATAAGGTGTGTACCCATTTGTTGAAATGACAAAATGAAGCTTCCTTATTTGCTGGTATTGAGGTATAAGGTTGTTTGTGTTCATTTCATTCTGAATAATTTGATATAACATATTCTATTCGACGGGGGTAGGCTCTTTTCATTTCATAGAATGTATTGTTATGATTGATAGATTTTATTTAGTATAAGAAATTAATTTAAATGTAAATTTGTTTTCAATTCTTATTATGAATTATGTTTGTTTCTCTGTTTGTCTTATATAATTTACCGTAAACATTCATAGCTTCGTTGTTAACATGAAAGTTAATCGATCAGAGCATACACTACGTAGTGGTCAGTGATATTTAAAACATTTCCATTGATCTGACAGTTTGATTCCAATAATTCTAGAACCACAAGCCGAACAATTTCATTATGAACCAAACACCAACATGAGTGTACGTTCTTAAATGTCAAGCTGCGGTTATCATCCCAAATTAAATTTCAAAGTGTAAACAAAGTTTACCACAGGTATCATAAGCAGTGATCATTGGTAATGAGGTATTGGTCCAATCCACACTACTGCACTCACATATACAGCTTATAATGTTCCGATACAATTGATATAGTTAATACTATCAGAGCGAAACAGTCGTTTGCAAAAAAAGACTAGTATTAAATTCAAAACGTGGACTCTATTGGAACTCTAATTTAAATGAAATATTATCATGATCATCACTCGTACTTGTTTATAGAAATGAACTTTAGCTACTATGCCTAAACTAGATATGGAATACAGCATGTGAAATATCATAACGAATGGGTATAACTTCATAATTGGAATAAAAATGTTTAGATAACTTTAGACTTAAACACGGAAGTATATACTAAAATGCCTGCATAACTTATTTTATATGTTCCAAGATCAGTGTGTTATTCATATATGCAATACAAGCATAATACACGAGTATTTTTTTTTACAAATGAAGTTAACTATTGCTTTGGATGCCAAATAAAGACAACAGGAGTATACCTATATTCAATAGTCATATATCGAGTAAGCAAAACCGAATCCGGGTTACAAACTAAAACGGCTGGAAACACATCAACTATAAGAGGAAAACAATAGAACAACAGAAAAAACTGAACTGCAACAAAAACAAACGCCAACATTAATATTCATCGATGGTTCATTTTGTAAAGAAAATGGAACATATCACTTATTATACAAATATGTTATTTTAGTTTGCAATATACAAAAAATTATCACGTGGTTTTAGTTTTTAATTGAATTTGTATAAAGTAATTTTGCTTTCAACTTGAGTTGTGGTATATAAACATTGATGACAGGTCTTGTATGTCTAATTTAAAAAAAAAATACTTGGTTAAAAACACGATATAGTGAGGAATATGATACTTGCGATAAAGGTTGAGTAAACCAAACTATTGTCAACCAATCAATATGCTCTCTCAAGAAAATGTGCGTTTGATAGATAATCAGCAGTGAAGACGGATCTTACCACATGACAATTGTACATAATGTGTAGGTGGAATAAATGCCAAGATTTTCTACAAGTTTTTCGGTTTTTCTATAGCGAAACAACTTTGTGTCTCTCCTCTTTACTTTTTCAAAATGTATTATGAGACAGAGTTTATTAGTTTGTATAGAACATATATAGTCTTGTATTAGAGATTTACGAAACAATAGATTCAGCTACCTGTAACTCATATTTTGACATAAAGGTCGAAAGTGACTACGCTGGGCATCTGAGTACCAAAGCCAATGAAAAACAAGAAGATTTCGATTTTGAAATTATACATTTCCTTCATTGTAGCATGCTCATCAGGAAATATATCACATTAACGGCGTATGTCGTATACATTTCTAAACTAATATGGTTTTCAAACGTTTTCATCTGCTATTCAGACTATGTTTAACGTTACTACGTGTATTAGCAAAACATTTGAACCATGGTAAAAAAACTCATCGAAACGTACAACGATTTTAAAAACAAATATCCAGTATCAACCTAACAAATAATACACCATGTATCATGTATATGGTCTTGAGTTATTGATTACAGGTGCTGACGTTGTGTATCCTATCATTATTTTTTGCAGGTTCCATTTTGTTTTCTTACTATTATGTCCTTTATGGTCGTTTGACTCCTGACACGACTATGTATATGATGATCCGGCTTTCATGTTGTTGGCTTTGTAGTTTTCCTGATTGTGCTAGATTTAGATGTGTGACTCGAATGTATGACATTTGTATAACAGAATTTGATTATTCTTCCTCGTATTTATATTTTACTTAAGGTGGTATCCAACACCCTCACTAAAATTAATTTGGCTCGTCTATTTTTCATAAATTTTGACAAAGTATTTACTTTGACCCTTTGACAAAAACATAAAAATTTCAAAACATTTGAACCAGCCATTTTATCAGAAAAGTTACACTGGTTATATAGCAGTTTGACAAACACGAATTTTGAACATTGAGAAGCTAATATTCCATTAACAACACAACGTAATTAAAACGTATAGCTGATTTTACAGAGTTATCTCCCTGTAGTTTTAGGTACCACCTTAAATTAAACTGTATGTCGCGTTAGTTTATGTTTGCTTATGATGTACCATTAACTATCATCTTCAGACGCTTGTTGTGTGTTTGCTTATGATGTACTATTAACTATAATCTACAGACGCTTGTTGTGTGTTTGATTAATATGTACTATAAACTATCATCTACAGACACTTGTTGTGTGTTTGATTAATATGTACTATAAACTATAATCTACAGACACTTGTTGTGTGTTGTCGTCTTTGCTAGTTGTAAATGTTTGTTTGTATGGATTTATATATTTTTTAAAGTTATAGTGTATATATGATGTATGTATACAATATGTGCTTCAAGATCCAAATCATAGTCACGTCAAACAATTTTGATTGTTTGGATTGCTCACGCAATATTATCAGCATAATGGAACCATATTAAGCGAGTTATACAAAACCATTAACGACAAGATTTTCTTTGTAAAATGCATATTCAAAGTCAGGAATATGTCAGTTGCTGTCAGGTCTTTTCATTTGTTGGCACATATACTACATCTTAAATTTACAAAGGCAGAAGAATAAGATTGTATAGACTCGGATGGAAAGTAACCATATTGGCACATATACTACATCTTATATCTAAGGCAGGAGAATTAGATTTTGTAGACTTCGTTGGAGAGGTGCTTTATTGACATTTTTACTACATCTTATATCTACAAAGACAGGAAAATAAGATTTTGTAAACTTGGACGGAGAGTTGCCTTCTTGGCACATATACTACATCTTATATCTACAAAGGCAAGAAAATAAGATTTTGTAGACTTGGATGTCAAGTGACCTTATTGGCACATATAATACATCTTATATCTACAAAGGCAGGAGAATAAAATTTTGTAGACTTGGATTGAGAGGTGTCTTATTGGCACATATACTAAATCTTATATCTACAAAAGCAGGAAAATAGGATTTTGTAAACTTGGATGGAGAGGTGTCTTATTGGCACATATAATACATCTTATATCTACAAAGGCAGGAGAATAAGATTTTGTAGACTTGGATTGAGAGGTGTCTTTTTGGCACATATACTACATCTTATATCGACAAAGGCAGGATAATAAGATTGTATAGACTTAGATGGAGAGCTACCGTTTTGGCACATATACTATCTCTTATATCTACAAAGGCAAGATAATAAGATTTTGAAGACTTAGATGGAGAGTTACCTTATTAGCACATATACTACATCTCATATCCACAAAGGTAGGAGAATACGATATTGTACACTTGGATGGAAAGTGACCTTATTGGCACATATGCAACATCTTATATCTACAAAGGCAGGAGATTATGATTTTGTAGACTTGGATAGAGAGGTGCCTTATTGGCACATGTATTACATCATATATCTACAAAGGCAGGAGAATAAAATGTTGTAGACTTGGATGGAAAGGTGCCTTATTGGCACATATACTACATCTTATATATACAAAAGCAGGAGAATAAGATTTTGTAGACTTGGATGGAAAGTAACCATATTGGCATATATACTACATCTTATATCTTCAAAGGCAGGAGAATATGATTTTGTAAACTTGGATGGAGAGGTGCCTTATTGACACATCTACTACATCTTATATCTACAAAGGCAGGATAATAAGATTTTGTAGTCTTGGATGGAGAGGTGCCTTATTGGCAAATATACTACAACTTATATATATACAAAGGCAGGAAAATAAGATTTTGTAGACTTGGATGGCAAGTAACCTTATTGGCACATATACTACATCTTCTATCTACAAAGGCAAGTGAATTTGATTTTGTAGACTTGGATGGAGAGGTGCCGTGTTTGCACATATATTATATCTTATATCTACAAAGGCAGGATAATAAGATGTTGTAGAATTGGATGGATAGTTACCTTATTGGCACATATACTACATCTTCTATCTACAAAGGCAAGTGCATTTGATTTTGTAGACTTGGATGGAGAGGTGCCGTGTTTGCACATATATTACATCTTATATCTACAAAGACAGGAAAATAAGAGTTTGTAGACTTCGATGGAAAGTAACCTTATTGGCACATATAATACATTTTATATTTACAAAGGCAGAACAAGAGTTTGTAGACTTGGATGGAAAGTAACCTTATTGGCACATATGCAACATTCTATATCTACACAGATTTTGTAGACTTCGTTGGAGAGGTGCTTTATTGACACATATACTACATCTTATATCTACAAAGGCAGGATAATATGATGTTGTAGACTTCGATGAAGAGTTACCTTATTGGCGCATATTCTACATCTTATATCTACAAAGGCAGGAGAATAAGATTTTGTAGACTTGGATTGAGATTTGTCTTATTGGCACATAATCTACATCTTATATCTACAAAGGCAGGAAAATAAGATTTTGTAGACTTGGATTGAGATTTGTCTTATTGGCACATAATCTACATCTTATATCTACAAAGGCAGGAAAATAAGATTTTGTAGATAACAGTTTCATACGTACAAAGGAAGGTAAACAAAATGAAACAAACGAATCAAATTCCGAACAGTTTTGAGCATTAGAAATGAGGGTAAACAAATTGTGTCAAACTAAGTCAGACAACAAACCATGCATGGGGAAAAGGCGACTAAAAGATGAACTTTGTCCGTAGATGGGCTAACCAATGTTTGCGAAAGCATGTTTAATGCATGCCGAAAATGCTTTGTAAGACAAATTAAATGTAGTGATCTTAATATTATTTTTTACTTCTCTTTAATCTTTTTCTGTGTGTCTTTTTAATTTTTAGCCATGGCGTTGTCAGTTTGTTTTATATTTACGAGTTTGACTGTCCCTTTGGTATCTTTCGTCCCTCTTTTCAACATGTTCAAGTATACATCACATAATTGTGTGTGGACAATTTGACAATAAAATTAATGGTTAGCAATGTGTTTGTAATATCAAGTAGCTATAATTTTGTTTAATTCTTGAGATGAAACCTGCTTTCATCTTCTGCAATTGAGTAGGCATAAAAAAAACCAGAATGGTACACAATTGTTGTACTTCTCAATTTCGGATGCTCATCTCAGCTTATTCTCAAGCTTGTGTTTACAGAAATAGCTTCACATATCACTATATATATATATGAGTTAAGTGGTTTTTATTTCTAAAAAAATGTTATATCAGATAAATAGATAAATGAGTGTTGTGAGCAAATTCTTCGTTATGACATAACAAGAACAAATTACGAGAATATTAGGCATAATTTTTGTATTTGTGTTCTTAATTCCTGAATTAGTTTTAGTGCTTTATAATAGCTATTGCATTAATGTTAGTTTATCTGCATTTTATGTTTGCTTATATGCTTTAATTATGCTTATTAATTGCTGTGCTTGATAACATTATTTATTTTGCATGATGTGCTGCAGGTTTTATGTGTTTTTTGTATTGTGCTTGTCTTATATGTATGTCGGATAAAAGCTCTACAGAGATTTTGTTGTATTGTTATATGTATAACCGACTTAAAAAAATCTTTGTATGCTTTAATGCTTTATGCAGTATATTTGACCAAATCAAATGTGTCCTGCTTAGTTAGTACTTTATACGTCACAGTTAGACCAACGCACTTCAGCGTATCTAACAACAAGTTAGCGTCACAATGTCGCACATCAGCGCGTTAACCAAGGCACCTGAGCGTGGACCATCGGACTGAGTACGTCTGAGTCAGTGACAACCCTACAACAGATGTATCCATCGGATCGCCATCATTGATGGTGATACATGGCTGTTTACATAATGTATATACAACTCGTCTAAACATCAACCCAACAATGTTAGATCTGTAAATTTGCTTTCGCAAATTTTTGGTTCTTCCCTCGCCGGGATTCGAACCCATGCTACTGTATATGATGTCTGTATACAATATATGCTGCTGAATCCCAATTATTGTCACGTCATTCAATTTTGTCTGTTTGGATCGATCAAGCAACATTATAATTATAAAAGAACTGGGGGTTTAGCGAGCTATAAAACCACATTAACGCCAACATTTTCTTTGGAAAATACCAATACCAAGTTAAAAATATATGAGTAGCTATCAGGTCTTTTCATTGGTTGAACCTTTTTATCAGTTATTACAGACTTCACCTTTTTGATTTTACCGTTGAGTTCGATATTTGTGTTTGTACATTATTGTATCTAATTATCATAAAGCATGAATTCACGGACAATGGATATATCAGTTATCTGTATTGATATTTGAAAAATACTGCCTATTTACAATACTCCATGGACAATGACAATATCAATTTTCTGTATTGGTATGTAAAATATAAACTGCCTAATTACAATACTCCATAGAACACATTGGTCTGTATTTGTTTGTTAATGTCTGGTTATCTGATAGGTTGGTGGATATAGTGTTCATATTTACAATACTCTATAGAACAATTCATTCAGACATTGGTCTGTATTTGTTTGTAAATGTCTGGTTATCTGATAGGTTGGTGGATATAGTGTTCCTATTTACAGTACTCCATAGAACAATTCATTCAGACATTGGTCTGTATTTGTCTGTTAATGTCTGGTTATCTTATAGGTTGGTGGATATAGTGTTCCTATTTACAATACTCCATAGAACAATTCAGTCAGACATTGGTCTGTATTTGTCTGTTAATGTCTGGTTATCTTATAGGTTAGTGGATATAGTGTTCCTATTTACAATACTCCATAGAACAATTCAGTCAGACACTGGTCTGTATTTGTCTGTTAATGTCTGGTTATCTTATAGGTTGGTGGATATAGTGTTCCTATTTACAATACTCTATAGAACAATTAATTCAGGCATTGGTCTGTATTTCTTTATTAATGTCTAGTTATCTTATAGGTTGGTGGATATAGTGTTCCTATTTACAATACTCTATAGAACAATTAATTCAGACATTGGTCTGTATTGGTTTGTTAATGTCTAGTTATCTTATAGGTTGGTGGATATAGTGTTCCTATTTACAACACTCCATAGAACAATTAATTCAGACATTGGTCTGTATTTGTTTGTTAATATCTGGTTATCTTATAGGTTGGTGGATATAGTGTTCCTATTTACAATACTCCATAGAACAATCAATTCAGACATTGGTTTGTATTTGTTTGTTAATGTCTGGTTATCTTATAGGTTGGTGGATATAGTGTTCCTATTTACAATACTCTATAGAACAATTAATTCAGGCATTGGTCTGTATTTGTTTATTAATGTCTAGTTATCTTATAGGTTGGTGGATATAGTGTTCCTATTTACAATACTCCATAGAACAATTAATTCAGACATTGGTCTGTATTTGTTTGTTAATGTCTGGTTATCTGATAGGTTGGTGGATATAGTGTTCCTATTTACAATACTCTATAGAACAATTAATTCAGGCATTGGTCTGTATTTGTTTGTTAATGTCTAGTTATCTTATAGGTTGGTGGATATAGTGTTCCTATTTACAATACTCCATAGAACAATTAATTCAGGCATTGGTCTGTATTTGTTTATTAATGTCTAGTTATCTTATAGGTTGGTGGATATAGTGTTCCTATTTACAATACTCTATAGAACAATTAATTCAGGCATTGGTCTGTATTTGTTTGTTAATATCTAGTTATCTTATAGGTTGGTGGATATAGTGTTCCTATTTACAATACTCTATAGAACAATTAATTCAGGCATTGGTCTGTATTTGTTTGTTAATGTCTAGTTATCTTATAGGGTGGTGGATATAGTGTTCCTATTTACAATACTCCATAGAACAATTAATTCAGACATTGGTCTGTATTTGTTTGTTTATATCTGGTTATCTTATAGGTTGGTGGATATATTGGTCCTGTCATATTTAATTGGGTTTATCTATCTTTTTTCCATCTGCGGATATTAACTGTTTCTGTCGTCAATTTGTTTCACAATAAGAAAAGGGTCTAAAAACCTGTGATCTTTATCACTTCGTATTGTTATACCTACAGCAGACACGTTTGGTTCATGGATTCTTTCAAAACGAATAAAAGTAAACATAGTACCATCATATTTATGTTGTTTTTATTTAAGTAATATTAAATTATTCATGAATATGGGATGTACAGTTACTCTAAAAAGTGAATAACTACAGTATAAAGTTTAGTTTGGTATATTTCAATGTATATTCGTCTTAGCTTTAACCACGTTGACATCTATAACTGCTGCTTTTTTTTTACCAATGAGACAACTTCAAACTACGTATCAAATGATGTAGATGTTAACAGATTATCTCTTTCTCTCTCTCTCTCTCTCTCTTTTTCTAATCTATCTAATTTAATTGCCTTGATTTAAACCTCTTTTTGGAATGTACCCATCAAAAAAACCAACTGTTATACTGTGAGTGTGATATAAATAAACTCATCATAGATACCAAGAATAAAATTTAATATTTATTTCAGACGCGCGTTTCGTCTACAAAAGATTCATCAGTGACGCTCGAATCAAAAATATTATAAAAGGCCAAATAAAGAATGAAGTTGAAGAGCATTGAAGACCAAAAATTTCTAAAAGTTTTGCCAAATACAGCATGATATTGTTCGTTTGTATGTTTGTTGGAGTTAAAAGCTCCGTTCGGTGATATTGGTTATACCATGGCGACCAGTTGTGTGCTGGTTGAAGAATCTGGAGTAAACAGACAGAAAAAACTGGCTTTCTGTAAATATGGCTTTTTTAAAATTTTAATGGGATTTTAATACACATCACCATGAGAATGTTTACTAGTAATCAACTGAATCCTTATGAACAGTTTTATTAAAATGCAATCTATATATTTGTACTCTAATCATTTGATGTGTATGAGCTTTTGATTTTGCAAATTGATAAGGAACAATTTCTCTCGGAGATCAGTATTTTTGTGATTTTACTTTTTGTATGACATAACCCTTTTACTTCTCGAGGATAATGCCAACATTGTATTTTTTGTTTCAGTGTGATGGTACTCCCTTACACGCAGCTGCTGAACGTGGATTCATCAACATAGTTAAAGTGTTATTAGAAAGAACAGATATAGATCAAAATAAACAAAAAGAGGTACGAGATGCCATTTTTTACAGGATTGCCTAACTTTGTTACATCTTCCATCAAAATCAAAGAAGAGGCCAGGAATACTACAAATAAAAATGATAGGGTAAAATAGATTGGTAAATCTTTTGAGACATTAAAAAGGGAAGAAAACTAATGTTAGAATTACACATATCCTGATACATATTACAAAAAGTAAATGTGATGTGATTGTCAATAAAACAACTTTCAACTACTATAAATGTCGTAAATGTAAGCACCTTGTCTGTTTCTGTTATATAATTTTGACATCTGTAACTATATCTTATCATATTTCGATTGCCTTGCTGATACCTCTTTTTGGAAATCTGCCCGTAATGATACCAACAGTTATACCATGAGTGCGATCCAAATTACCATGTTATTGTTGTGCATATCTCTTTTGTATTAGACGCCACGTACAGAAATTGTCAATCCAAAGGGAACAGGTTTTTGTGGTGGATGGGAAAAAAAACATACAGAATAATTGAACTTCTGGAAAATAGGCAACCTGTGTCACTGATAATTAGATTTATATACAGATTATCATGAACATGTTTTATGTAGACAAGTAATTAACATAAACCACATTTACAGTTTCAACAAAATTAAGATTCGCAAAAAAAACTGTACTCATTTGTATGAATTGTTTTTGTTAACTTTCATATGATGCAATGAACTGTACAAGCTTTTCATTTTAGTTTAATGGTGATACTCCCTTACACTCAGCTGCTAGTGGTGGACATCTCGACATAGTACAATTGTTATTAGAAAGAACAGATATAGATCCAAATATAAAAAATGAGGTATGTGATGACGTGTTGTACACATTTGTTAATCTTTGTTGAAACTTTCTTCAAAATCAATGTTAACATAATGTTGCTGTACTCATCTCAGCAAAGTACTGTGATCTTTAGATTGAAAAAACGTGATGTATCTAGAATATTCGAAATGCCAAAACATAGGTATACCCAAATCATTGAGGATTTATAGGAAACAAAGATAAATAATAATTTAAACTAAGTACATATGTTCCCTATAGTATGATCTTTCTAATTTTAATGCCAAATTAAATTATTACCCAATTTCATGGTCCATGGAACATTGAAAAGGATAGTGCAAGTGGGGCATCCGTGTACTTTGGACACATTCTTGTTTGATAAATTTTGAAGATCAGAATCTTCGCGGATCGACTACAGAAGATGTAGAATTATTGCAAACATGGTTTTTATTAAATGCACCATCAACTTAATACATGATTCTGATTACAGCTTTTACATTAATGCTAGCAAGACAAATCTTTGTTTGACTTGCTTGCCTTGCTTGTATCAATGTTTGGTCAAGCATGGCAATTAAGATAGGCGGGCCTTCAGCTTGGATACATCATACTTAAATTTTATTGGACGTTATGTTTGAAGTTATTTCAAAACATCACAAGATGACAAATATAAAGCGCAATCTTAGAAATGGAAGCCATAAAATTGTATTTGTTTTTTCTCGAAGATATGCATTTTTTTTATCATCTAACTGAAAAGACTGTCGTCAAGTACTTTTAGTAAAACAAAAAAGCTATTCGAACACACCTACTCTGATTTTGTGATTCACTACATAGGTATTTCATTTGACCCATATATTTCATCTTTTAGTACTGTGATTTTTGTTTATGTTATAAAGTCAACCTGTAGCTTTGTAATATAAAAATTATAGAATCTGAAGCGAGATGATGTATCAAATATTCTTGCTTTTTACGTTTTCAAGACAAAGTATTCATCTCAAACACATCCTAACGTAAGAAGGTGCACTTGATTTTTTAATAAAAGGGATAAATTAAGTATAGGGGGGGGGGGGACTTAATTTTATCCCTTTTATTTATTATGTATATTTTTATTGCGCACTTTGGATTGATTTTTGCTTGTAAACCTTCAAACTGATTATTCTTTGTTTATAGAGAAGGCGATAAATGGCTTCTGTAATGTTTACTATAGTAAGAAATTTGTTAAAAGTAAATAGAAACAAATAAAATAACATATAATATAATTTTCATCTCAAATTTCAAATACGAAGTGTTTTCTTGTAAAAAAAAAACCAACCATTTGCATAAGTTTTCAATTTATCTATTACATATTTAGGCAGAACAATTAGATAGCTAGACATGGTTATCTATCAAGTTGGATGAAAAAAATGCATAACCTCCATTCTTTAAAAATTAATACGGACGGAAAACATATCAATCTATATGTTTAGTTATTTCCGTGTTCGTCCTTCCATTATGTAACTCAAGAAAAAAAATCAAAAAATTGGTAACAATTGTATCAAAAAGAGAAAATCGAGTGAACCTTTTTATGATAGGGTGTGTTTGAGATACATATTTTGTCTTAAAAACGTACAAAGAAAGAACAAAAAAAGTACTTGATGACAGTCTCTTCTGTTGGATGATAAAAAAGCATATCTTCGAGAAAAAAACAAATACAACTTGTTGGCTTCCATTTCTACGATTGCGCTTTATATTTGTCATCTTGTGATGTTTTAAACTTTAGTATCCTTAACTTCAAACATAACGTCCAATAAAATGTAAGTATGATGTATACAAGCTGAAGGCCCGCCTATTGTCTTGCTAGCATTAATGTTAAAGCTGTAAAATAAATTCCATGATGAATAATCAGCTGTTTTTTTCAAACTCGATGGAAACAAATGTCGTTTACATTGATATTTATCATCTTTGTTATATTGCTGATTGATTAGTTTCTTGTCTAGAGATATTTGAGGCGAGGGGAAGACCTACAACTGTTCTCTTTAAGGTGGTACCTAACACTTTCACTAAAATTAATTTGGCTCGTTTAATTTTCATAAAATGTTGACAAAGTATTTACTTTGATTATTTAACAAAAATAGAAAAAGAATCAAAAAATTTGAACCAACCGTTTTGTCAGATAAATTACACTGGTTATATAGCAGTTTGACAAACACCAATGTTGATCATTGTGAAGCTTAATATTCCCTTTACAACACAACGTAATTAAAACGTTAAGCTGATTTTACAGAGTTATCTCCCTGTAGTGTTAGGTACCACCTTAATAATTGGTTTTAATTTGTTTTTTCCGCTTTTTGTTGAGATTTGTTCTGATTATTTCTATGTTTTCTTCTCTTCTTTCTCCACATGTGTTTCTTTCAGAGTTTTTTGTTTTGTTTTGCAACATTTCGATTACATATTTCACATATGACATCGAAGTGATTGTGCTTTTCTCCTTCAACCTGCATAAGTGAACACTTTTCTTTGTAAGAGTTCCCTCTCTGAATATTGTTTTTTCTTGTTATTAATACTCTTTAGCAACCGTACAAAAAACAGACAATTTTATTTTCCAAATAGCTCGTTATATCGCCAAGATGTTCTGTTCACATTTGTTAGAAGCAATATGCAGACTCAATACACGAGGTATTTTTTCCTTCTGTATTTGATATAATGGATATGCATTTGTAACTGGTAACCAACATGTGATAGAGCCTTAGGTCTTTTGATTTAAGATCCTTGGTCCAATTAAAATGAAAGAAGGTCAATTTTGATTGAAAGGTTACGTTAACATTATATGACCGTTTTCTCTACTTTTATATTCCAAATTGTCTTTATGTTGATATTACTTGTTACACATAGAGTAGGGCTTTTGATTTAAGGTATTTGCGCCGTAGCCTTAACCGGAAGTTAATTTTTTTTAAAACGGAAGTACCTACTGAACTCCCTGACAATTTTAGAATATTTATACATTTAACCATTATATGACAGCAACATTTACGATTAAAACTTAAAGTGAATATTTTCAATATATGGTGGAAAGATATTCAAGATTTAAGGTCTTAACCTTAAACTTACTGAACTCCCTGATTTTTAACAAAGGTATATGAAAACCAAATATTATTTGGAATCAGTATATAATAAACCATTACATGACATCAAAATTTACGATTTAAACTTAAAGGGAATATTTTCCTACTAATATATGTGCATACGGTGGAAAGATATTCAATTGTTCACTGAACAAATGGTTTTTAATTAATTTCTGTTTTCATCCGGCTAATTAGATAGCGATATTTGTTTTCATAAAGTATACGTTTCGACATATCGTTAAATATACCGTTGTAATGGTACGTTGACATTCAATTGGAGTTGTCTCCCCTTTTTATTTAGCTGTATGATATTTAAGAAAAAGTTCATGGAAGCCGTAGATTTGTTTCCATTTAACCACGGGTTATGTTCAATTGTTTTACCCTGAGCGTTAAAATATAAATACCCAACCCATGGTTAAATGAAAAGAAATTTACAACTGCCATGAATTATGTCGATTATAATGGGACAAATTCGGTAATTTTGTCAACCTTGAAAGCCCTATACATACGATACTCTTTTGGTTGTTCCGTTTCATCCAATTTTGATAACATTAGTAATATTATACATTATTATATAATTCAATGATTTTTTTTAATCGAACCTTTCATTTATATATTTTCTTCCAATGTATTCAGTTGGAAAGCAGGTCACGGTATGACCCTAAGTTTATCAGCAACAATACAGTCACGTGACCGTGACAATTCAGTAAAAAAACGGACGAGACAAATCTCATTTTTAAACTCACAAATCTTACGCAGAAGTTGCAAAACCATCCGCAAATAATAAGAAATGTAACATTGTTATTAAAAACCTAGCCCCGTGTACGGTAGAGGTAAATGATCCAACTGCCACGATGAACACCGTTAATAAGTTATTACGAGACGGATTAAAACTAACGGACATCAAAGTTAGTCAGGCAAAAAGGTTAACACCTAAAGGCAAAAACAAGACGGGTTTAATTATTGCAACGGTAGATACATTTGAACAAATGCAAAAACTTATGAAATCAAAATCCAGTTTGAAAAAGTCTAAAAACTTTGCAAACGTTTACATTGAAAATGATCTTACACCTGAAATGCGTAATAATGACAACGATTTACGGCAAATTCTTAAAATGGTTGTAAAAGAACGGAATTTCAAAGTTTTTGGTGGTAGAATCCTCCCGAATAAAACAAGTTAGGAAAACGTCAGGCTTGGTGTGTGGAACGTAAATGGTTGGTCAAAATTAAAATTCTGATAATTCTAGGATTTAGAAAGTGTTTTGAATTTTCTTAATTTGGACATAATTGGTGTTTGTGAAATCTTCTTAAAAAACGATGATAATATTGAAATTATCAATGGTATGGCCATAATAGAAAGTTTAAAAATGCAAAAATGAAGAGAGGATCTGGTGGTGTGGGTGTATTGATAAAAGATGAAGTCTTGGATAATTTCAGTGTTTCAATTCTTGATAGTTCAGTGGAAGATATTTTGTGGATTAAATTATCACATAAATATGATGATTCAAATAATATATGTTTCTGTGTTTGCTATTTACCACCGGAAGGGTCAAGTCGTATGAATGATGGTGAAAAATTCTATAATGATCTGCTAAAACAAGTTTATTGCTACCAAAATGAAGGCTTTGTGTATATTGGTGGAGATGTTAATTCTAGATTCGGGAGCGAGCAGGATTACATACAAGGTGTGGATGATATTAATGACAGAGAAATAATTGACTTTTCTAGTAACAAGTACGGTGATCTTCTAATTGACTTTTTGACCAGTTGTAACTTGTGTATGCTAAATGGTCGTTCTGATGGAAATAACGACTTCATTTGTGTATCAAAGCGTGGACGGTCAGTTGTTGACTATGTCTTTGCACCTCATGAACAGTTAGACATGTGTACAAGCTTTGACGTGTATTTGATGTCTGATCTTATAGTCGATACTAGTTTGAACCTTGAAAAGTCTATACCGGACCATGGACCAATAGTTTGGACTATAAACGTAAAGAAAGACATTGCATGCAATACGAGTTCTATTGCCCAAGCACCAAATACAGATAGACCAAGGTACAATTTGAAACGCTTCCCATTGAACTTTCTTAACAACAATACACACATTCAAGATACTATTGACAAAATTGAACACGAACTTGTCACAAATAAAGACATAAATAGTGCATATACAGAGTTTGTTACTTTAATAAAAAAAAGAGATGAAAGACACAGTTCCCGTATTGAAGACCCCAACAGGACCAAGTTCGAATAAAAGGAAGAAATCGCTTCGAAAACCATATTGCACTGAATAACTTACCTCATTATGGAATAAAGTGTGTTTTAAAGAAAAGCAGTGGTTGAAATGCAAAAACTGCACTAATGTGAGACGTCAACTTAAACAGGAATTTTGCAATATTCGTAATCAGTTCGATAAGCTAAATAGAAATACTAAACGTAAATTTCAATTAAAGGAGCAGGATAATTTGTCTAAACTGTTTCAAAGTAGTAACACTCGGGACTTTTGGAAATACATTGGTAATATTGGTATTGCGAATGAACGTCGCCAAAACATTCCATTCAAAGTAAGAACAGATGAAGGCTTTAGTAGTGATGTTGATGTTGTCCTGGACAAATGGAAAACAGATTATGAAAAACTATTTAATTCTGTTGATAATGGCAATTTTGATAACAATCATTTGGACTGGGTAAAGGGAAATAATCATGTTTTCCCGACTAGGAACTGTGACACTTTGAACTGCCCTGTTACAAAACAAGATGTCATTGACGCTGTAAATAGGACTAAATTGAATAAAACAGTCGGTTTTGATTATATTCCTGCGGAAAGTTTACGCAATAGCATATGTATAGACCTGTTATTTAAACTTATTTCATTCTGCTTTCAAAATGGTAAAGTGCCTGATTTATGGTTAAATGGAATTATTAATCCTATTCCAAAAAATGATAGTGGTTGTAAATTCGATCCTGTGTCATATAGAGGTATAACTATTTTATCTATCCCATGTAAAATTTTTGCTGACATTTTAAAAAAAGCGTTTGAATAAATGGCTTAATGAAAATGAAATTTTATGTGATGAACAGAACGGTTTTCGAAAAGGTAGAAACTGTACAGATCATGTTTATGTATTAGATAATATTGTTAAAAGTAGAAAAAATGCAAAAAAGGATACATTTGTATGTTTTGTTGACGCAAAGAAAGCATTTGATACCGTTGATAGAGACTGTCTAATTTTTAAATTGAAAAAAGTTGGTATTAGCGGTATATTTTAAAATTGTATTACTTCTTTATACAGTAATGTCAATTGTGCAGTCAGAGTAAATAACTTTATGACATCCTTTTTTCCTGTTGCTCTTGGTGTAAAACAAGGCTGTGTTTTATCGCCGACTTTATTTTCTATCTATGTAAATGATTTAGTCTCAGATATTAGAGAAGCAAATTGTGGTATTCAAATAGATGACATAATGGTCTCTATGTTATTATATGCTGATGATATTGCATTGATTGCACCTGATGCAGAGAAACTGCAAAAGCAGTTGGACATTTTAAATAAGTAGTGTGAAAAGTGGAGATTAACTCTAAATAAAAACAAAACCAAAATTGTTCATTTTAGAAATAAATCTGTACTAAGAAGTAATTCTTAGTTCAAATGTGGCGAACTTTGTCTTGAATATGCAGCTTGTTATAAATATCTTGGTGTACTTTTAAATGAATTTTCAGATTATTCTATAATTGCCAAAGAATTGTATAAATCAGCTAATAGAGCTCTTGGTGTTATCACAGCAAAATTTTGTAAAACTGGTGGTATGAATTTTGATGTATTTACTAAATCATATGACACTTTAGTCAAACCCATTTTTACATATGCTTCCGGTGTATGGGGCATTAATATACATAATTGTATAAATAATTTGCAAAACAATGCTTGTAAATTTTTCTTAGGCTTAAGCAAAAGAAGCAGCAACTTAGCTGCTAGAGGTGATATGGGTTTTTTATCAGGCGATGCACTGCTAAAAGTTGAAGTTTTTAAACTTTAGAATCGTCTAAAATGTGACAATACTAGTAATATATGTAAAAAGGTTCATACCTGGGCAATTAGAAGAAAATCGTCATGGGATTATAGAGTTGTACAGTTAGCTCGTAAATATAGTTTGATTATAAATGTAGAAGATGAAATTAATATGAGTAATGTATGGGACTCTATACAAACTTTTGAAAAAGAATATTGGCACCATGAAGTATGGAATGATAAAAATAATGTCAATGGTAATAAATTAAGATTTTATAGATTGTTTTAAACTTGTATTGGTACGGAGCCTTATGTAAAGGTAGTTAATAATAGATGCCACCGACGTATTTTGTCACTATTCAGAGCTGGTTCGTTACAACTTAAAGTTGAAACAGGTCGATATGCTAGACCACCAGAACCTCTACAAGACCGTTTATGTATTTTTTGTGATAGTAGCCAAATTGAAGATGAAAAACACTTTCTTTTTAATTGTTGTTTTTACTCTGATATCAGACAAGAATTATATGCCAAAGCCTGTCTTTTAAATGTTGATTTTGAGAATTTATGTGATGTTGAAAAACTTCGTTATCTTATGTGTATCTTTTAGCTAGTTCCCTTTATCATATGTTTTATCGACGAAAACATGTCATCTAGAAATTATATATGTTTTGTTAATTTTTATTTATTTTTTTAATTTACGAAATACATTTTAAATGTACCAAAGCTGTCCTTTTATGTATGTATTAGATGTTTGTTTTAATGATAGTGTCTCATAAGTCGTTTTCGGCTGGCATCCTTTTACATAAATGTTGGGTTCTTTTGACTTTATGTGTATATATATATATATTGATATTGTAATGGATGGTGACACTTTGATAAAATAAATCTTATCTTATCTTATCTTATCTTAAAAAACAAAAACTATTGTAATAAAAAAATGTTGCAAGTGATTATCTCCCCTTAATATCACCAATCAAATATATAAACCCCGCAAAATGCATACAAAAATATTGACAGAAAATTCTGTAAAAAAATAATGCTTAAAATTATAAGTGAAAGTGACACAATTTTGAATTTCAAAATCATTATTATTGTAGAATTAAACTGTAAGATTAGCTTGTACAGAAACCCTTTGTCAAATTTCTCATTATATAGATTATGAAATTAAACTTTTTGAAAAAAGCAATTTAGAAATGTGGATAATGGCAACTACATATCAAACTAAAAATCTAGCTATAAATTTGGTTTGGCTGATGAAATATACTTTGTAATATTTATAATTGTTTATGTGATCAAACTTAGAAGATTTTGTTGAACACCTCTTATAATATTTAATGCAATAAAACATATTTTATACAATTTGAAAAATCTTTCTGAAAATTGATAGAATCCATATATATTTTATAGTATATAAAGGGGGACCAAGAGTCACAACAACTTTCTTCAAAGTAAGAGAGCCTTTAAACTAAAGCCTATGTAACTGTTTCTTAGGCCGTGTTCACATTGACCTAAACTCGGTGTTGTGTTAGTGTAACTCACACATAAACTAAACATAATTACGTTCCCATTGATAAAACTCAATGTTTACATGTAGTTTAAATCATGTTTTGTCTACATGCAGTCGATAGTCGATGTAGGCCTCGTGTAGGTTCAGTGTACACAAAACTAGACATTCCGAACTGTAATTTTTCCATTTATATGTAAAAAAAGAAACGATTTTTATATAAAATTGATACTTATAACACTTATTAATTAAGTTCTTTACAGAAATATTTGTCTTAACTTGATATATTTATTTCTTATAAAAACACTTTACGTAGCCTTATTAAACCCTTATCAAAACTCATCCATCATCATTGCTGTACACATAATTCCTTAGAAAAGGTCTTCCCGAATCGATTGGACGTACACACTGACAGAAATATTTGCCACTGGTCTTTACTCAAACAACGATTCACTCATGAATGCATTACTGAAAAAGGGTGAGGTTAATTGTTTGTTTGTGTAGAATCTCAGATCCGTTAAAATACCATTAGAAGTAAAAAAAATATTACCCTCTCCTTTTGCCAAAAAAAAAAACAAACTTGTAGAAACAATACCATTTGAAACAAACAGAAAAGATAGAAATGTAGTGACCCTTAACATCGCAATTCTTTTTCTTTGTCTATAAGCACGCTGATGCAGCCTACATTTTTAATGTGTATAAAATGACTCTCTTAAAGGAGCAACCACTTTACTTTAAAAAAAAA
This sequence comes from Mytilus trossulus, assembly GCF_036588685.1. Lineage (NCBI taxonomy): Eukaryota > Metazoa > Mollusca > Bivalvia > Mytilida > Mytilidae > Mytilus > Mytilus trossulus. Next base: position 52,694,102 of record NC_086380.1, read on the forward strand.
AAGGGGGGTCTGTGTCACAATTTTTCTCGCGCGAAAGTTAATATTCGCTGGTACAAATTCAATATTTAACACTATAATGAATAGAAAAACATTGGATTCAGACTATTTTTTCATACTAAGGGAGCTACCATTTGATATTTATGGGGGGGGGGTCTAGGATGAAATTTGAAAAAATAGGCAGGACAGGTGTTTTGAGTAAAAAAAAGGCAGGATGAGACACTTGCCAAAAAAAATGTTAGGACGACAATTTAGGTACAAAACAGTCAGGATAAACTTTAAAAAAAAGCAGGACCGAACAGAGTGAAAAATAAAAAGGCAGGACAGAAATTACAGCTAAAAAAAATGCAGGACCAAAATTTTCATCCTAGCCTCCCCATAAAAATCAAATGGTAGCTCCCTAATTATCTGTATAACCCGATTTTTTTCAATCAAATTGTGGAAAAATCCACCCCTTTCTTTTTTTTAAGTCAAATGGTCGTTCCCTTACAGCTAGAAAAGTTGTTCGAAAATTTGAGTTCGGTTCTACGTAATGCTCTTATTATTGTAGCTAACTTAATAAAGAGATAATAATATAAGCAAGATGTCAACTTATAAAATATAAATATAATCAACTGACCTTCATTTCCTTTTTTAGTATGTTTTTCCTCCAGAAAATTTCTTTGCAATGCATTTTCTATGGCTATTGTGTGTGCTTTTGTCCTTCCATAGGCTTACAATAATTTGTCAGATTTATCAGAATTTCCCGAGACGTACGTATAGTTTCAAACGCAAAAAAGAAGATCTTTGTTTGTTGTTTCACGTTTCCAATGTGTAAAATTTTACCATGTACATGACCCTGACACGTATTTTGTTTTTAACGTTACATGACGTATGTTGAAAAAAGAAAACAATGTCACCGTCAATTTGTGTAGGGGATTAAAAGGGAGTTTAGTTACTTAAGAATACAGGTGTCGTATGGAATTGAAAAAAAAACCCACACCTTTTAATCAAAATTTCATTCCTATCTTTAATAGAATCAGTATTTTAAAGTACTTTTGAAACAGGTATAATGAAAAGAAGCTAAACGCCACTGTTTTGAAGTAGAAACGCAGCTATAACCAGATACAAATTGACATGGCTGGTGGTCACTAAAATTGATATAAAAAGTAAAACATGATGGCTTCAAAATTGTGTAGAAATTTGAAATAGGTTTCCCGGTTTCATCAAAAATTAAAACCGTTCTTTTCTGTTTTTGGATACGCAAACGTCATGTTAGGAAACATCGATTTTTTTGGCGAACAAAAAGATGGCTATTTTTTTTTAGAACGGACAGGATAAAGGAATAAGATTTGAATACACATCACCATGCACAATAGTATGTACAGAAGTAATTAACTTTAACCACATTTACAGTTTCAATGAACGGAAAATTATGAAATTCATTGCCGTCTCGAAATGTTTGAAAATGAAATGAATTTTACTCTTATATGAACTGTTTTTGTTAACTTTCATACGATACTATGAACAGCGCAGTTTTTGATATTGTCCGGTTTTTTCTTTCGAGGGCAACAGTGGAACGGTTCGGGTTTTCAAACAGAGGGTTCGGGTATTTTAATGAAAATTTGAATAAGAAAAAAGGCATTCTGAATCTTTCTTGTATATAACTGTCCCTCAGTGTAGAATAATTGCATATATTCACAATAAATCATCAATGCATATTATATAGTTACACACTAGGGGATAGGCTTGTCTGGTTAAGAAACCCTAACGGACGTATCCCCAAAGTGTCTAACTGTCTAACACCCGATGTTAAACCCTTTATTTGTCTTAAATGGAACCCTTCTATATACCTAACTATGACATCTTCATACAAACCATGTGCTAATATAGAGCAGCAGGTCAAGGTTAGCTGTATCGTGCATTCTTATTACATAGCATTACATCATGTTCATGGTATGTAGTTGTCAATATGGACGGGTATAAGACGGACGACATTTTTAGTCATTCATCGGATTTGACAGAAAGACCTGACGATAATGCAATATGTATTATCCCAGGTACTTACATGTATCAGTTTAATTAAGGTACTCAAACATGTATTTTACATGTAACGGCTTAAAAAAAAAACTCCCAATTTCTTCTCAACAGTTAACAAATATTCATAGTCGAACATACTGAGGCATATATGAGTTTGGATTAAAAATACGACGACCGGTCGACACGCTTAGCATACAAAAATATATGTTGCATATGTAGGAACCCACCTTGTTGGGCAATCCAAGGGCATAGGGTCCAAGGGCTGGAACCCCCTTTTTAACGATCAATGTTTTTGAATGGGAACATATGACTGGAACCCCCTTTTTATCTTGGGTTGGCTACCCCTTTTTAAACTGACTGGATCCGCCATGCGTTGCCCTCATTAGTCTTCAACGAACTAAACTTTATGAAAATAATCTTTATAAAGCACGAAAATGTCAGTATTCATCTCAAAAGCTAACAAAACCTTTGAATAGACTTATTAAGAAGGGATATAGTTACGATACTGTTGTCAGGTCATTACAGATTGCATATTGTGGTGTAAATATTGATTCACTTATAGGGTCTTTGCATCGGAACTAAAAAAAAATATTTAAGAACCAGTTGTGGGCATGACACGGGTTATGTTTTTTTCATATGTGACCAGCCACGACATATCCAGGCTTATGGAGGTAGAACGTCATTGTGATAAAAACGCCGTAAATTATATGTGACTAGCCACTTCCAGGCCTAGGAGGGAAAATTGACTAAAATTAGCTTTTTGTATATTTATGTAGAATATTCAGAAACAAAACTCTCTGTCATGTTATTATGACATACTTGTTGTAAAAGCAATGAAACGAGTCATTTCGAATAACGGTATGGAAATGAGACTGTTCTATGACGAATTTTATTTGTTGAAGTCACTAATATATAAAATACAAAATTATTGTATTTATTGGCTCTTAGTGGTGTTCAATAGCATATTCGAATAAAATTTCAAAAAAATTAATTTACTACAATACAAACAATTCTTAGCTCTATTTTAGAACATGTAATTTAAACTTGTTGAAATGAAGTTAGTTTAAAATTTGTCAAAGTAAGCTCTGAGAATTCCTTCTTTTAATTTAGATTTATTATGCACGTCTCTAAACATAATATGCGAAACGTAACATTTTATAAGTAGGTGTTCTCATATATGCATTTGATATGGTGCATTTATCATGGATATTTTTCAGACTTCATTTATGAAAGAAAATTTTTAGGAGCATTTTTGTTTTGTTTGTAGCTCAATTTGAAACATGTTGTTTAAACTTGTTGAAATGAAGTTAGTTTAAAAGTTGTCAAACTAAGCTTTAAGAATTTCTTTTTTAATTTAGATTTATTATGCATGTCTCTAAACATAGTATGCGACGCGTAACCGTTTATAAGTAGGTGTTCTCTTATAAGTATTCGATGCGGTGTATTTATCATGGATATATTTCAGACTTCATTTATGAAAGGAAATCTATAGAGCAGAAATTTGATTTTTTTTTATATCAATTTGAAATGTAGATTCAAATATTTCCCCCTTAAAACGATAAAGTTAAACTTCTTCAAAACGTATATATGATGTATAGTTCGGCGTCCGCAAAAAAGAAGCCAAGGAATGTGTTAATCTCTTCTTCACAAATACATATTTCATTGAATCTCGATATTTATCATGTTTTTAATTTTTCTAACAATGACAAGCAATATTTGATGAAAAAAATTATTATGTAGTTAAAAAATTAACAATGACGTTCTACCTTCATAAACCTGCAATTGTCATGGCGGGTCACATATATGTTATGATGGTATGATACTAAACCCCTCACGGGGAGGATTGTGCTTGATATACATATGATAACGAAATAATTTTTCAATCAGTTTAATTGAAAGTCCGGAGCTGGGATGTCAGTTAACTGCTAGTATTCTGATGTTACTTATGTATGATTGTCATTTTGTTTGTTTTCTTTGGTTACATCTTCTGACATCAGACTTAAACTTCTCTTGAACTGAATTTTAATGTGCGTATTGATATACGTTTACTTTTATGCACTGGCTAGAAGTATAGGGGGGTTGAGATCTCACACACATGTTTAATCCCGCCGCAATTTTTCACCTGTCCAAAGTCAGAAGCCTCTGGCCTTTGTTAGTCTTGTATTATTTTAATTCTAGTTTCTTGTGTACAATTTGGAGTTTAGTATAGCGTTCATTATCACTGATCTAGTATACATATTTATTCCGGGGCCAGCTGAAGGACACCTCGGGTGCAGGAATTTCTGGCTGCAAAAAAGACCTGTTGGTGACCTTCTGTTGTTGTCTGTTCTATGGTCGGGTTGTTGTTTATTTGACACATTCCCCATTTACATTCTCAATGTTATTTATATTTATTTTATCATTAAGACTTAGTCCGAATAAAATCTAAATGTTTTGAATGTATAATTTAGATAAAAGTTTTCTACTTGTATGTTCTTTAAAACATTGCAATATTGGATTAGAATTAAAGCTTCAAGCAAAGGAGTATTTAAATATTTTTTTTGCTAATTGGAATTGCCTGAAATGCGTTTTTGTTTGTTTGTATTCTATGAAAAAGTTTGTAGTGAATATTATGAGTTAACTCTCATATTCATGTTAAACACAAATTTCTATTTTTATGAAAAAAAATTAACTGTGTTTATTTGTGTAGAAGCAGGGGTTTCAAGACCTTGTGGTCAAAATCCATTGTTAGTCTTGTTTCAGAAATAGAAAGTATGAAATATAAAAATAGAACTGGGATGTAATACTTCGTAGATCAAAATAACATTTTTCAATTTAATGCAAAAGTTCTGTTCTGAAAACGTACATCTACTCTGCATTGTAAAATAGAATTGTATTTAATCCTTTATAAAACGGTCTTTAGAAAATAGTGCAGGAAACTCATAATCTTTCCTATTTCAATTCATGCTACTTTTGCTTTTTACTGATAACAATATTTGTTTGGTGAACCCCGGATTTAAAAAAAAAGTAGCAAGAAACCTACTAGACAGCAGTGAGGAATCAGAAAAATGCTATGTGATAAAACATATTCTACTAAAGAAGACCTTTCCTCCTTATAACCAATCCCCCCACGAACACATAAAAATCCTTGAATGAAATATTAAAAAAAAAAACACACACTTAACCCGCTCCATTTCTATTCCCATTGACAATAAAATTTTAATTAAATCTCATAAATAATTAACAATGACATTAATAGTTCATCTGCTTAGCACACTATATGTATGAATGTATCATTCCGAACTAGCTATGATAATTACATCACGAATATATGTTAGACTCAGATCGGCGTCCAGTTTCTAATCGACGTCCTTCCTCAAATCGACGTCCAAATATAATGTCACATTCTCAAATCGACGTCCAATATTTTGATACTCTAATTGACGTCCAATTTGATGTCATGTATTGCCAAAACGACGTCCGATTGATTGTGTAGTCTTCTCAAATCGATGTCAAATATCAATAAATGATTAATTACTGGACTTATACATGTTACACTTATACATGTTCATGTTTTGTAGGGTTCTTATGACAACTAAACTCTCAAGTATTTATACATACTTCCCTCAAAGATTTTTTTCAACCCGAAATAGTATAACATGTATATTAATGTTTATCACCGTAAAAATTAATCCAATCGATCTGCATTGTAGTGTGTCATTCATATTTATATATTAAAAAATACATGCATCATGCATATAAGTGATTATCAATGAGAAAACAACCCAACGACCTAAATAAAACAACAAACGACATCTAGAGAGCATTCTTCAGTCTGCAACAATAGACAATATATATATATATGGGTTTAAATTATTGTTGAAAGCCGTCCGGTTGCCTATAATTTCTCACATTCACCTTATTTGAACTCTTGTGGATAGTTGTCCTGTTCCATTGGAAATCATATCACATCTCCTAATTTTGATGTAGTTTAAATCTCCAAATTTAAAAATTACAGATCTTGTTGACATACTATTAGGTAATGAATAAAAAAAAAGATTTTCTTATTTGTCACACATAATATGTTTAAAAGTGTCAACTGGTTTTTATAGTTCGTTCTTATGTTGTACTGTTACATCACAGTTCTAACTGGTTAGAAAGAGGGGTTGAATCATGCTAACATGTTTAACCCCGCAACATTATAAATGTATGTGCTCGCCACATTATTTATGTGCCTGTTCCAAGTCAGGAAAATGTAACTTAGTGGTTGTCGTTGTTGCATTTTTGTTTTTCGTGCATTAGTTTGTATATCAACTGTGTCGTTATTTTCTCGTCTGAATTGTTTTACATTTGTCAGTTCGAGGCCTTTTATAGCTGACTATACGGTATGGGCGTTTTGTCATTTTTGAAGGCCCTACGGTGGCCTAAAGTTGTTTATTTCTATATCAATTGATCTCTTGTGAAGAGTTGTCTAATACGCAATGATACCACATCTTTGTTTTTTAAAAATAAGATTTCAGCTAATATCGGTTCAGTCTGATTTTGTATTCTGTGTCCAAAACGGACCTAGATTAGACAAGCTAAAAATTGAACGTCAATTAGAGAAGTCAAAAAATGGACATCGTTTAGTGAAGCCAAAACTTGGACGTCGATTAGATAGGCATAACATTGGCCGTCGATTTGAGGATATCATTTTGTGACGCAAGATTTGGACGGCGGTTTGAGGGACGGACGTCGTTTAGAGACCGGACTTGGATCTGAGTCTTACATATATACTCTGCATGTATTTATAAGATATGACAAACAGCAATATATACAAATGAACGATACTTGTTTATAGCAACATATAAGTGTTAATACACCATTATCAAACTGACGAATGCATTTGTGTCAATCCTTGAAAAGTACTTTAGGTGGTTGTTAAAAACTGCACTTGAGGTGTTCCCGCTACCGATCTCTATTGTATACGACGTCACCGTTGTTGTGACGTTAGCTATTCAGGGTTCCAATTCAAGTATCATTGCAAGTAGACGTTCTTATTTCTAAGTCTTAATTTGTGTCCGATACAATCACTCTACGATATTGGTGCCGCGACCAGGATAATGTAGGAAAATATATGTTGCCATGGTAACTGATACATGTCTTCTCAAATACTTCTCTTAATTTCTTGTTCCCTGTTTCCTTCTCATCTATTTGCTCAATTCCAAGTGTTTCTAACTTCCAAAACTTCTCCAGGTCCCATTCTTCTGTCTTTCTTGATGTCATTACATTCATCATAGATGTTGGCTGGTCATTGTAACTTGGTGTACCGTGAAGTGGTCCTGACAGTAAATAACCTATTTTTGATTTCACGGCAGTAGGTCCCTTACCTCTAATGATATGGTTTTCTATAATTGACCAATAGTAGTCGGCTCCTACAAGTCCTGAGACTTGGAAATTGTCGTTCACAGTTACTGGATATTCGAGTTTAATCCCGGATAAGTACGATACTTTAGCAGCTTTGCGGGTGTAAGTTTTGAGTGATTCGGCGATTTCCGGTACGATCAATACTCTGATCGGCAATTTTCCTTCGTCTGTGAGCAAATAAATAGTTGCAGCTTTAAAGGGTCTTATTTTCGTACTTATGCGATGTCCCCGAACCCGGATAAATTTAAACTTTCTGTGCCAGTTATTGATAACTGCAATTTAGCGGCTAAGTCTTCTGTGATGAACGACCTATGTGCGCCCTCATCAAAAAGAATGTTGGCATCTAAAGATTGTAGTCCTGAACTTACAGGATTTATTGCGGTTTTGAGCATGACATTCGTGGTTGCCTGTGAATGCTAAATTGTGTCCGTTTCCTTCGCGTTGTGTTGAATGGTACTTACGTTCACACTTTCTTCTTTATCTACTTGTGCATTATCCTTACATAACTCGTGTGATGACGCTTATGACATTTTTTGCATGTTTTATTTGACTTAAAATCAACCAAGTTATGATGTCCTAACGTTTGATGAATACTACCCACCAGACGAGCGAAGACGGATGCAAAGAGGAAAAGATAAAAATGTAGACCAAATGACACTATCGTATAATTTTATGGACTGTTAACTGTTCGTGCTTTATTACAGAAATAATTCTATTTTATTCGTGTTCATTATCAAAGACAGTTAAAGATATTCAAAGTATTATATTTTTCAGAAACAGTAATTCTAAGTGAAATTGTCATAATTTATTTTCATTTTATTGTTATCAAATTAATTGTGGGGTTCCCATAATGTTAAGAATTGCACTTGAGGTGTTTCCGCTACCACTGCTATTTAGGGTTCCAATACAAGTATCATTGCAAGTAGACGTTCTTATTTCTAAGCCTTATTGTGTGTCCGATACAATTACTCTACGATAGTGTTACATAATCATACACGGAGATAACTCTGTGAAACCAGCTGAACTTTTTAGTCACGTTCTATTGTTAAGAAAATATGAAGCTTCTCAATGATCAAAATAAGTTTTTTTCAAACATTTTTTTTTTCGATAAAGGGTCAGGTTCAATTTTGTACTTATAATTAAGTATGCCAGACTCGCGTTTCGTCTACATAAAACTTATGCGTGACGCTCATATCAAAATATTAATAAAGCCAAAGAAGTACAAAGTTGAAGGATAAGAAAGTCCATCTGTTGTTTTTTTTTTTTTTAAATTCAGAGTTTTGTAAACAGGAAATTTACAAAAATGACCACATTATTGATATTCATGTCAACACCGAAATGTTCACCAGCAGTGGCATCGACCCAGTGGTGTAATAGTTATCAAGATTATAATTAAGTACGCCAGACGTGCGTTTCGTCTACATAAGACTCATTAGTGAAGCTCATATCAAAATGTTTATAAAGCCAAAGAAGTACAAAGTTGAAGAGCATTGAGGAACCAAAATTCTTAAAAGTTGTGTCAAATACGGCTGAGGTAATCTTTGCCTGAGATAAGAAAATCCTTAGTTTTTCGAAAAATTCAAAGTTTTGTAAACATGAAATTTACAGAAATTACCACATTATTGATATTCATGTCAACACCGAAATGTTGACTACTGGGCTGGTCATACTCTCGGGGACGAAACGTCCACCAGCAGTTGCATCGACCCAGTGGTGTAAATAGTATATATAGCCAAAAATTAACATGATTAACACAGTTTGCAAAATTCCATATAATCTTCTTTTTTACATAGTTGTCATCAATTCATGTGTTGAACCGCTGCTAATTACATTTTGTAATATCATAAATCTAATTCTTAGAAGGAAGGTTTTTTTCTAAAAATCAAATTTTACATTCATCAATTTTAAAATAGATTAGAATACATTTATATGAATGATGATCAAATGCTTTTGAAAACTGATTAGATGAGATTTTGTGATATATACTTAGCCAAAAAAAAAATTGCAACAAATTATAATTTTATTTAATTACAACAAAATATGATTTTAATAACAAAACGGAACTATGAAAAGTCATAAGCAAACCGAATGTTTATTACTCACATTCAAGAAGCATTTTTTTATATGGAGTGCAGTAGGGTCCGAGTATCAAAATGGGTACAGTTTTATTCAAAATCAATATATCGTACATGCTCCACGTGCATAGATGACGGATTGGCAGCGTTTAGCAGCATTCCATTCAGTATCTTTTTAATGTGTCGTTTTGGAATTTTATTTCATTCCCTTATTAAAGCATTTTCAATTTTTTTTTTAAATTTGGGAAATGATGAATCAGCATAAATTCACAGTTAAGAGTATGCATAGTTATGTACAGACCTGGATTTTTACGGATGCGTCGGTTCAGCAAAGCCTATACATGTTCAATCGGATTTAGGAGTGAGTATCAACTTGGCCATTCTTTTGCATTTTCAGTTTGTCTGTATCCTGTATTCTTCCACCATATTTGTTTTCTGCACAGTTTTTTTGTGTGTCGCAACATGTCGTTTAGATATTTTACATATGATATCGAACAATTATTGTGCATTTTATTTTCATCCTGTATGATCGAAAACTTTTTTTTTGGGGAAGAGTTATCTTTCCGAACACTGTTTGTCCTTTTATTACTTCTCTTTATAAAATAAGCTACCGTGAATGAACCCAACAAATTAATTTTTCCAAATTGCTCGTTACATCTTCAAGATATTGTTCTCATTGATTCGAAGCAATATGCAGACTCAATATACGAGTTATTTCCCCTTCTGTATTTTATATAAAGAACCTGCATTTGTAGCTAGTAATCAACAAGTGATAGAGCCCTAGGATCTTTTGATTTAAGGTCCTTGGTCCATTTAAAATATAATGTCAATTTTGGTAGTTTTCTCTTCTCTTATATTCCAAATAAACTCATCATAGATACCAGGATTTACTTAGTTGTACGGTGATATTACTCGTAACACATATAGTATGTGTCTTTTTATTCAAATTGTTCCGTAACCATAAACCAGAAGTGAAATTTTGTATACCGAAAGTACCTATTCATCTTTCTTTTTTTTTTAGCAAAAATATATAAAAACTATATATTTTTGAAATCAGTGTATATTAAACTACCATCTGACAAAAACATTGACATTTTAGACTAGAAGTGAATATTGTTCTACCAAAATATGAGTTGGACGGAAAGACGTTCAATGGTTCTCTGAACAAATGGTTTTTACTTATATATTTGCAATCGCCTCATTGTTTTTTTTTTTGCGCAGTATTGTTGTTTTAAAAATTAAATATTTGATACATGTATATAATTTTGAACAGTTTATACGTTTTTGAAAGTGACACTTTTCAACCATTTTGTTAATCGAACACTTTGCGTTGTCAAACTTATATCTCCGAACCCTGATTGTTTTGTGGTTTATTTCACCATATGCATTGGATAATAGTGAAATGCATTTGTAACCGGTAAATCATGAGTGATAGGGTCTTGGATTTGAGGTCATTGTTTCATTAAAATGAAAAAAAAAGGTAATGTTTATTAATCTTAGTTTATTATCACTTAAGATAGCGACAAACATTTTTTTCTAAATTGTAAGTTTCGACACATCGTGAGACATACTTTTTTGGTGGAAAATGTATGTTGATATTTAATTGGATGTGTTTCACCCTTTTTTAGCTGTGTGTTGTTCTAACACACAAATCATATACATTTTGGACAGTAGAGACTATAGTTCTTTTGATTTAGGTCCTTGCTTATGACCTTGAAATTGAGGTCGAGGTTAAAACTAAATTTGACGTTCTACATTTTAATCTTTGCTGTATATTATTATTGGTAAATGATAAAGTCATAGTTCATTTCACATTGAAACCTTTTGTAGCCCGGACGTTTTTTATTTTTTGCATGATTTTATCCCTTCGTTTGATGTGTTTGAGCTCTTGATTTTGCTCCTTGATTATAATTTATATCTAGAAAATGACTATGAGGGTCGGTTGAAAAAAAAACTTACGACAAAAGAGATGATTTCAGCTCCCAATAGTGAAGCATTGGGAAACTGAAATCATCACTTCGTAATTTTACGACCGCCATCACGAGTTGATTGACCCTTTTGGAATATCTGTTATATACATGATATCTGATATTTTCCTTATGTCGTAACTACAATCCCGTTCCCTTTTCACGAAGTGACCTAATGAATTAGACTTTTTACTTTATTTTTGATTTTTTTTACCTATTGTGTCTGTTTGTTTTGTTCACGCATCATTATCAATATTATTAAATTTATGCGATTGTCGTACAAGTGAGAGTCGAATTGTTAGCCAATATTTTTTTTGTACTTTAATCATTTGTATGATATAGTTTGTATTACACGTCTGTATGATAATACGAATATTGTATACCTTTTATTTCAGTATGGTGACACTCCCTTACACGCAGCTGCTGAAGGTGGATTCATCAACATTGTTAAATTGTTATTAGAAAGAGCAGATATAGATCCGAATAAAGAAAATAGGGTATGTGATGACGTCCTTTACAGGACAGTCCAACTTTGTAAACTCTTTCATCAAACCAAATAAGAATATAACTGAAAATGTTTTATCGAAATATACAAACTATCAAAAATATGAATAAATCAATTTGGAAAGTCCATAATCACATGGCAAAATCAAATAACAAAACACATCAAAATCGAATGGACAAGAACTTCATATTCCTGACTTGGTACAGGCATTTTCAAATGTAGAAAATGGTAGATTAAACCTGGTTTTATAGCGCGAACCCTCTCACTTTATGACATTCGAAATGCCAAGACGCACTTCAAATCAAATAATTTTGTTTGATAGGAATCAAAGACGGTCAATCTATATAGTAAGATTCGTTTCCTTAGTTGCGGTTTATTTTGCATTCCAATTGCACAGATAAATTAAGACAATGATTTATCATTCATGAACTATGTATATACAACAACTACTTATCTGATAAAGTCTGAAAATGGGAAACCTTGATGACTGTAGATGTAGTATTATTGTATAAAAAGATGCACACAGTTTCACTACCAACTAAAGATATGATTTCGATTATGATATATTGCATGATAGATAATCAAATGTGTTTTAAACCCGAAGAAAAAAATGTTTTTCTTTGTTTCATATCAAACAACATAGATCAATCATCTGTGTTTTTATGATTGATGAGTCTGATTAAAAGAAAATTAATTATTTTCTAAATAAAATAAAAAGCTCACTGCTTGAAATGATGCATTTAATATGAAAGGAGTATGTTCGATAAGGTCCTAAAATGGCCCCCTTTTTAGCGTAAATTTCAAATTCAGATTAATCGACCAATATCACGATAAATTACAGCTAATCCATTGACTAGCTAGGATATACACCATTTTGTTGGAAATTTTACGTTTCTGCGTTTCATTATGACGTCACAAGGTGAACTCATATTGATTTTCACGAAAAAATCAATGAAAATGGGTAAATTTCCATAGATTATTGGACAGGAAATATAGAGCGCATACGTCGACAACAAAGATCTTTTAAAATAATGTTTGTGAAGACATTTCACACGTCTTATTTGAATCTTAAGCTTGTCGACGCCTGCGCTCTATGTTTCCTGGTCCTTCATTTGGTTGCAATCTGGCTTATTTTGACAAATTTCACCAAAATCCCTTATTTTGACCTTTTTGGGATGTAAAAATTAACGTGTTAGAAGTAAACTTTGACAAAAACAGTTCTGTGTAACTTTCTAACATGTCTTTAAGGCAACTTGAAACAGTTATTGTCTTGTTACTATGAACTTTATAATTGGGGCCAAATATGGCTCTTACCGAACTTACTCCTTTAATGCATAGTTTATGCATATCAAATTTCAAATTGAAATAAAATATATGCATTTCACTGAAAAAAATCGAATTTTACTAGAATTTAAACTGAATTCAATTGAAATAAATTTCCAATTTTTAACCTAGTTTAAGATATTTTTAAATCTGATTCATTTCATATAAATGTTCGCCTTAATAAGCATTGCTTTTTTTTAAATATATAATAAACTTTGAAGTAAAATAAGAAAAAAAAACCTTAATAAATTTCAAGGTTAATTGTAATCTATTTAAAAAAAATCCATATTTTTTGGTTTATAACTTATGCTAGTTAGGACTTTTATTAGATTTAATACGATTTAAGGTAAATATAAGTCTTTTTTATCCGAAGTACCTACAAAAATAATCATGGAAATAAAAAATAAAGAAAAAGACGGAAGTTTTGCTCTCTTAGTGTTTTCTTCTTTGAGGGAAAATACCTTTACTGTAACTAAAACATCTGGTTTGAAAATTTATGGATATAAGAAAAATGAAGAACAGAAGGAAATTCAATGAATATAATTATTAAACTTGGACGCAAATCATGGATCGTTCGACTTTTCTTATCCATATTTACAAAGTTTAAGACTTAAAAGGAATAGATTGCTTCTCAGTTTAATACTAGTAGAATAACCTTTGTTGTTTGGAATTTACAAATATATAGTATGTATAATATTTTGGTCCTCAATGCTCTTCAATTTCGTACTTTATTTGGCCGTTTTAACTGTTTTGGATTCGAGCGTCACTGATGAGTCTTTTGTAGACGAAACGCGCGTCTGGCGTATATACTAAATTTAGTCCTGATATCTATGATGAGTTTATTTACAACCACTGGGTCGATGCCACTGCTGGTGGAGATTTATTTCCCCGAGGGAATCACAAGCCCAGTAGTCAGCACATTTTGTGCTGACATGAATTGTCATAGTTATGGTTATATTTATAAATTTACAGTTTACAAATTTTTGAATTTTTTGAAATACTAAGGATTTTCTACCTCAGGCATAGATAACCTTAGCTGTATTTGGCAAAACTTTTAGGAATTTTGGTCCTCAATGCTCTTCAACTTCGTACTTCATTGACCTTTTTAACTGTTTTGGATTCGAGCGTCACTGATGAGTCTTTTGTAGACGAAACGCGCGTCTGGCGTTTATACTAAATTTAGTCCTGATATCTATGATGAGTTTATTTACAACCACTGGGTCGATGCCACTGCTGGTGGAGATTTATTTCCCCGAGGGTATCACAAGCCCAGTAGTCAGCACTTTTTGTGCTGACATGAATTGTCATAGTTATGGTTATATTTATAAATTTACAGTTTACAAATTTTTGAATTTTTTGAAATACTAAGGATTTTCTACCTCAAGCATTGATTACCTTAGCTGTATTTGGCAAACTTTTAGGAATTTTGGTCCTCAATGCTCTTCAACTTTGTACTTCATTGGCCTTTTTAACTGTTTTGGATTCGAGAGTCACTGATGAGTCTTTTGTTGAAGAAACGCGCGTCTGGCGTATATACTAAATTTAGTCCTGATATCTAAGATGAGTTTATTTACAACCACTGGGTCGATGCCACTGCTGGTGGAGAATTATTTCCCCGAGGGTATCACAAGCCCGACATGAATTGTCATAGTTATGGTTATATTTATAAATTTACAGTTTACAAATTTTTTAATTTTTTGAAATACTAAGGATTTTCTACCTCAGGCATAGATTACCTTAGCTGTATTTGGCAAAACTTTTAGGAATTTTGGTCCTCAATGCTCTTCAACTTCGTACTTCATTTTTCGCCTTTTTAACTGTTTTGCATTCGAGCGTCACTGATGAGTCTTTTGTAGACGAAACGCGCGTCTGGCGTATATACTAAATGTAGTCCTGATATATAAGATGAGTTTATTTACAACCACTGGGTCGATGCCACTGCTGGTGGAGAATTATTTCCCCGAGGGTATCAGAAGCCCAGTAGTCAGCACTTTTTGTGCTGACATGAATTGTCATAGTTATGGTTATATTTATAAATTTACAGTTTACAAATTTTTGAATTTTTTGAAATACTAAGGATTTTCTACCTCAGGCATAGATAACCTTAGCTGTATTTGGCAAAACTTTTAGGAATTTTGGTCCTCAATGCTCTTCAACTTCGTACTTTATTTGGCCTTTATAACTGTTTTGGATTCGAGAGTCACTGATGAGTCTTTTGTAGACGAAACGCGCGTCTGGCTTATATACTAAATTTAGTCCTGATATCTATGATGAGTTTATTTAGACCCATTGAAGACTGTAAAGATAAAACTACAGTTACTGTTATCTAAATATCTTAAGTCATTCATTTTCAAAGTTCAATACTAGTCTTTACTTATATGTAAAGAATGCCAATGCCTCTGAATTTATTTTACAACTTAAAGTGTAAAAAATTAAGACATGCAAAAAAGCATGAATGTTTGAAATAAACTACACAGGACAAGGCTATCTTTCTGCGTGATTTTGATTTGGGCAATTAGAACAGATATATCATATTTACCCGCGTATGGCGTATGAATTTCCCAACAAATACGATTTTCTGACTTTTTAAAATGTTTTTGGTGTCCCAGCAAAACTTTAATGAGCCATATTGTCTAAAGGTTCACGTAAACGTACCACAATCTTACAGGCAATTATTTAGTTCCAACCTGACAAATCATACAGGATGGTCTTGAGTTTTTGATTTCAGGTTTTTGCTAAAGTTGTGTATCATGGCATTTCTTTTGCTGTTTTCCTTTTATTTGTATTCTTACTATGAAGTCCCTCATAGTTCTGACGTGACTAAGTATATGTCTAACGAGCATCGTGATTTTGGCTTTGTGGTTTTCCTAATTCTGCTTGATCTAGAGGGTTGACTCGAAAGCATGACCTTAGTGTAGAGTCATGTGTCCCTCGTATTCATAATTAACTGAAATCATACTGTATCGGGAACTTTTTGTGTGTTGATGTCTTTGCCAGTTGTAACTGTGCATTTATCATGATCTAAAAAAATCAGTTATATTGTAAATATATGTGTATATATATATAATGTTCTACGCTATGTGTTGCTGGATACCAATTTTTGTCACGTCAATCAATTTTGATTGTTTGGATTGCTCACGCATCATTGTCAATAAAATGCAAATACAATAATGTATATGTAATTGTCATATAAGTTGGAGGCTAAGCGAGAAATACAACCACATTGACACCAACATAAAATTTGGAAACTGTCAAAACCAAGTCACGAATATGCAAGTTGCTGTTAGATCTTTCCATTGGTTAATGAATTCGAGCCTTTCTTTTTGTCAGTTTTTACGGACTTGACCTTTATGATTTTACCGTTGAGTTCGATATTTGCGTCAGTACATTCTTTGAATCTAACAACCATAAAGAATGATTTCATGGACACTTACAATCTCAGATATCGGTAATATAGTTTAGGCTGCCTATTTACAAAACTCCATTGAACAATTTATTCAGACATACATTTGTAGGTCTGTATTTGTTTGTTATGTCTGGCAAGTGTATGGGTTTGGTGAATATATATTGTGCCCGTTTATAATACTCCATGGAACAATTCATTCAGACATAGGTCTGAATTAGTTTGTTAATGTCTGGTAATGGTATAGGTTGGTGGATATATTGTGCCTGTTTACAATACTCCATGGAACAATTCATTCAGACATAGGTCTGTATTTGTTTGTTATGTCTGGTAGTGGTATAGGTTGGTGGATATATGGTGCTTGTTTACAATGCTCCATGGAACAGTTCATTCAGACATAGGTCTGTATTTGTTTGTTAATGTCTGGTAATGTTATAGGTTGGTGGAAATATTGTGCCTGTTTACAATACTCCATAGAACAATTCATTCAGACATAGGTCTGTATTTGTTTGTTATGTCTGGTAATGGTATAGGTTGGTGGATATATGGTGCTTGTTTATAATACTCCATTTAACAATTCATTTAGACATAGGTCTGTATTTGTTGGTTAATGTCTGGTAATGTTATAGGTTGGTGGATATATTGTGCCTGTTTACAATACTCCATGGAACAATTCATTCAGACATAGGTCTGTATTTGTTTGTTATGTCTGGTAGTGGTATAGGTTGGTGGATATATGGTGCTTGTTTACAATGCTCCATGGAACAGTTCATTCAGACATAGGTCTGTATTTGTTTGTTAATGTCTGGTAATGTTATAGGTTGGTGGAAATATTGTGCCTGTTTACAATACTCCATAGAACAATTCATTCAGACATAGGTCTGTATTTGTTTGTTATGTCTGGTAATGGTATAGGTTGGTGGATATATGGTGCCTGTTTATAATACTCCATTTAACAATTCATTTAGACATAGGTCTGTATTTGTTGGTTAATGTCTGGTAATGTTATAGGTTGGTGGAAATATTGTGCCTGTTTACAATACTCAATAGAACAATTCATTCAGACATTGGTCTGTATTTGTTTGTTATGTCTGGTTATCTTATAGGTTGGTGGATATAGTGTTCCTATTTACAATACTCCATATAACAATTCATTCAGACATTGGTCTGTATTTGTTTGTTTATATCTGGTTATCTTATAGGTTGGTGGATATAGTGTTCCTATATACAATACTCTATAGAACAATTAATTCAGACATTGGTCTGTATTTGTTTGATAATGTCTAGTTATCTTATAGGTTGGTAGATATAGTGTTCCTATTTGCAATACTCTATAGAACAATTAATTCAGACATTGGTCTGTATTTGTTTGTTAATGTCTAGTTATCTTATAGGTTGGTGGATATAGTGTTCCTATTTACAATACTCCATGGAATAATTCATTCAGACATAGTTTTGTATTTGTTTGTTTTGTCTGGAAATGGTATAGGTTGGTAGATATATTGTGCCTGTTTATAATACTACATGGAACAGTTCATTCAGACATAGTTTTGTATTTGATTGTTATGACTGGTAATGGTATAGGTTGGTTGATATAGTGTGCCTGTTTATAATACTACATGGAACAATTCATTCAGACATAGGTCTGTATTTGTTTGTTATGTCTGGTAATGGTAAAACTTGGTGGACATATGGTGCCTGTTTACAATACTCCATGAAACAGTTCATTCAGACTTAGGTCTGTATTTGTTTGTTATGTCTGGTAGTGGTATAGGTTGGTGGATATATGGTGCTTGTTTACAATGCTCTATGGAACAGTTCATTCATACATAGGTCTGTATTTTTTTGTTATGTCTGGTAATGATATAGGATGGTGGATATATTGTTCCTGGTTATAATACTCCAAGGAACAATTCATTCACACATAGATCGGTATTTTATTGTTATGTCTATTAATGGTATTTGTTGGTGGATATATGATGCCTGTTAAAATACTCCACGGAACAATTCATTCAGACATAGGTCTGTATTTGTTTGTTATGTCTGGTAATGTTATAGGTTGGTGGAAATATTGTGTCTGTTTATAATACTCCATGGAACAATTCATTCAGACATAGTTTTGTATTTGTTTATTATGTCTTGTAATGGTATCGGTTAGTAGATATATTGTTTCTATTAACAATACTCCATGGAACAACTCATTCAGGCATAGGTCTGTATTTGTTTGTAAATGTCTGGTAATGTTATAGGTTGGTGGATATATGGTGCCTGTTTATAATACTCCATTTAACAATTCATTCAGACATAGGTCTGTATTTGTTTGTTATGTCTGGTAATGGTATAGGTTGGTGGATATATTGTGTCTGTTAAAATACTCCACGGAACAATTCATTCAGACATTGGTCTGTATTTGTTTGTTATGTCTGGTAATGGTATAGGTTGGTGGATATATTGTGTCTGTTAAAATACTCCATGGAACAATTCATTAAGACATATGTCTGAAGTTGTTTGTAATGTCTGGTAATGGTATAGGTTGGTGGATATAGTATGCCTGTTTATAATACTCCATGGAATAATTCATTCAGACATAGTTTTGTATTTGTTTGTTTGTTTTGTCTGGTAATGGTATAGGTTGGTAGATATATTGTGCATGTTTATAATACTACATGGAACAGTTCATTCAGACATAGTTTTGTATTTGATTGTTATGTCTGGTAATGGTATAGGTTGGTAGATATCTTGTGCCTGTTTATAATACTACATGGAACAGTTCATTCAGACATAGGTCTGTATTTATTTGTTATGTCTGGTAATGGTATAGGTTGGTTGATATATTGTGCCTGTTTATAATACTACATGGAACAATTCATTCAGACATAGGTCTGTATTTGTTTGTTATGTCTGGTAATGGTAAAAGTTGGTGGACATATGGTGCCTGTTTACAATACTCCATGAAACAGTTCATTCAGACTTAGGTCTGTATTTGTTTGTTATGTCTGGTAATGATATAGGATGGTGGATATATTGTTCCTGGTTATAATACTCCAAGGAACAATTCATTCACACATAGATCTGTATTTGTTTATAATGTCTTGTAATGGTATCGGTTAGTAAATATATTGTTTCTATTAACAATGCCCCATGGAACAGTTCATTCAAAAATAGGTCTGTATTTGTTTGTTATGTCTGGTAATGTTATAGGTTGGTGGAAATATTGTGTCTGTTTATAAAACTCCATGGAACAATTCATTCAGACATAGTTTTGTATTTGTTTATTATGTCTTGTAATGGTATCGGTTAGTAGATATATTGTTTCTATTAACAATACTCCATGGAACAATTCATTCAGGCATAGGTCTGTATTTGTTTGTTAATGTATGGTAATGTTATAGGTTGGTGGATATATGGTGCCTGTTTATAATACTCCATTTAACAATTAATTCAGACATAGGTCTGTATTTGTTTGTTATGTCTGGTAATGGTATAGGTTGGTGGATATAGTGTGCCTGTTTATAATACTCCATGGAATAATTCATTCAGACATAGTTTTGTATTTGTTTGTTTTGTCTGGTAATGGTATAGGTTGGTAGATATATTGTGCCTGTTTATAATACTACATGGAACAGTTCATTCAGACATAGTTTTGTATTTGATTGTTATGTCTGGTAATGGTATAGGTTGGTAGATATCTTGTGCCTGTTTATAATACTACATGGAACAGTTCATTCAGACATAGGTCTGTGTTTATTTATTATGTCTGGTAATGGTATTGGTTGGTTGATATATTGTGCCTTTTTATAATACTACATGGAACAAATCATTTAGACATAGGTCTGTATTTGTTTGTTATGTCTGGTAATGGTAAAAGTTGGTGGACATATGGTGCCTGTTTACAATACTCCATGAAACAGTTCATTCAGACTTAGGTCTGTATTTGTTTGTTATGTCTGGTAATGATATAGGATGGTGGATATATTGTTCCTGGTTATAATACTCCATGGAACAATTCATTCAGACATAGTTTTGTATTTGTTTATTATGTCTTGTAATGGTATCGGTTAGTAGATATATTGATTCTATTAACAATGCTCCATGGAACAGTTCATTCAGAAATAGGTCTGTATTTGTTTGTTATGTCTGGTAATGTTATAGGTTGGTGGAAATATTGTGCCTGTTTTACAATACTCCATTAAACAATTCATTCAGACATAGTTTTGTATTTGTTTATTATGTCTTGTGATGGTAGAGGCTAGTATATATATTGTTTCTATTAACAATGCTCCATGGAACAGTTCATTCAGACATAGGTCTGTATTTGTTTGTAATGTCTGGTAATGGTATAGGTTGGTGGAAATATTGTGCCTGTTTACAATACTTCATTGAACAATTCATTCAGATATAGTTTTGTATTTGTGTATTATGTCTTGTAATGGTATAGGCTAGTAGATATATTGTTTCTATTAACAATGCTCCATAGAACAGTTCATTCAGAAATAGGTCTGTATTTGTTTGTTATGTCTAGTAATGGTATAGGTTGGTTGATATATTGTGCCTGTTTACAATACTCCATGGATTAATTCATTCAGACATAGGTCTGTATTTGTTTGTTATGTCTGGTAATGGTATAGATTGGAGGATATATTGTGCCTCTTTATTATACTACATGGAACAGTTCATTCAGGCATTGGTCTGTATTTGTTTGTTATGTCTGGTAATGGTATAGGTTGGTGGATATATTGTGTCTGTTTATAATACTCCATGGAACAATTCATTCAGACATAGGTCTGTATTTGTTTGTTATGTCTGGTAATGGTAAAAGTTGGTGGACATATACTGCCTATTTACAATACTCTATTGAACAATTCATTCAGGCATAGGTCTGTATTTGTTTGTTATGTCTGGTAATGGTATAGATTGGTGGATATATTGTGCCTGTTTATAATACTCCATGGAACAATTCATTCAGACATAGGTCTGTATTTGATTGTTATGTCTGGTAATGGAATATGTTGGTGGATATATTGTTTCTATTAACAATACTCCATGGATCAATTCATTCAGACATAGGTCTACATTTGATTGTTACGGTTTCCGGACTCGTTTAAACAAATAAAGCATGTTACCTTGATATTTGAGTTATTGAAGAAGTATTTAATTAATCTTATATATTGTATGTAAAAATCAATAACTACAGTATATCAACAAGGTTCGTATATTCTAACGTATGTTCCGTATAAGCTTTCAACATGTTAATATTTCTAGTTATTTTATAACTGCAACTTTGTTTTACACATGACAATAGCTGTTGAAAATATAAAAAGAAAACTGATAATAGTCCAATTGTTAAAAGGAAACACAAGTTTTCAAATATGCGTTTTTGAGCGTTCTTGATGAAGGAAAATCAAAAAATATGCTTGCGACGCATGAACATTTTGAAAGTAACATATTTAATAGTTATACACTCAGGGATATGGGTGTCTGGTTAAGAAACCCTAACGGACGAACCCCGAAGTGTATAACTGGCTAACACCCTTTATTTGTTAATTTTGAATATAAATGAAAAAGAATGAATAGCATTTTTGTTAACAGTATCAGATCATGATTAATAAGAACTTTTATTATTTTAAATGAAACCCCACTAGTTACCTTACTTTGACATCTACATTCAAACTCTGATAAATGAGTAGACGTTACAAAAGTCAAAGCTGACATTTTGCATATTCTCGTTTAATCCATTTGCTAATATGGATCAACAGGTCAAGGTTGGCTGAATCATTCATTCTTATTATCAAACAATACATCATGTTCATGGTATGATGCTGTCAATATGGACGGGTATACTACGTCCGACATTTTGAGTCAGGCGTTGAATTTGGCATTACGGCCCGACGATAGTGCAATATTTATAACCCAAGGTACTTACAAGAATAAGTTTAATGAAGGTAATCATACATGTATTTTACATGTAACGGTTTAATAAAAAAAAAAAATCTAACACCACATCCATAGTCGAACATGCTGAGGCATATATGACTTTGGATTATAAATTCGACAACCGGACACGTGTAGCATACAAAAATACATGTTGCATATGAAGGAACCTTCTTGTTGGGTAATCCAAGGGGATATGGGTACTAAGGCTGGAACCCCTTTTCATGATCAATGTTTTTGAATGGGAACATATGACTGGAACCACCTTTTTATCTTGAGTCGGTTAACATTTTTTAAACTGACTGGATCCGCCACTTGGTGTCATCATTAGTTTTCAACAAACCAAACTTTATATTTAATTTATCATTAAGAATTAGTCTTAATAAAATCAAAAGGTTTTGAATGTATAATTTAGATAAAAGTTTTCTACTTGTATGATCTTTAAAACATTGGAATATTGGATTATAAATGTTAAGATTGTGTAGTCTTCTCAAATCGATGTCAAATATCAATAAATGATAAATTACTGGACTTACACATGTTACACTTATACATGTTCATGTTTTGTAGGGTTCTTATGACAACTAAATTTTCAAGTATTTATACATACCTCCCTCAAAGATGTTTTCAACCCGAAATAGTATAACATGTATATTAATGTTTATCTTCGTAAAAAGTTAATCCAATTGATCTACATTGAAGTGTGTCATTCATATTGATATATTAAAACATACATGCATCATGCATATCAGTGTTAGTCAATGAGAAAACAACCCAACAACAACAACAAAAAAACGACATCTAGAGAGCATTCTTCAGTCTGCAACAATAGACAATATATTAATACATGTATGGGTTTAAATTATTGTTGAAAGCTGTACAAATGCCTATTATTTCTCACATTCACTTTATTTGAACTCTTTGGAAATCATATCACATCTCCTAATTTTTATGTAGTTAATTCTCCAAATTTTAAAAATTACACAACTTGTTGACATACTAGTAGGTAATGAATTAAAAAATAGATTTTTTATATTTGTCACACATAATATGTTTAAAAGTGTCAACTGGTTTTTATAGTTCGTTCTAATGTTGTACTGTTACATCACAGTGCTAACTGGTTAGAAAGAGGGATTGAATCATGCTAACATGTTTATCCCTGCAACATTACAAATGTATGTGCTCGCCGCATTATGTATGTATGTGCCTGTTTTAAGTCAGGAGAATGTAATTTAGTGGTTGTCGTTGTTGTATTTTTGTTTTTCGTGCATTATTTTTTACATCAACTATGTCTTTATTTTCTCGTATGAATTGTTTTACATTTGTCACTTCGAGGCCTTTTATAGCTGACTATACGGTATGGGCGTTTCTCATTTTTGAAGGCCGAACGGTGGCCTATATCAATTGATCTCTTGTGAAGAGTTGTCTCATAAGCAATGATACCACATCTTTGTTTAAAAAAAAGATTTCAGCTGATATCGGTTCAGTTGAATTTTGTATTATGTGTCCAAAACGGACTTAGATTAGAGAAGCTAAAGCCATACTATGTTTACAACAACATATAAGTGTTAATACACAATTATCAAACTGACGAATGCGTTTGTTTAAATCCTTGAAAAGTACTTTATATGGTTGTTAAGAATTGCACTTGAGGTGTTCCCGCTACCGCTCTCTATTGTACACGACATCACCGTTGTTGTGACGTTAGCTATTCAGGGTTCCAATGCAAGTATCATTACAAGTAGACGTTCTTATTTCTAAGCCTTAATTTGTGTCCGATACAATCACTCTACGATAGTGGTGCATAACACTACATGGAGATAACTCTGTGAAACCAGCTGAACTTTTTAGTCACGTTCTATTGTTTAGAAAATATGAAGCTTCTCAATGATCAAAATTAGTTTTTTTTCAAACTGCTATGTATTCAACCATTTTTTTTTCGATAAAGAGTCAGGTTCAATTTTGTTTGTAATTTTGATATTCATGTCAAAGCCTCAAAGAAAATATTTTGTCAAAATTTAACAAAATCTAAACAAGCCAAATTAATTTCAGTCAAAGTGTTGGGTACAGGGATGGGCACGATTACTGACAAATGTAATCGATTAATAATCGATTACATGAAGGATTTTTGTGCAATCGATTAATAATCGATTACAGTTATTTTTGCATGTAATCGATTACAATCGATTACTTTATCAAAAGTAATTACATTACTTTTCGATTTCTGTCGATTACAAGATTTAAAACAATGAACAAAGTTTATACACAACTATGTTGCTCAACTTATTTAGAGTAGAACATTACAAAAACAGCTTTAAAAGCATGGTTAATAAAATGTTGTGTTGACAGTTGTTTCTAGATGGAAGCTCTTTCAGAGGGTTTAAACTATTTAAAAATCTTAAGTGAGTGATGATTAACATGAGAACATACATATGCAACCCCTGCATCAATTGCTTCTTTATGTTGCAGTTAATTTTCTCAATGGTTTGCAAAGTTTTTCTGTTATACTGACTTCAGTTTGATATACTAACTTATTATTATCAGATATATTTGAATAAAATTCAATCTTGGCAATGAAAGAGGTTTCCTACCTCTAAAAAAAAATATATATAAAAAATTAAAAACAATTTAAACATGTTAAAAGAATAATTTATAATATTATGAATGAATTCATCCCTTTGTTTGGATAATCGCCCTAATTACACATAATAAAACTGTCAATGTAGAATAATTTATAACCTAGGGACATATATGATCATATATAGTGAATAAATCTCCCACTTATAATTAATTAGACTTAATTGATATCAAAACAAAGTCTGTGTCTCCTTGATTAGAAGTCTATGATCATCTGATTAGTAAAAACAAGAATATTGTTGAGATTTCAAGATCAAAAACAATATGATTTTAGTTGCAAAATTTGAAAACATGTATCTATTACTGAATAAAAATTTCAATGCATTGGTTGATTATCAAAATGATTTTGTATTCTTTCCTTAAAATCTACACTGATTTGTACAACAATCGACTGTTTATGTAAATTTGTCTATACTATATAAGTTTACAAATATCTCGAAGCTTCATACGAATTCAAGTATAAACACTAATATATAACTTGATGTCATACCATTATGACGAATCAATGGTTATCTATTCTAACATAAATTGATAGATTAATTGTTGGTTGCTTTTCACTGCATTAGCACAAAAAGGCTATATCGTGGCAATAAGATAAATTGTAACTCTAATTGAAAATTAATCTTTAAGGAATATTATAACAATTACACTTACTACTTCAATGCAGTACATAACTAAACTTAAGACTACATGTTTTTTCCTATATTGAATTTATTTTACTTATTTTTAACTTTTTCATTTATTACATCATGTATATAGAAGGTCTAGAAGTATTGACAAACATTAAAAGTCTTTTATTTCAAATGCATGAAATATAGTAAATTTTGAAAGAAGATCTGGTTAATCTTATAAACTCTCAAGTTATATTAATACACTCTATTTTACAAATGTATCAGTACTATAAACTGATGAATACATGCAGTTGTCTTTTTTCATTTCAATTATAGGTTTCATTTTATCAAACTTATTTACTAAAGTAATCGAAATGTAATCGAAAGTAATCAATGATTACATCATAATTGTTGCTGTAATCGATTAAATTACGATTACATGTAATCGAAAATATGGTCGATTACATATTACTGTCGATTACTTGAAAAAATATAATCAATTACAATCGATTACGATTACAGATTACGATAACCCCATCCCTGGTTGGGTACCACCTTGTTTTGAATATTTGGTTATTTTGTATTGTTTTAATCATGAATACACTAACACATAACATGTTAAGCGATAGGAAATTTGTAAAATCACTCGAAAAAACACAAACGCACTCGAGAAAGGCCGGACTGCTCTCGAAAAAAACCCGAACACAAACTTCCAATGCAAGTATCATTGCAAGTTGACGATCTTATTTCTAAGCCTTAATTTGTGGCCGATACAATCACTCTATGATATTGGTGCTGTGACCAGGATAATGTAGCAAAATACATGTTGTCATGGTAACTGATACATGTCTTCTCATATACTTCTCTTAATTCCTTGTTCCCTGTTTCCTTCTCATCTATTCACTCAATTCCGAGTGTTTCTAACTTCCAAAACTTCTCCAGGTCGCATTTTTCTGTCTAGCTTGATGTCATTACATTCATCATAGATGTTGGCTGGCCATTTTAACTTGGTGTACCGCGGAGTGGTCCTGACAGTAAATAATCTATTTTTGATATCACGGCAGTAGGTCCCTCACCTCTAATGATATGGTTTTCTATAATTGACCAATAGTAGTCGTCTCCTACGAGTACTGAGACTTGGAAATTGTCGTTCGCGATTACTGGATGTGCGAGTTTAATCCCGGATAAGTACGATAGTTTAGCAGCTTTGCTAATGTAAGTTTTGACTGGTCCGGCGATTTCCGGTACGATCAATACTCTGATCGGCAATTTGCCTTCGTCTGTGAGCAAATAAATAGTTGCAGTTTTTTAAGGGTCTAATTTTCTTTCTTTCTGCGCTGTCCCCGAACCCGGATAAATTTAAACTTTCTGTGCCAGTTATTGATAACTGCAATTTAGCGGCTAAGTCTTCTGTAATGAACGATATCTGTGCACCCTCATCAAAAAGAATGTTTGCTTCTAAAGATTGTTGTCCTGAACTTACAGGATTTATTGCGGTTTTGGGCATGACATTCGTGGTGGCCTGTGAATGTAAAATTGTGTCCGTTTCCTTCGCGTTGTGCTGAATGGTACTTACGGTCACACTATCTTCTTTATCTATGTGTGCATTATCCTTACATAAACTCGTGTGATGACGCTTATGACATTTTCTGCATGTTTTATTTGACTTACAATCAACCAAGTTAAGATGTTCTAACGTGTAATGAACTACTACTCGCCAGACGAGCGCAGACCGATGCAAAGGAAAGGATACAAATGTGGACCAAATGAGACTATCGTATAATTTCATGAACTGTTCGTGCTTTCTTACAGGGAATAATTTCATTTTATTCGCGCTCATTATCAAAGACGGTTAAAGATATTCAAAGTTTAATACTTATCAGAGACAGTTATTCAAAGTGAAATTTTCATAATTTATTTTCATTTTATTGTAATTAAATCCTTTGCGGACCCCCAGCATGTTAAGAATTGCACTTGAAGTGTTCACGCTACCTCTCTCTATTGTACACGACGTCACCGTTGTTGTGACGTTAGCTATTCAGGGTTCCAATACAAGTATCATTGCAAGTAGACGTTCTTATTTTTAAGCCTTACTTTGTGTCCGATACAATCACTCTACGATAGTGGTGCATCAGTAAGGAGCGTTACTTAAACAAGTATTTTTTTTTAATTACTTATATAAGTATTTTTTTACTTTAATAATGATAAAATTACCTAATTGAGTTATTTAAATTTTCAATAGAAACATAGACTAAAATTGTAATTTTCATGATTTTAAACAACATTTTATATCATAAAATAAAGAATTTATCAGATTTGAGATGAGTATAGAGATAAAGGGTTACTTTGAAAATAATGACAAAAATATTACTTGAATAAGTTATTTTAAACATTTTTGAAAAAAATAGCAATAACACTTATCTAAGGCACATATGTAATTGATTAAGGTTACAAATTATAAAACACTTCAGGTCTTAATTAATTCACAAGTATCTATCTATTTATATCAGTCTACCTTCAAGATTTTAGAGGAAAATGATAATTTGATAGTCCCAAGAGACCAATATTTGACCCAGAAGCGTCGGTATGAAAGATAAGTGCTTCGGAAAGTTAATTAGTGTTTCTAAAGAATTAGTTTTTATATATCAAGGGAAAAATAACCAGATCACTGTGAACATTATTTGAAGCTAGTAAAATCTATATTCTTGGACACCTAAAAAAATATTATTCAGAAAAATAACTTATATAAGTTATATTTAAATTAGCCTCGTTTTCAACATTACTTGTATAGGTAATTTTAATTGTTACTTGTTTAAGTAATGCCCCTGACTGTGCATAACACCACATGGAGATAACTCTGTGAAACCAGCTGAACTTTTTAGTTACGTTCTAATGTTAAGAAAATATGAAGCTTCTCAATGATCAAAATTATTCATTTTTTTCAAACTGCTATGTATTCAACCATTTTTTTTTCGATGAAGAGTCCAGTTCAATTTTGTTTGTAATTTTGATATTCTTGTCAAAGCCTCAAAGAAAATATTTGGTCAAAATTTAATGAAATTTAAACGTGATAAATTTATTTCAATTAAAGTATTGGGTACCACCTTGTTTTGAACATTTGGTTACTTTGTATTGTTTTACACATAACTACACTAACACAAAACATTGTACTAATAGAAAAAATTGTATAATCACTCGAAAAAAACACGAACGCACTCGAGAAAGGAGAGACTGCTCTCGAAAAAACCCGAAAACAAACTAATGTTTTCAATGCAATAACACGAATTTTTGTATTTTGTTTAAACATACGAAAATTCGTGCGAGGTCATTGACCGCAATTCGTTTCTGATTAGATATTAACAGAACCCCAAAAGTCATTCCGGAAAAAATAATGTGTAGATAGTTTTTATGAATATATCTGAAAATACTTTTTGTGAGTTAGCAAAGACTATTTGTAACAACTATATAAATAGTCCAATGTGTTCAGTAATAAAACCAATGTATTGTATTAGTTAATTTTACTGAATATTATCCCTGGGTATTCAGTGGTGATTTAACAGGGAAACTTGATGAAATGCTGTACACCAAGTTTAATGGTTAAACAGCAATATATTCAATAAAGAACCAATCAGAGTGAAAACATATTTATTTATAGTGGATTGGGAAACAAGTCTGCAACTTGTATCAATGCCATTTCACTTTGCGAGTACGAGTGCTACCTTATAACGGCATTAGCGTGCACTTTTTCGAAATCGACAAGGGCGTTTTTAACGATTTTTTGTAACGTGTGTGTATGTGTAAGGATAAATAGATTCCATGTAGGCATTTCCTTCTACATTTGCATTGGGTTGCGTATAACAAATGGCGTTATTCTTTATTTTGGAATTAAAACATTTAAAGGCTAATTTTATCTTTTGTGTGTGTATAATCTGGAAATTTGAGTGTGTTTCAACTTACCATGATATGTTAATGTATATGTTTGTTGGAGTATGACGCTTCGTTCAGTAAAATTTATTATACCATGGCGACCATTTTTTGTTGGTGGAGCAGTTGAAGTAAACAGACAGAACAACCAAATTTATGGAACACTGGCAATATTTGCCAACTTAAAAGGAATTTGAATTAACATCACCATGAACATGATATATGGACATAAGTTATTTACTTAATCAATATGTACAAAAGTGCGATTGCAAAAAACGGTTTTGGAATTCTTTATATTTTGTTGAACTTTTGCTAATGTTTTGTTTTTGTACTCTAATCATTTGTATGACAATGTTTGATTATACGAAGGGGACCATGTTTTTGTTGGTGGAAAATGGGACAAAAACAGACAGAACAACCGAACTTTTGCAAAACAGGCAACCTTTGTCAATGTAAACGGGATTTAGTGAAAACGAAAATGTTTTAAGTATCTCATTTACAGTTTAAACAAAATTGCGATAAACAAAAAACAGTTTGAAAATCATCAACTTCTTGAAATGTTGGCCAATGTAATCTTTTGTATTGTAATCATGTGTATATATTGTTTTTGTTAATTTTATGATGCTATGAACAGTGCTACCTTTTCATTTTAGTATACAGGTGGTACTCCCCTACATTTAGCTGTCAGTGGTAGAAATCTCGACTTAGTGAAATTGTTTTTACAAAGAGCAGATATAGATCTGAGTAAAGAAAATAAGGTAAGAGTTGTCGTTTTGCACATTATTGTCAAACTATGTTGAATCGTTCATTAAAATCAATGTCAATATAATGTTACTAATTCAAACTACACATATCTGCAAAATACTATAAATATCAGAGTAAACGTTTTTTATGTATCCACAATTATAAAAAAAACAAGAAATACTTATATCAAAATCAATGAGGTTTTATAGGAATCAAGGACAATTAATCGATTAAGATGCATTTTTCTTGGTTTAAGTTTCCTTTTGTATTTCAATCAGATAAAATTAGGACAAGGATGTATCATTCATAAACGCGTGTATGTATTGCCACTATTTATTTGAATATAGTCTGAAAATGTAGATATAGTTAGTTATCAAAGGTACCATGATTATAAACCAGTACGCCAGTCTCGCGTTTCGTCTACATACGACTCATCAGTGACGCTCATATCAAAATATTAAGAAAGCCAAAACAGTTGAAGAGCATTGAGGATCCAAAATTCCAAAAAGTTATGTCAAATACGGTTTAGGTAATCTATGCAAGGGATAAGCAAATCCTTTGGGTTTTTTTTTTAATTCAAAGTTCTGTAAACATGAAATTTACAAAAATTACCACATTATTGATATTCATGTCAACACTGAAATGTTGACTACTGGGCTGGAGATACCCTCGGGGACGAAACGTCCACCAGCAGTGGCATCGACCCAGTGGTGTTAATAGTTATTAAAGGTACCAGGATCATACTTAAGTACGGCAGATGCGCCTTTCGTTTACCTAAGAATCATCACTGACGCTCATATCAACAAATTTATAAAGCCAAAAAAGTACAAAGTTGAAGAGTATTGCGGATCCAAAATTCCAAAAAGTTGTGTCAAATACAGCTATGGTAATCGATGCCTGGGATAAGAAAATCCTTAGTTTCTCGAAAATTCTTTCATTATTGATATTCATGTCAACACCGAAATGTTGACTACTGGGCTTGTGATACCCTCGGGGACAAAACGCAGATGCATCGACCTTGTGGTGTAAATATTTATCAAAAGTACCAGGATTATAATTTTATACGCCAGACGCGCGTTTCGTCTACATAAGACTCATCAGTGACGCTCAGATCAAAATAGTTAAAAAGCCAAACAAATACAAAGTTGAAGAGCATTGAGGACCAAAAATTCCAAAAAGTTGTGCCAAATACGGCTAAGGTAATCTACTCCTGGGTTAAGAAAATCCTTAGTTTTTCGAATAATTTAAAGTTTTGTAAACA
This sequence comes from Mytilus trossulus, assembly GCF_036588685.1. Taxonomy (NCBI): domain Eukaryota; kingdom Metazoa; phylum Mollusca; class Bivalvia; order Mytilida; family Mytilidae; genus Mytilus; species Mytilus trossulus. Next base: position 52,725,884 of record NC_086380.1, read on the forward strand.
GTATATATAGCTAAAAATTTAAACAGTTTGCTAAATTCCATATGATCTTTTGTTTTATTGATTTACATCTTGAAAATGTCGTAAATATTACATAGTTGTCCTTAATTCATGTGTTGAACTACTGCTAATTAATATCATAAATCTAATTCTTAGAAGGAAGGTATTTCTAAAAATCAATTTTACATCAATCATTTTTAAAATAGATTAGAATACATTTATATGAAGAATGATCAAATGCTTGTTAAATCTGATTAAATTAGATATTGTGATATATACTGAGCCAACAAAAATTTGCAACAAATTAAAAATTTATTTTTTATTACAAAAACATGATTTTAATAACAAAACGGAACTATGAAAAGTCAGAAGCAAAACGAATGTTTATCACTCACATTCAAAAGGCATTTTTTTATCTGGAGTGCAGTAGGGTCCAAGTGTCTGAATGGGTATAGAGTAAAATCACAAAAATACTGAACTTAGAGGAAAATCAATTCGGAAAGTCCATAATCACATGGCAAAATCAAATAAAAAAACGTATAAAAAACTAATGGACAAGAACTGTCATATTCCTGACTTGGTACAAGCATTTTCAAATGTAGAAAATGGTGGATTAAACCTGGTTTTATAGCGCTAACCCTCTCACTTTGATGACAGTCTCATCAAATTCCGTCATATTTTCATTGATGCGTTAACTAAACAGACACAATAAATAAGTAGTAAAAATATGGGTACATCAGTCATCATCGTATAACAATTTTAAAAGGAACAATTCAACAGAACACAAACACATCTATATACAAGCACATTCATTGATTTGTGTGTCATACAATTTTATACGTCACATACATAGGCAATGTTAGCATACAGGGTCAAATAATCAAAAGTATGTAAGAATAAATTTCAGAAATTAGACCGAGATTTGAAATAGTAATATATATGTAAACCTCAGATCTATGTACGACCTCAAATCTGTGTCCGTTTCTCAAATCTATGCCCCATCGTGACGTCAAACGCTAATCTATGTCCATAAAAAATTCTTCGGCCTCAAATCTGTGGCCGATTTTTAATCATGACGTCATTCGCAAATCTATGTCCTTAAAAAATAATTCGGCCTCAAATCTGTGGCCAATTTTTAATCGTTACGTTTTTTTCTCAAATCTATGTCCGTTATACATGTTATAAAATATAAGGCTTTAAAACTGTGCAATGTTTTAATTTTTTTTCAGCCATGCGCAAATTTATGCCCGTCTAATAATTTCGGCCTCATAGTTTGTTTTTTTATTAAGTCATTTCCCATAGTTCAATATTAATTTATTGGTATGTGTTCTCCATGTGTGTACAAGAGCTTAATTATAAGTAAATTTCGCTTGTATTTAAACAGGGACTAAGAAAGTCCCTGATTTAAAATATCGTTTTTTAAGTACGGTCTTGTATGATTTATGTTTTATATAAACTAATTTCTCCATGTTTGTGGTTAAGTCTTTACATGTGTTTGTTATTATTGTATGCCGTCTTCAAGAATAAAACTACACATATTTTTTTTAAAGAATGACTATTTGTATGCAACTTCAGCTTACTTCAATTGTCTCTAAATTCTTTCATATTGCTGTTAAATTGACATTTATACCACTTTATCTATTATATGTTTCTTCAAATATCAATAAAATCATTCTCAAATTGCTAAAAATACTAGTTACCTGCTCTATATTTTTATTTAAACTATTTGTGAATCATAATAGCATATATCAATTGTTCGGTCTTTAATAACAAAAATCTTTCCCCGAGATGAATCATTCTTAATGTGTTGGCATATTCCTGATCATAAAAGTAAAGCGACAAAAACTTGTTTTACCATTCTGTCCGAAAACGGCACTTTCAATTCGTCAACATTTTTTTTTGCTCCCCAATTTTGATGTTCTTCTTTGGCTTGGCAATCTGTACAATGTACGGCATATCCGCCCAAAACGATTCTGGATTTGGATACTTTGAAATACCTTTTTTGCGCTTATTTGATATAGTGTATCCTTCATTTGGAATAGTGTCCTGCTCCGCCATCATTCCTTTTATGCAATGACGTCATATACTTGATAACGTTTTTTTATGTTTAACGTCGATGAAAGGACATAGATGTTTGTGCCAAAAATAGCCATAGATTTGAAGGACATAGATTTGAGACAATACAGGACATAGATTTGGATCGTCTATGACGTAATATGAAAAAGGACATAGATTTGGGGAAAGGACATAGATTTGAGGCCGGACATAGATTTGAGGCTTACATATATAATTCATAAGAATCCACAAATAGTTAATTCCAGTACGCGATTGAATGATTTTGACGTTGTGGTTCAACGTATTTTGTCATTCATAATAGAAATGTATCATAATGACACACAATAGAACAATATCACACTGACGAGATCTTTTATGCAAAATCAAAATATCGTACATGCTCCACGTGCATAGATGACAGATTGGCAACGTTTAGCATTCACTTTAGTATCTTTTGAATTTGTCGTTTTGGAATTTTATTTCATTCCCTGATTAGTACTTTTTTAAGTTCTTTGAAAATGTTAGAAATGATGACTCAGCATACATTCACAGTTAAGAGTATGCATAGTTTATTTAAAGTCCTAGATGTTTACGGATGCGTCGGTTCAGCAAAGCCCTTACAAGTTTGATCGGATTGAGGTCTGGGTATCAACTCTTGCATTTCCAGTTTGTCTGTATCCTGTATTCTTCCGCCATATTTCTTTCCTGCACAGTTATTTTTGTGTCGCAACATATCGTTTAGATATTTTACATATGATATCGAACAATTATTGTTCTTTTTATTTTCATCCTGTATGACCGAGCACTTTGTTTTGGAATAGTTATCTTTCCGAACACTGTTTTTCCTGTTATTACTTCTCTTTATATAATAAGATACCGCGAATGAAACCGACATTTTTTTTTCCAAATTGCTGTTACATCTTCACGATATTTTCTCATTGGTTCGAAGCAATATGCTGACTAAATATACGAGTTATTTTCCCTTCTGTATTTTATATAAAGAACATGCATTTGTAGCTAGTAATCAACAAGTGATAAAGACCAATGATCTGTTGATATAAGGTCTTTGGTCCATTGAAAATATAATGTCAAGTTTGGTAATTTTCTCTCCTCTTATATTCCAAACTAAATCATCATAGATAACAGGTATTGTTTTACGATAGTATTACTCGTAACACATATAGTAGGCGTCTTTTAATTCAATTTGTTCCGTAACCATAAACCAGAAGTGAAATTTTGTATACCGAAAGTACCTATTCATCTCTCTTTTTTTTTTAGCAAAAATATATAAAAACTATACATTTTTGAAATCAGTTTATATTAAACTACCATCTGACAGCACATTTGACATTTTAGACTAGAAGTGATTATTGTTCTACCAAAATATGTAGAGTTGGGTGGAAAGACGTTCAATGGCTCTCTGAACAGATGGTTTTTAATTATATTTGCATTCGCCTGATTGTTTTTTTGCGGAGTATTGTTGTTTTAAAAGTTAAATATTTGATAGATGATATCGAATAGTTTATACGTTTTTAAAAGGGACACTGTTTAACCATTTTGTTAATCGAACACTTTACTTTCTCAAACTTATATCCCCGTGCACTGATTGTTTTGTGAGGAGTACTTCTTTGCAACCGTTAAAGAATACGACAACATTATTTTACCAAATTGCTCGTTATATCATTCTAACGAATTTTCCGGAAGAAATCCGAAGAATCCATATGTGGTTTATTTCCCTATATACATTGGATATAAGTTATATGCATTTGTAACCGGTAAACCATGAGTGATAGGGTCTTTGATTGAAGGTCCTTGTTTCACCAAAATGAAAAAAAAGGTCGAAGTCAAAAGCCAAGGTCATGTTTATTAATCTTGGTTTATTATCACTTAAGATATCGACAAATATTTGTTTTCTAAATTGTAGACACATGGTTAGATATACTATTTTGGTTGAAAATGTACGTTGGTATTTAATTGGATGTGTTTTACCCTTTTTTAGCTGTGTGTTGTTTTAAGACATAAATCTTATACATTTTGGACAGTAGAGACTATAGTTCTTTTGATTCAGGTCCTTGCTTTTGACCTTGAAACTGAGGTCGACGTTAAAACTAAATTTGACGTCCTACATTTTAATCGTTGCTGTGTATTTTTATTGGTAAATAATAAAGTCATAGTTCATTTTACATTGTAACCATTTGTAGCTCGGAAGTTTTGAATTTTTGCATTATTTTATCCCTTCGTTTGATGTGTTTGAGCTCTTGATATTGCCCCTTGATTAGGATTTATATCTAGAAATTGACTATAAGCATGATAAGGGTCGGTTGAAAAAAAAATCTTACGACAAAAGATATTATTTCAGCTCCCAATAGTGAAGCATTGGGTAACTGAAATCATTACTTCGTAATTTTACGGCCGCCGTCACGAGTTGGTTAACCGTTATGCAATATCTGTTATATAGATGATATCGGATATTTTCCTTATGTCGTAACTACAATCCCGTTCCCTTTTCACGAATGTGACCTACTGAATTAGACTTTTTACTTTTATTTGTGATTACTTATTGTGTCTGTTTGTTTTGTTCACACATCATTATCAATATTATTAAATTGATGCGACTGTCGTACTAGTGAGAGGTTTAGCGCTATAAAAACAATTTCAATTAACCATTTTCTACATTTGAAAAAGCCTGTACTAAGTCAGGAATATGACAAATGTTGTCCATTCTTTTTGTATGTGTTTTGTCATTTGATTTTGCCATGTGATTAGGGACTTTCAGATTGAATTTTCCTCGGAGTTCAGTATTTTTGTGATTTAACTTTTTAATGTTAAAAAACGTTATATTTTCAAAACCAGTGAAAAGTAAGAGTTACATAAAACTAAATGTAAAATTTTGTTAACCAGAAGTTCTTACCATTTTTCCATATTTTTATTAATAGTATATAGAAACCATATTTGATATATAAAAAAACAACATACATTAAGCTAAACTGTACTAGAATTGACATTTTAAACGGGAAGTCAATATGTGTCGATCAAAATATGTACATTTTGCCGTCGAAAGATCTTGAATTGTTCTCTGCAAAATTAGTATTTAAAAAAAAAAAATTCTTAATTACTGGAAATTCAAAGATTATAGCGTGCATTAATTATTGCGATTTTTTCTTTAAACATAAAATGCAATTTTGATTTTTGCGATATTGAGCAAAATCAGAACTAAAACTTAAATAAAAAAAATCGAGTTTCAATTGTTGCGAATATAACCCTGTCGCAATGTTCGCATTAATTAAAACATCACAATAATTTCTGAATTTACAATATTTTTTTCAATATATACCAAAATTTCCTCTTTCACATATTCTAACATCGGACTCGAACAATTTTCACCCTGTTCAGAGCCTCATAGTTAGTTTTGTATGGGTTTTTTTTTAAATTTTGGTTCATTTATCTGTTTCGGAGTTTAGTGTGACGTCCATTTTCGATGAACCACTATACATTATGTTAAGAACCAGCTGAAGCTAACCATCGGGTGGGGGATTTATAGGTATGATTAAGACCCAGTGGTCGCTTGGGCTGTTTTATGCTTGGGTGTTTGTCTCTTTGACACATTCCCCTTTCCATTCTCAATTGTATTCAAAATGTTATCAAACGATAAACATTTTTGTGGACATACCATATACACAGTTCTAGATGTTCTTTTGTGACAATAACATATGTTATTCTGATGAAAAAACATATGACGCATGTGTTTTATTATTCTCATCTTGACAATTAATTGATATTAATACCTCTTCCTTAATTCACCTGCTGAACCACCGGTATCTTAAAATATAAATCTTTCTTAAGCGCAATTTTACATCCAGAACTATTTGTTTAATATAATCCTATATTTCAAATATCAAAATGGTAGGCAATACGTTTCTCATATAATTATAGACATGGTATGCTTAATAATTATTTTAATTTACACAACTGTCTTTTTTGCCTAATATAACTGAATGGTCAACGATAAGTACATATTATGAAATAATAAATTATTTACCACATTTCTATTTTTTTTTATTTTGAAATTGTTATCAAGCCTTGAACCTGTGACACCTAATCGTATTCAGCTAAAGCTTTCTTTAAGATTTGTAAACCTCCATTCCAATGTAACCTTGTATCTTCATCAAAATGAGATAACATATATAATATCGGCATCACATTTCCACCTGTAATATTTGTGTTTCATTAATGGATTCTACATATTGAAAGTTAGATAATCACTTTTTATAATTTTCTGTTCTTGGTTTTAAATTCAATGTACTTCGTGATTGGTTTATACATAGCAAATCTGCAGTGTTTATCATTTGTTTCTCATCAGATTTCAATAGGAAATGGCTGCATAAAGAGTGTTCATATCACACTACACTTGTGTTAACATTTTATGACATACGAATGAAAAAAAACAACATGGGAATAAAATTGATGATGTTTTGATCTTTATAAAATTAAAAAGATATGATTTGATTGCCAATGAGACAATTTTTCACAAGATATCAAAATGACGTAGATGTTAGCACGTTGTGTCTTTCTACAATATAATGTCGACAACTTTCTTTGCGTATTATCTTATTTCTATTGTCTTATTGAGACAACACTCATGAATTCTGTCCGTACTTTGCGTATTAGACATCGCTATCGTGTTCCCAAATCATTTCTACGAGGTTTGTTTTATTATACCAACGATTGATACTATGAACATTTCAAATCTTCAAACACTCAGATATTACATGTGGTTACTTCAACATACTTCAATTGCTATTAGAAAGAACAAAGATCGATCCAAATAGCGTAAATGAGGTATCAAAGGAAGTTCTTTACAGCATTGTCAATTAAAATCAATAGCAACACAATGTTGCTTATGAAATCAATACATATCTACCCAAATAATAGATAGCAGAGGGGTGAAGGACAATAATATTTAAAAAATACAACAACAACAAAAAAGCAACAAAAACAAAACAAATACCAAGATAAACGTCTTTCATGAAGTCATGTTTATGCAGCCACTACATATTTGATTAACGTGTAAAGACGGTAACCCTTCAATGTTGGAGATGTAATTGTGTTGCAAAAAAAAAAATAAGTAATTGCCGTAACAAAGTTAATTAAACGAAACTTAACATATAATACAGATTTAAAAAGAAAGGTCCTATCATAAATAAGCAAATGTTTTTTTAAAAGTGACAAAAGCCGTTAGTTATGTTTTTGAGAACTGACAAAAGTCCAATCAGAACAAGAAAATACAAGTTGATAAATTGGCTTTCAATTATTCGACTTTCAGTGTTCTTGTGAAGGGAAATCTAGAAATTCACTTCTGACGCATCGAAATTTATTATTTTGGCAGCTTTATCTACATCATATCATATTTAAATGGCCTAGAATGAGAAATCGATCTTGGAATCTGCCCGTAAAGAGATCATTTGTTATCATATATTATATGAGTGTGATACAACCATGATAATGTTCGTGTATTTTATTATAAGTTTTACGCCACATAGAACTAAAATTGTAATACTAAGGCGACCAGTTATTGGTGGTGGAAGAATCTGGAATAAATAGACAGAACAACCTACTTTCTGGAATACTTGACCAAGCACATCAATATGTTTTTGGAAATCACAAGTTCATAGAGTGAAAAAAGAATGAACTACAAAAAGATAATTGTGATGAAGGTTTTAGATTTTTGCGAGTTTTTTTTTACATACCAACGAATGATACTTTGAACATTGCAACTTTTTTTCCAGGATGGTGACACTCTTTTACACTCAGCTGTTGGCGGTGGTCACCTCACTATACTTCAATGGTTATTAGAAAGAACAGAGATCGATCCAAAAAGCGTAAATAAGGTATTGAAGGAAATGCTTTACAGCATTATCAATAAAAATCAATGTCAACACAATGTTTGCTTATAAAATCAATATATATCTACCCATAATACTAGATACCAGAGGGGTGAAGAGCAATGATATTAAAAAAACACCCCCCCCCCCCAAAAAAAAAAAAGACCTTATACCAAGATAACAGTCTTTCATGAAGTAATGTATATGCAGCCACTACATATTTAATTAAGATTTTAAGATGTTAACCCTTTAATGTTGGAGATGTTATAGTGTTGCAAAAAAAATATTTAACGTAACAAATGTAATTAAACGAAACTGAACATATGATACACATTAAAAAAAGTCCTATCATAAATAGGAAAATATTTTTTAGAAGCGACAAAGGCCATTAAATATGGTTTGGAGAACTGACAATGATTTAATCTATACAAAAAAATACAAGTTCAATAATTGGCTTTCAATTATTCGGCTTTGAGCGTTCTTGTAACGGAAAATCCAGAAATTCGCTGCGGACGAATTGAAATTTATTAATTTGACAGCGTCAACTACATCATATCATATTTCAATTGCCTTGAGTGAGACATCGATCTTGATATCTGCCCGTAAAGAGATCTTTTGATATAATATGAGTGTGATACAACCATTATAAGTTTAAAGCCACATAGAATTAAAATGGTTATACCATGGCGACCAGTTTTTGTTGGTGGAAGAATCTGGGGTAAACAGTTAGAACAACCGATCAGAATCACATTCAGGATTATTTTGAAATTACAAGTTCATAGATTAAAAAAAAGTACTACAAAAAGATAATTGTGATGGAGACTTAAGATTTCTACGATTGTTTTTATACCAACGAATGATACTATGAACATTGCAACTTTTTTTCCAGGATGGTGACACTCTTTTACACTCAGCTGTTAGAGGTAAACACCTCAACATACTTCACTTGTTATTAGAAAGAACAGAGATCGAAACAAACAGCGTTAATAAGGTATTGAAGGAAATGCTTTACAGCATTATCAATTAAAATCGATGTCAACACAATGTTACTTATGAAATCAATACATATCTACCCGATATAATAGATAGCAGAGGGGTGAAGGGCAATGATATTTAAAAAAAACAAAAAACAAACAAAACAAAAAGAAAACAAATACCAAGATGAAAGTCTTTCATGAAGTCATGTATATGCAGCCACTACATACTTAGTTAAAGTGTAAAGATGGTAAACCTTCAATGATGGAGATGTATTAGTGTTGCAAAATAAAATTTAACGAAACAAATTTAATTAAACGAAACTGAACATATGATACAGAATAGAAAAAACGTCCTGTCATAAATAAGCAAATGTTTTTTAGAAGTGACAAAAGCCGTTAATTATGTTTTGAAGACCTGACAATAGTCCAATCAATACAAGGAAATATAAGTTCAATAATACGCTTTCAATTATTCGGCTTTAAGCGTTCTTGTAAAGGAAAATCCGGAAATTAGCTTTGGACGCATTGAAATTTAGAAAGTGTCGCTTTCATTTCTTTTTTTTTTACTGTACACAAGGTTTGAAAAAAAATTAAGTTAAAAAAGAAAAATGATGTTAAAGTAAAGTCATAGTTTTTTCTGTATGAATATAATATTTGATATGATTGCCAATGAGATAATTGCCCACTGCGTTACAAATATCGTATATGTTAGCATATTGTTTGTTTTTGCAATATTATTTTTACAGCATTAACTTCATCATATCATATTTCAAGTACCTTGAGTGAGACACAGGTCTTGAAATCTGCCCATAAAGAGATCATTTGTTATACATGTAATATTAGTGTAATACAACCATGATAATGTTCGTGTATTTAATGATAAATTTAACGCAACATATAATTAAAATGGTTATACTAAGGCGACCAGTTTTTTGTTGGTGGAAGAATATGGGGTAAACAAACAGAACAGCAGACTTTCTGGAAAAATTGGCCAAGCACATTCATGTGTTATAGAAATCACATGTTCATAGAGTGAAAAAAAAAGTTACTACAACAAGTTTATTGTGATGGGGGTCTAAAAATGATCAATCTAAATACTTTTATAAATGCTTTGACATGAAATTGGATCCAAAGGATTTTTACAAATTATTGTAAATGGCAAAAATATATTTCTGTCCTTCATGTTTGTTGATAAAGATATATGTTAAGTTGTGGTAATAGCTATATCAAGCAACTACAACAAAGTCTAAAGAAAAAACTGGGTGTTTGGCAAATGGTAATTGAAAAAATTGAATTCGCACGACTGACAATATTTTTTTTCCAGTTCAATTTGGATGAATAATCTATTTCAAATTGACAAAAACCCAGTGTTTTTTCAAAGACTGGTATAGTAAAGCTATGAAGATGTTATTATCGGGGAGAAATGTTTATCAGTTTCAGTAATATTTTCATATGAATTTAGTCATCATGAAATAATAGCATAATTTCTATGCTAACTAAGACTTCCAAAAAATAAATAAGGGAGATTGTAAATAAGTATCTCCTTTCAGACCATTCTCAAACACAAAAAGGGAGTAAAAAGATACCAGTCAACAAAAGAAACGATACACGACTTTTATTTCAAATTACAGATAAAGTTTTCCGTTTACAGGACCAATATTGAAGGTAGTAATATTTAAAGACCAAGTAAATATAAATCCGTTTAAATTTTTTTTTTTTTTGCTTTCATGACGTGATTTGGCGAAATTTATCTTTTTGACAAAATTTACATAAAACGACAAGTTTAAAAACAGAAGTTCCAACTAATGATGCCAACCCCTCATTTAAAGGTAAAGACAATGTTTGCCATCACTTTATTTTTTAAAAATCATACAGTTTCTTCGTTTATTTGTAAAGCAAAGTTCGGCCCCACAAAAAATCGTTAAAACAGTCAGGGGCGTTACTTAAACAAGTTATTTTTTTTAATTACTTATATAAGTATTTTTTTATTTTAAAAATAATAAAATTACTTAATAGAGTTATTTTAATTTTCAATAGAAACTTACACTAAATGTAGTTTTCATGATTTTAAACAACATTTTATATCATAAAATAAAGAATTTATCAGATTTGAGAGGAGTAAAGAGATAAAGGGTTACTTTGAAAATAATGACAAAAATATTACCTGAATAAGTTATTTTATATATTCTTGAAAAAAATAGCAATAACACTTATCTAAGGCACATATTTAATTGATTTTGGTTACAAATTATAAATAACTTCAGGTCTTAATTAATTCACAAGTATCTATCTATTTTTATCAGTCTACCTTCAAGATTTTAGAGGAAAATGATAATTTAATAGTCCCAAGAGACCAATCTTTGACCCAGAAGCGTCGGTATGAATGATAAGTGCGTTGGAAAGGTAATTAGTGTTTCAGAAGAATTAGTTTTTATATATCAAGGGAAAAATAACCAGATAACTGTGAAAATTATTTAAAGCTAGTAAAATCTGTATTCTTGGACACCTATAAAAATATTATTCAGAAAAATAACTGATATAAGTTATATTTAAATTAGCCTCGTTTTCAACATAACTTGTATAAGTAATTTTAATTGTTATTTGTTTAAGTAATGCCCCTGACTGTAAAATGTATACATTTTCAATTGATTTGCCATTGACAGTATGTGTAGAGAGAATTTAAAAAAAGCAGTAACAATCTTAAAACTTATCCGAAAGGTTCCAAATTTACAGTGTATTGTTTCCATATCTAAAGCATTGATTTGAGATGAAAAAAAAAAATTGTTTGTGCATTTTTTGAAATTTAAAAAAAAACTTTTTTTTACTACCATTTGCCATTAAAAAAAATCCTAAGCTGCAATGGCTTCAGGATAGAATAAATCATTGAAATCAGGCAACAACTAAGTTTTAAAACAAAGTAGGATAAGTTCAAAACCTATATTGTATCTTTTGTGAGACTGAATTGGAATCAATTGAACATTTACTTTGAGACTGTAATTGTGTAAAACAATTAATCTACACTGCTACTTTTGCATAGGTACTTTTTCTGTACAAAAAATCTGTGGTACTGGAAAATTACTTTTAAAATATGGTACTTTTTTAGTACTTTAAATTTATTGTAATATTTAGGTACCTGTTTTTTACAGTACTTGATTTGTACCTAATATTTTAGGTACACATTTAGTACTACACAATTAAAGTACAAATTGAGTACTTAAAATTTGAAGTACAAATCAAGTACTGTAAAAAACAAGTACTTAAATATTACAATAAATTTGAAGTACTAAAAAAGTACTATATTTTAAAAGTAATTTTCCAGTACTACAGATTTTTTGTACAGAAAAAGTACCTATGCAAAATTAGCAGTGCAGGGCCGTAAATCTCAGTGAAATCCTAAAATAAAATGTTCGCTCCTAGATTAAAATACTTATCTGTGTTACAAACTGGTGCTGAAAAATGTACATTACAAGAAAATAAGCATGCAACGCGTGTTTTAAAGTTACACCGGATCAATAAAATCCAAATCATGCACTGCTGGTGAACTGTGACCGAAATGTCAATTTCCTACAATGACAAAAGAAATTACATTGTGCACATTCCATCTCTATAGATGTTGTCTGTTCAACGTCTCCACCTGAAAAGAAATAAAAAGACTGAGTTTTCGTTATTATCAACCCGCGTCACGTGATGTCTCCTCAATCTGGCGCGCGCGCTGGACCTGAAATAAAATAAAAACTTTCCGAACTAAACATGAAACTTCCCCGGAATAATATAGACCCCTTACAGAAACAAACAGACAAACAAACAAACAGACAGACAAACAAACACACACACACACATAACAATCAATCATGTTTCAAAAAAGGGGGGGGGGCAAGACCGTTTACAATTGCTTTTTAGAAGCAATTGATTTAAATTGTAAAACGACAATTTTAACCATTCTGTTCCGTTTATATAAAAAAAAAATCCCTAGGACCCACCCCCCCTTTTTTTTACCCCCCACTTACAAATGAATGTGTTTGATCAACCAATCAACGTGTTCAACCAACCAACCAACCGACCAACCAACCAATAAATCAATCAATCAATCAGTGCATGTTTCCGTCTCATGTGTTTAATATGGAGTCCACGATCTCATTTGTTTCTTTCTCGCTTGTTTCAAGAAACACTATCAAACGTGTTGTTCAACCAACCAACCAACCAACCAACCAACGTGTTTAATCAACCAATCAACATGTTTAGCCAACCAACCAACCAACCAACCAACCTACCAATCAATCAACCAATCAGTGCATGTTTCCGTCTCATGTGTTTAATATGGAGTCCACGATCTCATTTGTGTCTTTCTCGCTTGTTTCAAGAAACACTTTCCAATGTGTTTAACCAACCAACCAACGTGTTTAATCAACCAATCAATCAATCAATCAACCAATCAGTGCATGTTTCCGTCTCATGTGTTTAATATGGAGTCCACGATCTCATTTGTTTCTTTCTCGCTTGTTTCAAGAAACACTATCAAACGTGTTTAACCAACCAACCAACCAACCAACCAACCAACCAACCAACGAACATGTTTAGCCAACCAACCAACCAATCAATCAACCAATCACCAATCGGTGCATGTTTCCGTCTCATGTGTTTAATATGGAGTCCACGATCTCATTAGTTTCTTTCTCGCTTGTTTCGAGAAACACTATCTAACGTGTTTAACCAACCAACCAACGTGTTTAATCAACCAATCAACATGTTTAACCAACCAACCAACCAACCAATCAATCAATCAATCAATAAATCAGTGCATGTTTCCGTCTCGTGTGTTCAATACGGGGTCCAAGATCTCAGTTTTTTC